>NC_081383.1:22932441-23251607 GCF_030684315.1 Stegostoma tigrinum
TCTCTCACACACACACACACACCCCACATCTCTCTCACACACACACACACACACTCCCCACATCTCTCTCTCACACACACACACACACACACACACACACACACACACACACACACACACACACTTCCCACGTCTCACAAACACACACTCCCCACGTCTCACTCACAAACACACACTCCCCACGTCTCACACACAAACACACTCCCCACGTCTCACACACAAACACACTCCCCACATCTCTCTCACGCACACACACACTCCCCACGTCTCACACACAAACACTCCCCACGTTTCACACACACACACTCCCCACGTCTCACACACACACACTCCCCACGTCTCTCACACACACACACTCCCCACGTCTCTCACACACACACACACTCCCCACGTCTCTCACACACACACACTCCCCATGTCTCACACACACACAGACTCCCCACGTCTCACACACACACACTCCCCACGTCTCACACAGACACACTCCCCACGTCTCACACACACACACACTTCCCCCCTCTCACATACACAAACTCTCCCCCCCTCTCTCTCATACACACACTCACTGCCCCCTGTCACTCACACACACTCCCCCACTTCACACACACACACACACACACTTAGAATCTCTCTCTCTCTCTCACACACACCCTCAGACTCTCTCTCTCTCTCTCTCTCTCACACACACACCCTCAGACTCTCTCTCTCTCTCTATCTCTCTCTCTCACACACACACACACACACACACACACACACACACACTCCCCTCCACACACAATCCCCCCCCAACACTCTCTCTCTACCCTCCCAAACACACACCCCATCTCTCCCTCCTCACATACACAAACTCTTTCTCTTTTTCTCTTACCGCCCCCCCACACACAAGCACACACACACACGCGCTTTTGCCACTGACTCTCTCACACACACTCTCACTCTTTATCTCTCTCTCCCTCAGATACTCACACCACTGACACAGTCTCTTCCCCTCCTCACACACTTTCTCTCTCTCTCTCTCTCTCTCTCTCTCTCTCTCTCACGGACACACACGAATCTATGGGTGAATTTGTATTTGCAGGTACATTTTATTTTGTTCAAAAATCACACAATTTAGAGACAGTCAGTCCATGAAGTGTTTTATAAATTCCTACTCTCGATGTAAAACCAGTTTGGCTCCAAAATAAAACAGATTCTAAAACAAGTCTCACACTGTCTGACCGAAATGTCACCTCCTTTTACACCAATAAAACATTTAGTTCTCTCAGGACCATGACTTGAAAAGGATTTGGGGATTTACACATACATGTTAATCTATTAAAAACTTCTAACTGATTTAAAGATTTAACAGCATTTTAGGTTTGGTTAGTACATCTGCATCAATGGTTTGAACCTTTAAATCTTTTACGTATAAATTCTGTGTGTGATATTACCTCCCTCACTAACACCTGAAGAAGCACTGAGGCTCCGAAAGCCTGTGCTTTCAAATAAATTTTTTGGATGATAGCCTGGTGTTTTTATGATTTCTGACTTTGTCCACAGAAAGCCATCTCTAGGCACCCAAACTGGCCCCTATCGCCAGCCTGATTGGTCATTTTTAATTTGGCTGAGGGGACGCTTAAAAAGTCACCTTGCCAACATCAACTACCCAACCCTCAATGTGATCCCTGACCTCACCTCCAAAACTATGGCCCAGTGCAGGGTGAAGCCAGGGAACTGGCACATTGGGCCAGCGGTGCTATTTTCAGCACACACCAGCCTTAGGCCTCAGCTCTAGCAGAATCAAAAAATCAGATTCTTGGTCTGTTTGTTTGGATTATGGAAGCCAGAAAAGAAGCGAGTTTTGAGAAGATTTGTAGCTCAGGTTGAGGTTCTGGATGTGAGTTTGCTCGCTGAGCTGGAAGGTTAGTCATCTACAAAATACCTTGCAAGAACTGTGACAAACACTACATTGGAAAAACTGGCAGAAAGCTAGCCACCAGGATACATGAACATCAACTAGCCACAAAACGACATGACCCACTATCACTCGTATCCTTACATACAGATGAGGAAGGACACCACTTTGATTGGGACAACACATCCATCCTAGGACAAGCCAAACAGAGACACGCACGAGAATTCCTAGAAGCATGGCATTGCAACTGGAACTCCATCAACAAACACATTGATTTGGAGCCAATCTACCATCCCCTGAGAAAAAAGAACAGGAAATGACATCACCATCGCAGGAAATGACATCACCAAACCAAGGAAACTTAACCAGATAAATAGAAAGCGGGACATAACACCAGCGCTTCGTCGGAGGCTCACTGATGATGTTATCTGGAATGGTGACGAAACGTCTGAAAACTAACCTTCCAGCTCAGCGAGCAAACTCACATCCAGAGCCAGAAAAGAAGTTAACAATGGGAGCATAGATAAAATTACTGCTCTAGATGGTCATAAAACCTATGAATGTGAACACAGATGATTTCAATCTTTTTGAAATTAATAGTTACATGCATTTGGGACAACACGAATGTAAACGGAAAAATTCATTGAAATTATCGTTGATTAGGTATTTATTAATGAGGAATGGTTGCTAAATCATGTCTTAGTAGGGAAGACAACAAAATGTGAGGCTGGATGAACGCAGCAGGCCAAGCAGCATCTCAGGAGCTCCTGAGATGCTGCTTGGCCTGCTGTGTTCATCCAGCCTCACATTTTGTTGTCTTGGATTCTCCAGCATCTGCAGTTCCCATTATCTCTTAGTAGGGAAATCTGGTTGCTATGTTGTTGTTATTTTTTGGATAGAAGCAAGGATGGAAAACTAAAAGAATCTTCTTATGGAGTTATATTTTGGCTGAATAAAAGTTGAGGCTGGGACAGAACTGATGTAAACATTACAACTGGAAAAAAATACTCCGACGAAAAGATATAAAGGAAAATGCAAAAGTTAACTGGAAATTATGTAAAATGAAAAAGCATCTTATTCTACACACAGAAAGAATTAAATTAAGGCAGGTGACTTTGGAAGTTATGGAATACATTAGGTAAAGGAGATTTTTACAAAATGTACCATGTTTTTAAAGGGAAATTGAACAACATGCTGAGAAATAATTTTAAAATGTCAGTAAAGAACACTACATACACATGAAGAATAGTAAACTCCTTGAAATATGTCAGAAACAAATAAAGACTGCAGTGACAATGGGGAGGCTGGGACTGACTATAGGAAAATTGTTGAAATACCACACAAATTGTTGCGGTGTTAACAAAAGAAATCAGTGAAAGAATGCCAGATATAGCATAATGATAAAATTGTCCAATGCGATTTGCTTTTTACACTTCAAAAATGTTTAAAATCACAAAAGATTCCACATGAGAAAAGTTGCTGAATTTCAGGTAGACGAAATCATGGTCTCTGACAAAGGCTATCCAAAGATCCTGAAGTGGAATGGCTGAGGACCTTGTGACTTTCTTTCTGCTATTCTTGAAGACTTGATGCAACTAACCAGATCCCAATGCGACATTACTTCCTACTTTCTGCCAATCTGAGAAAACTTATTAACTTACTATTTATAAATTCTGTGTGCGACTCTACCTCTCTCACTAACACCTGATGAAGGAGCAGTGTTCCAAAAGCTTGTGTTTTCAATTAAACATGTTGGACTATAACTTGGTGTCATGTGATTTCTGGCTTCGTGCACAAAAAGCCATCACTAGGTACTCTAAGAGGCTGTCAATTTCAATCCATTCTGCTCCTTACATCCTAATTCCACAATCCCTAATAATTACTCGACAAAAGTAAGAACTGCAGATGCTGGAAATCAGAAGCAAAAACAGAAATTCCTGGAAAAACATCTAAAGTTCTGAAGAAAAGTCACTGCACCTGAAACACTAATTCTGCTTTCTCTCCACAGATGCTGCCAGGCCTGCTGAGTTTTTCCAGCAATTTCTACTTTTGTCTGTAATATTTATCGCTAGTTTCTTACATGATGGCTCAACAATGGTCTTTTGAAAGTCCCTGATTAGCACCTTCTACAGCATTAGCCTTGTCTGCTGTTATTTCTTCAAATAAATCAATAAGTTTGATTTGAGATGTCCTTACTTATTACATCCTCTATTTCCAAACACTTTGTCAGATGGTTATTTAGCATATAATCTAGCACCTTTCCTACCTCTGACATTAAATTATCTGGTCTGTAGTTCCCCAAGTTAGTTTGAAAAGAGGAATTGCAGTTGATGTTGCCAGTTCATTTCTGAAATGCAGAGAGATGCTGTCTAAACAAATTGGAAAATATAAAGGAGCCGAGCAAAGCCTTTTTTTCTGCAGGTCAGTAGAAAGCAAAGGCTTCAGTAGCATGTTTGAAAAACAATGGCCATGAGGTTGTGGCAGTAGCTAAAGGGCAAGAACACTGTTGAAATACCACATGAATTTATACAAATTGTAACAAGTAAAATCAGTCAAAAAAACACTAAATTCAGTTAAGGTTAAATATTGAGGCATTTGCAGAAGATCAAGTATTTACATGTTTTCTACTGAACTAGAGATGCTATTACACACATCTGGAGCAGGTGGGACCTGAACCCAGGACTCTTGGGCCCAGGAAACTGCCACTGCACTACCAGAGCCCCACAGGACAATGTTTACTTATTTTTTTTCTTTTCCTTCTCTCCTTTACTTTTTTATATATCCAGAAGTGCTATCATATGACAACCGAATGGCTTCTCCCACAACGAAATCACTCGCGGCAACGGAACAGTGTGTTTATTCCTCAGTTATATTAGTTACGCCTGACTGGATTAAGTCATGTTGCAGGAATTCCAAGGGTATTGAACCATAGCACTATGATCACCAATATGTGATTCTTTCATTTAAAATAAATTATTGGAATAAGGCTATTAAACACTAATTAGTTGATTTGGATTTAGAACTAACATATATGAGCATTAGGTGCTTAATGCATGATTCCAGTCAAGTTTTTATTCTTACTCTACTCTTCTTCAAGCCCTGATCAGAAACACTTCGACTTGGTTCTACTTCACTCCTAGAGTGTTTTACATTCCTACAGTTTGTGCATTGGCAATTTCTAACTTTCCTCCATGCCCACTTTCAACTTTATTCTAACAGATGCTACAAATGCCACACCCAAAAAGTGAAACACTGCTGATATAGAAGATGTAAAATTTGTTTTGCACCTTGCTTGTACACACTTACTATGTGAGCTTCCACTTTTTTATTCGAAAGATGCTTTTATGAATCACTGTGACCTAGTTTGAACAATGTGATTACCAGCAGTATTATTCATTCAAAGAGGCAAAGATGAATCATCCAACAAGAATTTCAGAAGGGAGCTGATAATATGTATTTTGTTTCCTTTTTTTAAAAAAAGTTGTTGAACATGCCAGTAACATGCTGATTACCTGTTTTCAGCCAAGTTAAAAAAAATTAGGTAAAGAATGAACAATGGAGAAACCATAGGTATATATACACCTTTCACAGAGAATAATACATATTTGAGTGTACTTTGTCAGTAAGTTCTATCACACAATCTTGCCTAGTTCAAATCAGCTAAAATGACTACCAAAACAGATTTCTTAAAACATACACACAGATATAAAAATTGATCAAACAGTTTTGAACTGACCACAACTGTGAAGCTCACCGACGAGGGAATTGGCATTTGTGGGAGAAGTCTAGTTCAGTGATCAAATGCTTGGAACAAATAAAATACATTGGGATTCAGGATCTTTTTGAAGAGTGGGAAAAGGAGACCCCTCCCTCTCTCTATCTTCTGCCACTATGTACCACAAACATATCAAATCTCACATGTTTGTTGGCCAGACATCTCAGATCAGAACAACAGTTAGCTCAGGTCAATCTCATCAATCTTAGATTTTTTTATTTTTTCCTAAGTTTTAGGCAATAGGCAACAGACAATAGGTGCTGGAGTAGGCCATTTGGCTCTTCAAGCCAGCACCACCATTCATTATGATCATGGCTGATCATCCACAATCTGTATCCTGTTCCTGCCTTATCCCCATAACCCTTGATTCCACTGTCTTTAAGAGCTCTATCTATCTCTTTCTAGAAAGTATCCAGAGACTTGGCCTCCACTGCCTTCTGGGGCAGAGCATTCCATATATCCACCACTCTCTGGGTGAAGAAGTTTTTCCTCAACTCTGTTCAAAATGGCCTATCCCTTATTTTTAAACTGTGTCCTCTGGTTCTGGACTCACCCATCAGCGGAAACATGCTCCCTGCCTCCACAGTGTCCAATCCCTTAATAATCTTACACGTCTCAATCAGATCCCCTCTCATCCTTCTAAACTCAAGTGTATACAAGTCCAGTCGCTCCAAACTTTCACCATATGATAGTCCCACCATTCCGGGAATTGACCTCATAAACCTACGCTTCACTCCCTCAATAGCAAGAATGTCCTTCCACAAATTTTGGAGACCAAAACTGCACACAATACTCCAGGTGCAGTCTCACCAGGGCCCTGTACAGCTGCAGAAGGGCCTCTTTGCTCCTATACTCAATTCCTCTTGTTATGAAGGCCAGCATGCCATTAGCTTTCTTCACTGCTTGCTGTACCTGCATGCTTGCTTTCATTGACTGATGTACAAGAACACCTAGATCTCGTTGTACTTCCTCTTTACAAACTTGACTCCATTTAGATAGTAATCTGCCTTCCTGTAATTGCCACCAAAGTGGACAACTTCACATTTATCCAAATTAAACTTCATCTGCCATGCATCTGTCCACTCACCTAGCCTGTCCAAGTCACCCTGTATTCTCATAAGAAGGTTAGCATTTGTCACCCATTCCTAATTATCCTTGAGAAGGTTACAGAAAGGCAACTTGTGAAATGACTGCAGGCCATTTGGTGTAGATGCAGCATTGGTTCTGACACTATAGGAGTTGAGCAGTGACAGTGAAGGAACTGAGATATAATCCAGATCAGAAGAGTCTGTGGATTGCAGGAGAATTTACAGTTGGTGGCGTTTGTGTGAATCTGCTGCTGTTGCCCTTCCAGTTAGATTAGATTCCCTACAGTGTGGAAACAGGCCCTTTGGCCCAACAAGTCTACACCGTCCCTTGAAGCATCCCCCTATAACCTACACACCACTGAACACTACGGGCAATTTAGCACGGCCAATCCACCTAACCTGCACATCTTTGGACTGTGGGAGGAAACCGGAGCACCCGGAGGAAATCCACGCAGACGCGGGAAGAATGTGCAAACTCGACACAGACAGTCGCCTGAGGGTGGAATTGAACCCGGGTCCCTGGCACTGTGTGGCAGCAGTGCTAACCACTGAGCCACCGTGCCGTTGTAGGTTTGAAAAATGCTGTTACAGGAGAATTCCTGAAATGAATCTTGTAAATGCTACACACTGCTGTTATTGCTTTTATGGTCACAGACGGAGTGAATGTTTAAACTAAATGATGGGTTGCCACGCACATGGGCTGTTACATCCTGCATGGCTTTGGGGTTCTTGAGTATTGATGGACCAAAGGTCAAAGCAAATCCATGCAATACAAATTACAGTATGCTTTTTCTTGCTGGAGGCAAGTATTTGTTTAATATTTGTTTAAATAAGGCACTTCAGCTTGTATATGAATTTGTTCGATAGGCCTTATCAGCATGTGAATATTATTAATGTAAGCGACAAGCTGTCACAGGGCCTGTCACCTTGGTCTCCAGAAAAAGTTAAAAAAGTCAGAGTTTGTCAAATAATCACCTAAGGTCTACATTTGGGCAGAGAATTCAAGAAGATGAATGCTGGATGTGGAAGCAATATCTTTTGCTAGTTTCATACTTCAGAAATGTAATGTCCAATTTAGACTCAATAAAACATATACACAGCTGCCTATCTCTCCCGAAATACACGAATACTCATTTTTTTTGAGAGTTACCTTACCACCGTGGTTAACATGCACTACCAAAATTCAAATTTCCACTGTCTGATTTTTCTGCTCAAGATCTTTCATGAATTAAAATGTATTTTTTCAAAAGGAAGCTGCATGAACCTAAAATGGCTGCAGTGGTCACCTGATCACGGATTAAAGCAAGCTTTAGAAGACTTATGTGGAATAACTAAGGTCATTGGCATTAAGACTGTAACTTTATTTAACAGCAATGAAACCAGACAACTGAGTCAGCATCAAAAAACTCACATCTCCTGTTTAATTCACACGTGAGTTATAGTTTCAGTGCTGGGAGATGAATGGCTCACCTCCAGCAGACCAGTTTGAAGAGACAGTAGAGATATACTCCAGAATATACTGAACTATATTTCAACAGCTGCTTTTGTGCAACACAACAGGGAGAATGAGAAATTAATTTCTGACAACAGCCACAGCTAGGGCTTTCTGATTCTCTCCTTGCCCACTTCTCTCATGATCTCATAAATAGTGTCTGATGAGAAAGCAAATTGGGGAAAACAACCATTAACATAGTACCTCAAAGGATTACAGGTTCTACTACTGTTAATGATATAAGTCAACCACTAAACATTAGTGGTTTCAGGTTAAGAATCGGTTCTAAGGAAGGGTCACTGAGCCCGAAATGTTAACTCTGATTTTTCTCCACAGATGCTGCCAGACCTGTTGAACCTTACCAGCAATTTCTGTTTTTGTTTAAGAGTCTAACACCTCTAAGGACCATTTAACTATGTAAACGTTTTTACTCCCAATCTGTATCTGACACTCTCCCTTTTAAACATATCACCTGTGTTTGTGAGTGTGTATGCCTGATGTCACGTTTTCATTATCATCTTTTCTCAGAGATAATTGGTAACAAAATTCCCCTTTCTTTCACCAAAGAAAACTTTGGTAATTGGCTCCTTCATTTTCTAAGGAACTACACTTGGATTGAAGTGATAACTTATAATTTTAAAAAAACTTCTGGCGTTGTCCTTGGAAGAACTGAAAGGGGTAGCTTGGCAATGAGAGGTGTAGTTCTGCCTAAAAGCCAGGGAGACATACATTCCAAACTGGCATAACATCTAGAAGTGGAACCTGAGGATAATGAAACAGATAAATTAAAATTGGATCAGCTAAGATTTGAATGGAACAAAGACATGAGCGGGGAAACAGAGAGGAGGAGAAAGGGGCCTGACAAATAATGGAAATAGGAGAGAGACAAGATCATAAACTCAGGGAAGATGCAGTCTAGGAACTGTCTCAGACCAGTGTAACATTGGAAATAAATACCCGAGAAGAGTTAGAGAGTCAAGGAATACAGAAAAAGAAAAAGGCAGAAAAAGAACAAAACTATTCCTATCTATTAAAACGAAAGATAGAGATGGGAGATAGGTGGAAAGCTGCCCCAAGATCTTCCACTGCAGAAAATCAGGCAGTGGCTGATTCCAGCGTTCCTTAAAAATTCAAGCTATTAGACCAGTCCCTGGAGTGTAAAGATGCTCAGCGTCTGCTTAGACATGAATGTTGATCTGGATAGCTGCCAGATGTTTGTGTCCAAAGGACGGTAACCACTGACCATTTAAACTCCAGAAGGAGCAATCAGCTCCTTTCCTCAATTGTCCAAAACAGTGAGTATCTACAGAGGGAGTGGAAAAATAAAAGAATTTTCCCCTGGAAGCAAATTAAAGTACAGTGGGCTGATAAATGAACCCATGAGAAATAGCATAGCAATGCCACGGGTTTAAAGTTTACCCACAGAATTAATTTGTTACAGGTTTGGTAACAGTGGAGGGTTAATCCCAAACTTGCCAACACCAGAGATAGATACAAATAAAAACAGAAATTGTTAGTGAAACTCAGCAGGTCTGGCAGATTCTGTGGGGAGAAAGCAAAATTAAGTTTTACATCTGGTGATTCTTCATCAGAATTGAGAAAGATACCTCATTTGGGAAAAGCTGTTAGAAACATTTGACTGGTAGCAAAATAGGCTCTTCAAGCACAAAAGGATAGGTGGACGGGATAAAAAGGCTGGAGAAAGCAGCAAGAATGCCAAGAACTCTATGCAGTTCGGACATCCCATAGGGAGGAGATCCTGTGAGTTTTGGAATGGTTTGGAATGGATCACTTTGATTGCATCAGCAAGGAGCAGCCATAAGGCTGGAAACTAAGAGAAGCCCTATAGAGGACAATAATATCTATGAGGTTTGAAGTGATTTGGGAAAGGTCACTTTAACAAAACAAAGCCAGATACAACCCAATATTACCAGAAAGGTTGAGGGTTGGATTTAGGCTTGATCCATAAAAGGCCAGGGAAGGTGACAAAAATTATGGGCCAGAGCCAGATAACTAGTTAACAGATACCTTAATGATAAAATTACAGGAGTACAAGATGAGTTCTCAGACAGGCCGGAAAAAACAAAAGTGAAGCCTCACTTAGTGGAAGAATCACACAAGAGGACAGCAGGAGCCGAGGATCCACCTGACAGTTGTACTATTCCAGGGAAAATGGAAAAGGTTGGGGAAAACCCATTCACAAAACTAAAGGAACAGGGTAACGACTACATCCCATAGCAGACTCCACTAATAAAAATCATGAGGGCATGCATGTGAGTTAAAGGCAATTACCCACTGGGGTATCCTGGGAAAAGACTCAAATCTTAAATGTCAACCAATCATATCAGGTTTATGTGAAGTTCAATGACAGTGAGGTGCAGGATATAAACGCAGACACCCTATGGGATGAACATCAGAGTTTACCATCAACAAACCACCTGGAAATAGAATCTGTAAAAATAAATGAATCTGGCACAGGAATTATAGAAGTGGGCAATGAAGTGCTGAAGCTAAGAATGATAGCGCATCCCAGAAAGCAAGTGTGGATAGTAGCTCCAAAAGCAAGTGCTGATCCCAGATTAGGACAAGGAGAGTGTATGAAAAATATGTTGTACTTTATCATCCAAGCCATTGCACTGTCATTTCATATTGCCCTTGTAACGGAACACTCTCCATAAAGAAAAAGAGAAATATTGTTCACAATTGTTCTTCGTGGTGGGGAAATGAAATGACAACTGTAAATATGGACAACTGAATTTTAACTTTGTCATCAGATTGTTATATCGTAGACCTTAAATGAATAAAATGGGTTTTAAAAAAACACAAAACTAGAATCACGCAGTGTTCAGATTGCAGCAAGCTTCATAAAACCAATTTGGAATAAACAAGACCACTAGCATTAAGATTATCATTTTATCTACAAAATATCAAAACCAGACAACCAGGTCAGAGCCACGAAATGCATATCTCCTACTTACATATATTACAGTTTCACAGATTGGAAGATGGAAGGCTTGCCTGCCAGTTAGTCCCCTTAGAAAACTATGAGGCTAGACACCAGAATACATACTAAACTATATTTCAACAGCTGCTTTTGAACAGCAGAACAAACAACAGAAAAATAAATTTGTAAGAACAGCTACAATCCCTCTCTCTCCCTGCTTGTTTCTCTCAACATCACAGTCTCAACAACCAGTTCCCTGGTTAAAAAGTAAATCGGGAAAGCAACCATTCATGGAGAACTCAAAGATTCCATTACTGTTGACAGTGCAACTAAATAACACACAACTATTGCTCAGGTTACGAATCTAACACCTCAATGACTTTAGAACTGCTTGACTATAAAACATACATTTTCCCTGACTGTACCAGTTAAAATTCCCTTTTAAAATTGTCACCTCTGTTTGCATGCATGGTTGATGCTATATTTGTATTTTTCTTCTTGGGATTAACAGATAATAAAATTCCTCTTCTGTTCATTCAAGAAAACATTGGCAATCGTCTTGTTCATTTTCTAAGGAGTTGTATTTAACTGAAATGTGGTAGCTACATAATAAAAACATTTAAAAAGTTGTGACTAACCAAGGTGGTTAAGAAGAGGGGAGCTGATTGTCCCTCCTCAGTTTTTTGTGACAAAAGTTAACTTCTGAATCTTGTGACAACTATTTACATTTCAGAGTTCCCTTGATAACCAGCCCTCGACGTATTTCTAAGCTTCAGAGAACTGAAAGTTCCAGTTTGTTTTAAAGTCGCTGGTGGATTGGGTTACCTCACAGCTGAAGTATTACAATTGTCCTCAGGACACCAGGAATTGGAAACATCAACCAGGTTTCTTACCTCTGATCACTTCCAGAAAGTGTTCGCCTGCGCATGCCTGTGTGATAGGCAAGGTAATTGCTTTCAGTTGTGATTTCCGATGTCCTTGAACAGTTCACAAATACTCATGTGAGGAATAAACACTTGGCCACAGTAATTTAGAGTTCCAGACACCTTCTGACTGTTACCCCAGTACTGGCCAATGTCTTCAAGTGAACAGTGAGATAATTAGCAAGGTAAACGGTTAATGTTTGAACATCCCAGAAATATAACAGCTTACCTGTTCTAAAACAAAATTGCATTTTGTACAATCACAGATCTGTCTAACATGACACTATTATTCAATAACTCAGCAACATACAACTGCTGCCACACTCCAAATATAAATCTATTATTAAAATAAATTATACTTTCCAGATTAAAGAAATAGCACCATGCTCCACATTCATTAACCAAAAGTAAACTACTCTGAATCTCAGACAGAAGGCTTGTTGACTTGTTGGAGGAGAAATCACCCCAAGTAGACAGTAATGTACTTAGTCTCCTAAGTCATCTTTGATGAAACTCTGCACAGAAGAAGATGTAGTGGAAAATGTAGTGCAGATTCAAAGAAAAACCTGAGAATAAAAATGCTATCACTTAAAGAGTTGAAGAGAGTAGATTGGAGAGACAAAGGACACAAGCAGTTAAATCCAAAAACTCAAAGGAAGTATCATTGTATAAACATAACCTTCCTCAAATTCTGCCCGGCCTATGGAAGAAGAGCAACAGAATCACTATATGTGGCCCATGCCTCCAGACCAGGAAGTGGATGAGTGGTGATGAGGGTCTTGGAAAGATCGGGTATGATTCCTGTTTCCAATTATGTTGGGGAAAAGATTGTAAGCAAAAACATCAAATAAGAACAGGCTCAAATTTAGGTTTATTGACTGTCGACAGAGTAACTAAAAACCTTAACCTCCACATGAGGTATAAAGGACTGTCAGCTCATGTTGCCATTATGGCCTTCATGGGAGAAAAGGAAAACGTGGAGGGAGTGAAAAACTAGAAAATGGAAAGGTGCAGGGAAATAAACAGTTTATTAACAATTTATTAAGCTGATCCTAAATTTCATTATGAAAATATATGAAACCGACTAAAAAGAGACTTAAAATATTGAACTTTTCTGATATACTAAACTTTGAGCCGATTATCAGTCCTATTCAAGTCTCCCAAGGTTTACTGCTTTATCCATCAAGTAGTGTTCTTACAATCTGTACCAAAAACATTGAGTTACCCATCATGTACTGTTCTTACAATCTGTACTGAAAACATTGAGTGGCACTGTCGCTGAAGACAGAGGACATAAGTCTTTACCACAAATGGTGAGGTTTGAGCTTCAGAAGTACAGTATCACATGGCAACTGATAGGAGGCTGTTTTATATACAGCCATTTACTAGATTAACCTGCATTGTATTATATATTTACACACTACCCTGCATGCATTTAGCCAGACAGCTTTATATTTATTACCGTGAAGCCCAAGGCAAAGCGATTTTAAAATTGAATACAGGAGAATATTAAGTTAGACCAACTGACCCTCACTAAGAGCTGAGTTACATCCTCAAAAATTAATCTTGAAAAGGGAAATGGATTGAATGCCATGCAACAGCTGAGTCAATCATTTTTAAGATTAAAGGCCTGTCTGCTAAAGTCAAGGTAGAATAGAGGGGGACCACATTGTTCGTTATGTAACTTAGAATACTTTAAACAGGTTGCCATAGCGACAGTATTAGTTCAGTCGTATCAAAGATGATGCTGGTAATGCAAATTGGAATCTAATCGGATTTTATCAGTGAAAACTGCTCTTCTAAAACGTAAGAGTCAGTCATGCTTGTCATGCAATGTTTTCTCTTCAAGCAGGTTGTTCTGCTACAACGTTCATTATTGAACAGTTCAGCCTTCTTATACAAGTACAACCAATTCAGTTCTGGCTTCCAGGTGGCCTCTGAACTATCTTGTTCTTTCATAGAAGTACCAAGGAAGCCCTACTTTGAAGGTGTGAGGCACAGAACTGAGGCATCAGAAGTCATTCCACCAATTGAATACCCTAATAAGTCAATCAATCATCCCTGAAATGGAAAGCATTTTAAACCACGATGGGGTAGATTCCTATTTAGTTAAGCATTTGCCTGCAAGACAAACATACTTGTTGAGTGAATGAACAACTGATCAGGACACCTAACTGAGTTCACTTGCTTGCAATCAAATCTGCAGAAGCAGTGCAAGAATGTTCATGAAAGAAACCATTAATTTGCCAATGTAAAGACAATTGACATAACTTTCATATAATTTAGTAAGATAATATTTTAATAATTATGACATTTATAATTAAATCCTTGAACCACTGCAGTAACCACATTTACTCATCTTATGTATGCCCTTCAGTAGAGTGGCTACCATTTTTCTGGACCACAGAACTGATCTTAAAGAGAGAATGAGAAAGAAAGAGATGACTGGTGATGATTTAACTTGAAGAACACTAAGCCTCAGGTGAGGAAAGAAGTTGAGAAGGAGAGTCCTTCATGGTAATCTTAGCTGGTAGGGGAATTGAACCCATGCTGTTGGCATCACTAGCCAGGTGTTTATTCAGCTGAGCTCACCAACCTCCCATCCCTCACTGGTGGCTGCTGGATCTACATTAATATGGTTATTGCTTTGTAATTTGAAGAAGAATATAATGGTCAAGTGTCAATTCCTATCATTTCTAATTTTCACATTGTTTTACTTTGGCATGGTTTCATAAATCCAAAGTTACAATGATCTTTTAGTTCAGAATTGAACAGTGTCTGAAAACACGCACTTGTGCTGCAGCTCAATTCATTTCTGGGAGAAAGCAAGTATGGTGAACAATTGCACAAAACATAAGGAGTGGGCAGTGTACCTTTAGATTTTCTGTGCAATGTATCATATTGACTTAATAAGACAGGTCTAATGAACAAAATCATTTAAAGGCATTACTTGAAAAATAGTTTCAAGCCTCCAGGGTCAAAATAAATCTCAAGAAGAGGAAAGAAGGGCTGTGTTTTGAGTGAGTTTGTTGGATTGCCTGCCAACTGCATTTGGGTGGCCTTTCAATTTGTCTACTTAAGCCAAGCCATTAACAAACAAAAGCAACAATGAAAAGGCACCACTCTCTAACCACACCAAATAACTGAGAGGCCGCCTCCAGCTAGCTCAGCCAAGGGGGTGGCCCGGTGACAGTTTGTTCAGCTGAGGCTGCCAGTGCTTCAACAGGAAAAGCAAAAAGTACAACTTCCTTGCCTCTGGTGCTGTGACTGGACAGACAGCTGCAGACGTCAGGGTCAAGAACCAAGCCCCGATTTTTTTTTTATTCAGACGACTGAGGTCAAGAGCAGTGAACTGTTCCTCGGTTTCACAACACTAAAAGGCAGCTTAATAGATTTGATTCTTCTGTGACCAGCGAGGCTATCACCCTTCTTAAAGGGGAGTTAACCACCAGAACATGAAGCCAAACCACTTCAACATAATATTCCTAACATGCAACATAGATAACATGCCATTTTAGATCTCAATTAACACTTCTTAATTCCCATCTTAAACAACAGTTTATCAACACTAATGCTACTGTACTTTTGAAATTAAACATGTAAAATTTAAAAATATATGCAAGCATAACACAAATCCACAGCAGCTGTGTACAGCCCCTTGATTACATTTTACTTTTATTGCTCTGGCTCATTCTGTGCTATGCTTGTGTGTTCAATGTAAACTCATAAAAGAGAATTTTGTTACTTTACAAAGGGATATCACAACTTCAGCAATTCAGAATTAGCATTTTAAGAAGAAAAATGAAACACATGCAGGGCAGAATTATAACCTGTGAGGTGTTGGGTTGGCTGCAAAATCAAGAGGGAAGGCAGTATACTGTGTTCCCTTTGCTTTCCTAAGTCTTAAAATCAAGTCATGGGCAATCAAATCAAAGCTGAGGATTGCCTTGTCACTTGGAGACCTGTGAAGCCCTTAACTCAACTCACTCCCAGTGATATGCAATTGATGGCTTGTGAAGGGGGCCTATGCCAAATGAGGAGCCTGCAGTACCAGCAGGAGACTGGCTTTCTAGTGCTTTGCTGGAACTAATGAGCTGCTGGCCCTCTAATTGACCTATAGCTCTTGAGGAAAAGATCTTCTCCCTTAAAGGTACAGATGCCCCAACAAAAGGCAGTTAACTGTCTGACTGACATTTAATCACGTTTCCATGTTTCAAAAGGAGACATATTGAACTGAAAATGCTTTCTCTGTTCCTCTCTCCACAGAAGCTGATGTGTTTCTCCAGCACTTTCTGTTTTTATTTCAGATTTCTAACAGCTGTCAAATTTTGCTTTTATTTGGGGTGTGGGATTCTATTAACAATTGCAATAGGGTTGCTCCCTACTGTCTGCCAAGTGGACCAAGCCACCATTGTGGTTATTAAATTCAGCCCAGGATTTGCACGGAACCTCATCATCATAAATGCAAATGCAGATTTTGGAAGCCATTCCCTCTCTGCCTAATCCAAACTTAACTCCTTTCATCACTGCATCTACCTACATTTTGAGTGAGTCCAGATTTTTTGTTTTACAATTCAGTAGATTGATCCAGGTTTTATTCAGTGCTTGCACAAACTATATCCCTATATTAGTCCTGAGCTTCTCTTTTACCAGTTTGTATGTACAGGGTAAATTTCTGTTTTGAGTGACATGAATCAGTGCATATCAGGGCATCATCTTGACATTACACACTGTTACTGCTGCTTCAATATCATTGTCTGGACAATTATAAGTTTTGCATTGTGACTGTTTGTTCAAGCCTATGCATCTGATTGGTGTTCCTAAGCATGACAACAGTGATTTAGGGAGCACTACTGTCATGCTGGGATAATTATTTTGGGAGAAAATCCCAATTTTAATTGGTTTTGGCAAGTTCAAGCAGGAGAATAGGTGCAACCAAGAAGATGCTGTTTCATGAGATAGATGGAAGAAGGACCATCTCTGCTACCAAGGGATATTCTTTCCAGGAGGGAGTACTGCCCCAAAGTAAATGTCGACTCCAAAATAGATGCATTAGAAAATAGCAGACTCAAGGAGAATTTCTTTCTTAGGATCAAGATTTAACTACTCCTTTAAATGATCTCATGGTCTTACTTTCACAGCAACAGACTCACATCATTCTACATCCACTTGTTCAAAGGTCATTCATGCAATAATTAATTCACCCTTGTGGCCTGGATCAGATTTGCATTTTTTTGCATTGACAATCTGAGTTGACATTAGATACAGCAAGATCTGATTTGAATCATTAAGCTGCCTTTATAAAGAGTAAAATGAAAGCACAAAGCAGTAAGTACAATCAGATTCACTTCATTCAAGGAGCAGAACTAACCTCCACGTAACAGAAATATAATGAGCATGCTTTGTGTGCTATATCAGTTGTCTTACGTGACTTAGAGAATTCCTTGCAATCTAATTTTCAAACCTGCCTTTTTCCAGGGCCTTTCTGCTTCACCAACTTCTTTACTGACAAGGCTCAACTGGTTGTTTAGGTTTCTGACATTCTGCTTTCTTCCTGGCTGTTCAGTCAGAAAAAGTTCAGAAACACTCTGAAACAATGGATATGAAGTGCTTTGCTTAATATTTATAGTCTATAAAAAAAACTTCAAAGCTAGTACCCAAGGTGCCATCTCATGCATCTTTTCTTTAACTACTAACCATGCTTTTGAAACACACTTTTAATGTGATTCTGTGATAAAATGATCAAAGGATTTCAAACTTTGACACTAAATGAACATCAAAGAGGTATTGATCATGGACTGAACTCTTAAGCTCCTCTTGAACTGGAGTTCAATTTTAGAGCTGGAGTCCAATTGTAACAGCTGTATGTGTTGATAAACTAACTTATTTTCAGTTTGTTCACCGCTGTGTTTTTCTGTGTTGGCAAACATGGGAATTAGACTACTCAACATTGTACTCAGTTAATTTGATGTCACAGGTAGATCACAACATTAAATTGATTGAATTAGCCAAGAAAGTGACATTAATATGTGATAAAGGAGTCTCTTGTTAAAAAAGGCTTAATAGATCCAAATTGTGTTCTTAAACAGTATTTAATGGTTGGCAACAGCAAACATTCTGTCAATCCAGTAACCATTACTGTATAATAAATGCTGGGTACAGTTTATGCTTGATTAGGACCGAGGTGCTTGATTTCTGCTTAAAATGACTCTCTGGGCATGGCAATATTTTATTTGTGTCCTAGCTTTCACAACTACAGATCCAGAAGTGTTTTGTATTTTTTACAATCCTCCCTACTGCTGGTCCCAATGCAATTCTAACTAAAATCTAAGTACAGGCAGCAGGCATAGGAAACACTTGCAGCAATATTGCATAAAACCTTTTCTTGGTGGCATGTTCCATTAGCTGAAAATGCAATGTGCAGGCCATGACAGAGCCTCCTTGTCAAACAGAGAGGCTTTGTATCATAGACAATGGGATTTGCAGATGCTGGAGAATCCGAGATAACAAAGTGTCGAGCTGGATGAACACAGCAGGCCAAGCAGCATCTTAGGAACACAAAAGCTGACGTTTTGGGCCTAGACCCTTCATCATGCCCGCAATTTCACTGCAAGCATTAGTGTCCATCTTCTATAATGCCTTCCCTGCATCCTGGCATTGTAGTCTTCATTGTTTCCTTCATTTCACTGTCTTCTCTTTCTCCAAAGCTGTAGGAATATCGGGTGCATGAGGTGCCTATGTATCCCATCACTTAACTGTGTGAAGAAGTGAAATGAGAACATGCATATCCATGGGTTTTACGCACAGAATGTCTTATGGACCAGACCAAACCCCCAAAAATATATTAAGAAGATAGCCTAGACTCTAATTTATTTTTATTTTGAAGGTAAGTGTAAGGCGCTGAGGTCCAGATGCAATTTGATTGGTCAAGCTACTCGACCTTAAGCAAAACACACTTTAGTTTTGTACCACAGTTAAAATACAGACTAAAATAAAATAAAAGGATTGGCTTAACTATAATTACACTGAAATGCTCAAAATAAGATATACTAACTACCTGCATAACTAATTAACTGTCCTAATATAGCAATATTCCATTAACATAACCTTGGCAAGGGCAAATTCATTAAAATTGATTGTCTCACATGCAATTGTAGCAGGTGGAAGAGAACACCAGCTTTTAGCTCTAACAGGAAGAGAGTAAGAATTTCTCTATCCAGCTTCATGATTCTAGCAACTGTTACTGAAAGCTAAAACTAAAAATCCTGGGTCTGTGGAAACTTGGTCCTACCCATTTGGGCTGCTTTTATTGTTCTAACTTAAAATAAAAACCAAGGCCTCACAAGCTTTTTACTTTATTGGCTTTGGAGCAGGCTGCTCACCACCTCTGTCTCAACCGCTCTTCATAAAAACAAAGGACAAAATACACCTCTTAAAGCCATAGTATTGTCACATAAACTAATAAGCAGTAGAAAAATTTTCATCTCCTTTCATTGTTCACAAACTCCACCCAACCTACACAAGGTTTCTTCACTTCAAACACTCACACACATGCATTCAGTGGCTTTACAAAAAATATTTCCAATGTCTGTGATAGAAGCCATCATCTTCTACCCTCCTCCTGTTAACTTCATGCTCCAACATATCATCTTTGACCTGCCCAACATCTCTTTGCCCTTCCATTTGTAATCTTTCAATCTCCCACAACACTCCCGAAGCCTAATTAGGAAGTCCACAACCTTCCTACTCGATCACACCCAGGATGCCAGGTCTTTTCCATTCCACTCCTTCATCTCCCAACCACATCTTCAATCCATCTTCTATTGCTCAAATGGCCCCAAACATGCCTACATCGCAACCCTGCCTCATCCTTGCTGGTTCCACACCTCTTTGCAAGCTGCTATCTTCCTGCTTCCCTCCTTTGTGCCTTCAGACAAAACTGCACAAAGTTAACTGCTACTGGCCACCTTTAAAGAAATCTGAATGTGATGTCATGTGATTCCTGTGTGCATTGATCTAATTTTGGATGTGGAACTTAATTATAAAAGTTTTAATGTGCTAAGTAGTTATGGCTTGCAGATACATTTCAGGTAGGATCCTAGCAAAAGGCAGCTTGACCAGCCATTAACACACACTGACACAGGGCTGAATGTAATTTTTTTGTGGCTGCACGTCAATTCCATTGAGTTTCATGAATGATTTCTCTCCACTAGGCCGAGCAAGATTTCTTGCCCTATTGCCCAAAGCTGCCTCATTAACTATCACTGTGGCACCCCATACATTCAATGCTAGGCCGATTCACCAACTCACCATGCCCAAAAGATCTTGCCATTGCAATAATATCCCAGAATACTCTGCACCATCTTTAGAACTCCATTGTGCACCCAAACTAGCAATGCCTGGAGTTGCCCTGCCCCATTCTGGACAGGGAGTAAGGGCGGCAAGTGCCCTGGAGCATACAATGACACCTTGTTGTTGGTGTTGAAGATGGCAATCTGGAAGAGCAAGCAGTGAGCTGATCCGCCAGAGACGTGCTAAGACTTTTGTGTCAGTAATTCTTGTCATTGAATTTCCTGACAAGGTGTGGTAGGATAGAAGGATGCATTTTAATGAGGCAAAATCTGCAATTAATGAGGTCGACAACTTTCAATAATCCCGTTTTAATAAGCATTTTGCCATTATCATCTCATCTTAACGTGCGAACGTTACTTGGAAAATGCAGCTAGTTGCTCCTGACATTGAGAAAAGCCTCGCTGGACTTCTGATGTGACTCTCTCAGATTTCTCACCATAGCCCACATTGTTCCAGGCTTTATACTATTCTGCTCTTAATCTTTGCATCTTAACCCACTAATGGGAAACTGAAAGTTTGGATTCTGCCTCATTAAGCCATACAACCTGCATCTGCAGGCTCCATAAAAGTCTCCTGTCCCCACTGACTTCTACCATTGAGTTCTGCCAATATATTTACCAAAGCATCATTGTATGTAATATCGCTCTTGACTCAGCAAACCAATCATAGATTATGTTAATGGCAGCTGCTATGTCAATATCAGACAAATAGACTGAACAGCATGCAGGTGTTTGAAACACCAGGTCAATAGCATGCAAAACAACAACAGCTCCATGCCACTATGAGATGGGATAGGCACTCAATCATGAATGTTTAGGTGCATGCTTCTCTGCAAGTCCCTGGGTGCAGGCAACAGCTACAACTGATTTCAAAACAGGGTCAAAGTGACCAAATAAAAAGTAATAATCTGCAGAAGACACATATCAAATGTGTCACGTAGAAATTATTTACTTCAATTGGGTGCTAATATTAGGGTTCAAAGCCAGCTGTATGGATCAAACTGCGTTTATGCACTGCTGTTTGGTTAACTGATACAGCAACACCTGTTGCTACCCAAGTCAACTCTGAGGCATTCTAGTTCAGTGTGACTTAGTTTATTCACAGGAAGTTACACAATCAGGATCTTACATCAGATAGGACACTAGTTGCAGGTACTTTTATGTCTGAATACTAATGGACTCCAATAGCAGTTTCCAAACTAAGTACTTAATTAATACTGACCACTATACTCTCCCCATTCCATACTCCTTTATTGATAGGTGCCACAAACTATTATATGTTCAAATGATTATCATGTTCTCATAAAATCTTCAGGAATCTAGTGAAAAACATTCACATCCTGCATATTTTGAAAAACTAAAAACAACACTTTTAAAGAAAGTGTATATTATTGACAAATCAGTTTCACAAGTACAAGATTAATGTCTCAAATATAAAATAACCTTGAAAGAGCAATATTTGAAAAAATGTCTATATTAGTTCTTTCTTTTTTTTCTCATCCCAGCCCCATTCTATTGTAAGGAGGACAATGAGATTGCCTTACGCCTCAAGTGAGTTTACACTACTCAAATACTAACCCTGTTCTGTTCCAAAGCTCCTGTCTGATGGGGTGACATTTTAATGGTGAAATTCCATCCTATACTCTATTCTGAGCTATCCAGTCATAGCCAAAGAATCAACTGCATTGACTTCTCTTCCAACTCCTGCGCAGTCGACAGAGTGACCTCTGATATCCTTCGAAAGTCTGTCCTTGGCTACTTAGCAGCTTGATCAAAAATATGCTCGGTTCCACATGTATACTGATGACACCCAGCTCAATTTTATAACCTCTCTTGGTCCCTCCACTTCCTTAAATTCTCACTCTGCTTCTCTGAGATTGAGTACTGGGTGTACAGAAATTTACTTCAACTGAATATTGGGCAGTCCAAAGACATTGACACTGGTCCCCACCACAAAAAAATCTGATCTTCAGCAATCAATCCCAACTCCCTTCTGTTTCTAAACCAGATGGCTTTCAACTTTGCTGTTATATTTAACCATGAAGTGAGCTTCCAACCACCATACCCACAGCTGCCTCAGTTCATGAGCTGCTCAAATCCTCATCCACAACACTGTTATCTCTGGATTTGCTCATTTTATTGTACTTCTGGCAGCCTTCCGTCTTCCACAAACTGAAGATCATCCAAAACTCTATAACCCATATCCAAACTCATACAATGTTCCTTTGTCCAATAATGGTACGCAGTTAAGCCACCCTGCAAGATTAAAATTCTCATTTTTACTCAAGTCTTTCCACATCCTCACTCTGCCTACCTCTATAATTTCCTCCAGCTCTACGACCATTCAGACATTTGCATTCCTCTAATTTTTGCCTCCTAAGCATTTCTAAGTTGAACTGCTCTACCACAGATTTCTGTGCTTTCAGCTGCTGACACCTCAAGCTCTGGAATTCCCTTTCTACACATCTTCACTTTTCTACTTGTTTTTTCTCCTGTATATAAAATTTCTTGATCACATGTTGTAATATTTCCTTAAATTGCTGATGTCATATTTTGATTACAAATTCCCATGGCAAACTTTGCTACATTGAAGTGCTACTTAAGTGCAAAAAGCTGCTGTTCATGAAAACATAGATGCAAGAGTAACACTTCTATCACGACAGCTTAATTGTTAAAATAAAGAATGATAAGAATACTCTCTATTCCCCCTTCCCCTAAACGCTCCTGAAGTGCAACCATGTGAGATTTTCAAAACAAACGAGTAGGAATCAGAGTTGCATAGTATTCCACATTTTTTTAATTAAATCTGTTAAAAACTTGCTAATTAAAACATGATTTACAGATAATTGGTAATCTTACTACATTTTCTACCAGCAGGAATTCGTTCCGAGGCCAAACAGGTTCTTACTATACCACAGTTCCCTGTGCTCAGGATATAAAATGTTACTTCTGACTGGACACATCAATATGTTTGAAACATGATCGATATGTTCTGAATCAGTAACCTGATCTAGTACATGGAGTACCTGATGCAAAGCCAGCAGCTGCTCCTGCCATTTACTGTAGCAAAGCCATGTGATTTTGTGTTTAACAATCCACAGTGGTTATCAATTTTACAAATCCAAAATAAGCTGAGTCGAGATCTAGGCAAAGATCCCTCAAAAAAGAATGGCTGCATGGAGCTTAAGCAACTTAAAACTTAAAGCCTGAACCCAGTGCAGAAAATTAAAGGGAAAGACAGCAATTCATTTCATCTATTACTGTTCGTGAATGTAGCTCGAGTGAGAGCCATTAAATATGAGAATCTTCTGTCAATGCATTCAGCGACATATTCAAATATTGCAAATAATCAACACCTCTTTGCACGCAATATACCTACAGTCTTTGGATTTCTTTTAACTTTGACATAAATTACATCATTCACAGTTATAATTTACTGTGATTTGCCGACAAAGAAATCAATGGTCCAGAATTTACTACCAGAATAACATTGAAGCTAATGGCACTCATCATTATTTGTGGCCAAATGCGACAGCAAATTCAGCCAAAGGGCAGATGCATGGGTAAACCTGAACACACAAAAGTTGCTGACCAAGTTACACTGCTTCGTGGAAATAACATTTTAATGTCTGCCTCATCATCGAGGTGTACTACTACACTCTTCAATGACGTGATAATTTTTAGTTATGGTCAGTCAAACACGGGCAAAAAGAAATTAAATTTATAGATGTGGAGTCTCATTGTCTCAGGTTTTAAATTTTTGTTTGAGATTTTTAAAACCTTTGCTTTTCCTTTCGCTCTTCTCTCTGAATCCAAATTTTTATTTTCTCTTTATGTATCTAAGTTAGCATTGAATTCACCCACTTTAACTTACACATTATTTCCCAGTTGTACTGTTTATTTCTCACTCCGTAAATCTAATTGGTTAAGAAGAGGTACAATCTTTTACTTTGTGCATTCAGATCTGAGTTAGCCCTGTTTGCCTCACTGAAAGCTCACACTTGCAGCAACTTGCCACACAAAATATTTAAAAACCAAAACATTCACAAGTAAGACAAATTATCTGCAGAATATTAAATGCTCTACTGCAGAAAAAAATGAGCCAACATCTATTTAAAGTAGTTAGACTAATTTTTTTTAACAAAAAGCAATCTCATCCTCCAGATTTGGACCTTTGGGTTGTGAAAACTGAATATGTTCAAGATTTCCATTCTGCTGAAAAATTGTCCCTTCATCTTTCCCAGGGTGGCTTCCAAAGCTCAAAATCCCTATGTATAAGAGATCATATCCTGGCACTTGCCTTAACAAAGTACTTTGTACTGTATTTGACATAAAAATATCCTCTTACATCAGCAGACATAATTTGAATCTCCTTTGAAATCAAGTCCATAAGTGTGAACAAAACTTTAAAGCTAGCTCCTAACTATTCTTTACAATGCACCACATTTGTATCAATTCAGCTTTTGGAGTGTTACTCAGTCCCTGGTGCCAATTAAATATATATGTTTTATAAACATATTCTTGCCTCAGCATTGTATCTCTGCCAACACATTCATGTTCTGTTTTTAAACAGAACACTGATTAGACTTTCCTATCCCTGAAGCAGCTCAGCCTGGCAACTGAGATGCTCTGTGTTAAGCCTTAACCATCTACACAAATCTTATACTTGTCTGTTTGAATATTTTATTGAATTGCCAATTGCAATCATTCACGTACACAAATTTCACACATCACCTACCAAGTATAGTATTTAAGAACTTGGGTGATGTCATTTGGACTGAGGTATATGGGTCAGCTTTGTTACTCCACAAAGTAAACCTCTGCTTAGCAAAATGGGCAACAGCAGTGCAGTTCTGACAGCTATGCTTTCCTGCCCAACAGTGGTTGCTTAATACCAGGGACCATGATAGCCAAAATTAGAAGTAAGGTGCCTGGAAAATTTTGGTTGATTTCAGTAGTTCAGTGGTACTGCCAGTGAACTGTCTACAGCTGTAGGATCCAGTCCCAGGATGGTCTGTCACACAAATCCATTGCTCAAGTTGTGAATGAGTTATATAAACTCTCACCAAATCTACTAGTGTGAAAGCTTATGGCTGGATCCCATACTGGGGAAGTTAAAACTGACATAGTTGGCTGGCCACTCTGCAAACACTGTGGATTCCAGAGACAAGGCTATCCTCATTTCCAAGCTGTGGGAGGTTGCAGGAAAATTAGCTGATCCTGCAAAGGAAGTATTAAAAAGAAAACAGTGAGGGAATTTATGGTTAGAATATAACAAAATTGAAATATACGCTCAACGCCAGAACCTGACAGATATTTGCCTAAGTCAAAATGTTTAACTTGCTTTGAGGAACTGCATGTGCAGATTAACACTTCTATTCTAGGATTGTGTTCAATCAGTTGCTGCAGCAAAAATAAAGTTTAATTTGCCAATGCAATTTAACTCCTCTGGAAGCATTCCTCAGTCTAGAGATTAACTGTCATCCTGTGGCTGACATGTTGGAACGAGCCGGTAATATTTGTGATATTCATTTTAATGGAGACTCAGTCACACACAAAGGGAAATTCATAAAATTAACAATGGGATTGAAATTGTTCAAAAGAAGTTTCAAAATTGTAACTCTAGTCACAAAATTACATCTCTGAGATGGGATAGCTGTATTTTCCCTATTTTGACCACAGTATAAAATAAGCGTTTCTCTGAAGATGAATTTTTTCATTTTGTAGAGTCAAGAGGAGGAAGAAATAAATGAATTAATAATAATGAATTTATATTAGACTGTTTTAGATGAAAGTGAGAAAAATGTCTATTTCTTTGTAAACAAATATCAGAAATATCAAAATATTTTCTTTTGTGTCTTTTTAAGCTACTGAAAAATGATCTCAATAATCATGAAATATTGCTGGGTGAAGACATGATATTGCCTTTAGAATTTTGTAGTTTCAACAGAACGGTATATGTCAAATACTGTGAGGGCAGACATCTAAAGAGGATAAAATTAATCCCTTGTGTCGTTATCTATGACTCTTGCAAGTCGTACTTTACAACTAAATATTTTAGCTGTTTAATGATGTCAAATTGGGAATCTGTGCTTTCATATTCCAACTGCCAAGATCGTTCTAAACATTGTATTAGGGCATGTATTTCCAGTGTGAAGAAAACTACAATTGGATAACTACTAAAGTAGACTGTAAATTATCTACAAGGACAGGCTAATTAAAATGATTCAGCTTTTGAATTGTGAGGAATAAAATGACCTGATTTTAAAAGTTTTGACATCACTTAATTACTTGACTAATGTAGACACGAGGCAAACAATAAAAACTGACTTTAACAATATAAACTTGATGCTAAGTTATAGCCACCTTAATGTCAAGATAACTGATGTTTTTGAAACACAAATGCTATCATGCCATTAGTTAAAAGTTTTTCAAAGACACATATTTTACTTGTATGCTTTTTAGCAAACCATGGCTCTTGCAACCCCATATCCCTTGTGAAAATTCTGCTCATTTCCTTCCTACTTCTATGTAGCATATGGGACAAAGCATGCCAATAACAAGACTCACTGCTTTGTTTTGAACAATTCATTTTAAACTCTGAATAGCATCAATTTAATTGATTTTTTTGTTTTCTTGAAACTAATCTACATGCAAATGCAACAAAAAGATTTCTAGTTTGGGGCTGTTATCTTAAATGGACCCCTAAGATTGAGGTTGAATAATGTATTGCTTTTAATATATTGGAAAATGCAAGTCCTGGAACTTTGGCAGTTTCTGCAGCCATCACAATTTGATCGGAGGCAACAGCATTTCCAATCTGAAGATTCTGCTAGTGTAGCATTGCGAAAAAACGGCTGAGTTAAAGAAGATGTATGAGTGTAGAACAGCTTGTGACAATTATTCATTAGTGGGCATAAAGAAGGCCTGTCTATACAGGTCAGCATGATGAAAATGTAGAAAATGTTTAACATAAATGACTAATCCAAAGTCAGTCGAACACTGATGTGTATCTTTTAGTTAGTTTACTCATCATTTCGCAAGTAAACTTGAAATAGAGGGTGGTAAAAAAAACTGTCCAAGGAAAGGCTTCTGATTTTCATTTAGATAAAGATGCTGAAGGCAGGATGCTCAGTAACAGAGCATCTAACACTTTAACTCTGCTGCTGCTTTTGTGGGTTTGCACACTGCAAATCAGTCACTAATTTTGAGCATGAAGCCAGAGGACTGTCGATAAAAACAATCTGAAACCTTTGATGATACACGAGTAAAGTTGCACAATGACAGCTAAGGCATATTGATGGTGAAGTGCTGTCAGTGGCAATGCATTGAAGGGAAACTCCAGCAACATTATTAAAATAGGTATTGATTGATTGTCACTTACTAGCCAATGTTACAATATCATCACAATGCTACTGAAAAGAGAAAATGTGGCCAACCTTCCTTTGAAATCAAATGCTTTCCAAAATGCCACAGAAATTGATTAAACATATAAGCACTTCTACTGTACCCTATATGCATTGAAGGGACTGAGAAAACTGATTTCCTGAAACACTGTGTAGGAGTACAGACTCCTCTTTGATGCAGCTCAATTACTTCATTCCTAATGAAATGACGTGTTAATCACACACTAAGAACCAAACTCTTCCATTATGAAAATTTAAAAATAGATCAATTCTCCTTGAAGAGTTTGCTTTGTGCTGTTTTAAATTCAACACAACAGAAGCTAATAATAAGATTTTGCAAAACAACTTTTGGATTATCAGGAGCTTCCTTGATTATGGTTCATAATTGATGTGTTATGTAGATTCTTATTCAAAATGGCCTCTCTTATAAAGTCTGGTCATAACATTTTTCTAAAAATATTAATTCATTCCTAAGTGTTATTTTCAGAAACAAGCAGGGGCTTTGTGGTTACATCTCTGCCACTGGAAGTGATGGGTTTGTGCCCAATTCTAAACAGCATCGGTAAATGGAGATGAGAGTTCTGATTGCTGAGTACTGAACTGTCATCCTGAGCAATAGAACTTAAGTACTGACTCCCCATCACGACTCCAGCAGGCAGGAGACCAATGTTTCAGCCTCTAAATACTCGACAGACACATAGTGAGTACTTATGACAAAAAGGGCATGGAGTGTTGGTATCACCGTCATAACACAGCTGTTTGCTCAATCAAGTTTCCTATATTTCTTAGAAATGGGTGTCATTACAGAAGGATCCCAGAGTCTGATCTGTTTGACTCAAAAACAGTGGAAGCAATAGACTATCTCGTGCAATGAAATGCTTAAAAGATGAGGGGGGATAATATTTCCATCATTTCCTGGACCATTGCAATGCCTTCCCATCTTGAAATGCTTCCTTCTCATTTCTTCTTTTATTCTAACGATAAAAAAAATGCATTGGAGATAATGGGAACTGCAGATGCTGGAGATTCCAAGATAATAAAATGTGAGGCTGGATGAACACAGCAGGCCAAGCAGCATCTCAGGAGCACAAAAGCTGACGTTTCGGGCCTAGACCCTTCATCAGAGTCTCTGATGAAGGGTCTAGGCCCGAAACGTCAGCTTTTGTGTTCCTGAGATGCTGCTTGGCCTGCTGTGTTCATCCAGCCTCACATTTTATTATATAAAAAAATGCATTGGCCTGGTTACGCATGCCCTCTCCCCCATTGCTATAATAATACCCTCTCTACCTTGTCAATTTATAAATCTCTTTAGAAATATAGGAGTGTTATTTAGCCTTTATAACAGATACTTAAACTATTATTTTACACTTCCAAAATTTTCCCATGTGTAAATGATTACTTAAAATGTAAAATTATCAAAGTTATATAGTGTACGTTACAACTACAATAAATCATGCTAAACGTCTTGTAAAGGAATAAACTTTGCTAACGAATTGCAAAACTCATTCACCTACGTTGAAGTCCATTAGTAATCAGCATGTTTATTTTTGTTACACTGTTGTCTACTCTGTACAGATCTTTAAATAATCCAAAAGCAAATACGAACAAATCCTCACACAAGATATGCCAAACAACAGCCTGTTGCTAGCAAATGACTTGAAATGTGAGTCATTGCTAGTGAGACTTGTGAATTTCTACAGGGTCACAGTTCAAATGAAAAATTCTTTAAGAACAATAGATAATACTTCTTAATACCTTCCAACATGAAATCACAATATCCATTGCCCTTCCAATGAAGAGAAATGAAATAATACTGTGCAGGGAATGGCAAGAGAATGTTACAATCTTTCCTATTTTATGTGGTGATCCAATACAGCATTTATGCACTGCAATCTGAGTAAGAATACTCTTATTCAAGCCTTGGTAGACTTCTTGTCCTCAATATTGCCATTGAAAACATATTAGATTAGCAGTATGATACCAACACGGTATGAATTTGGTTAGTCCAGAAGCATATATAAACAAGGAGGTGTCCTTTCCAACTCAGATCAGAATGGAAAGTCATCTTGAAATGTAAATGGAGCTTTTGATAAGCTCATACGTGAACAAAATAAATGTTGTCTCTTTAACCTCTGAACTAGAAATGCACTTCACTTGCAGAACTGAGAAGCTCTTATTTGCATCCAGTTAAGTTGGTCCCACAGGAATCGAGGGGGCTGACTGCACAGGAACATGAAGTTCCAGGAAAGCAAACCTTAATTCACACATTAAGAAAATTAAACTTTATGTTTCAACACTAGATAAAGGCATTAAAATCATCGTACTATAAACTCCCACTGTCAATATTAGCAGATTTAATGCATCTCGACTCATTACAGTAGACATTGACTGGTCTATTTTAAATGGGTGAACACTCTGGCTAAAATAGCAAAGGAATACACATTAACCTGCACATTACATTTTAGTTTACTCATATCATTAAAACTTTTATGTTAAAGTGGGTTTCCTTAATTATGTAGCACTTATGTTTCATAGATTATTTGTAATCTAACAGGCTATTTTTGACAGTAATCTGGTTTAACAATTATATAGTTCTTCAAGTTATGAGAATCTGTTAGTTATGCTTTATATTTGTTCTCATAAGATTGTTTGTTCATCAGATTTTGCAAAATTACTCAGTCAACTTTGGCTGTTTAAAGATACATTGTTGGGCTTGGATTAAAATAGTTTTAATTAACTGACATGTAAAATTGAAAATGTAGCACCCACGACAATGTTTTGTTATACAAAGTGAGCATTTCTCCATCAAGATCTTCACAGTTTCAGATTATGTGCTTCCAAATGAATGATGTTTACTAAAACTCGTTAATGGACCCTTGTCAGTTTCACTTTGCCTGCAGACCCACAGGCCGAAAACAACATCACGTAGGTAATCACTTAGTGACCATTGTCTTTTTGAAAAAACATAAGTTTTACGTAAAGAACCAATGCAAACCATTCACAGTTACAGTGGTGCGATGGAGGATAAAAGGCACAAGTTAAACAGCTGATCATTATGTCACTTACCTCTTTCTTGCACAAAGTATGCCAAGTATAAATCAAGTTCCTTAACTGAAACACTTATGTGATGGGGCTGCACACACAGCATGGGATTATTACACTGTTGGGACTTCACTAGACGTTCTCCATCAGTACTTTCCAAAGGGATCCCTTTAAACAGGATCACCATCACTAGATCCAACCTCCAAACTTTATCTGCTTGCCGTAAACAATCGATACGTCTTATTTTGCCTTTCTGGTCCGGATTGGAGAGAACACAGCAGGGAGGCTTCTTCCCTGTGATGGTCAGCACGAAATCTTCACGATACTCAGGACGGATGTCCTTGCGTAGTTTGGCAAGCAGTCTTGATGCCCACTTCTGTTTCACCTCTGCTTTTTCACTTAGCAACTCATCTTTCACGGCTCTCTCTTCGTCCTTTGTCATCCGCTTCTCATGCTTCTTAAAGTACTTTCGTTTCCGGGCTTGTAGGTTGAACCACGTGTAGGCAAATGCACGGACATGTGGAAGAAGTGCCTCAATGAATGGATGAAATTCATCCTGATAAGAGATAACACAGTATTAGATGTAGTCATTAATACATTTGGGCATCTTTCTCATACTTATGTTCTTAGATTATAACAACAAAGTTCCCAGGTCTCCCAGATACTTGTCAGTTATAAGACCAATAGGCTGTTACAAATATTTACATGTATTTTACAAATATATTTTCATGGGAATATATGGATTTTAAGTGAGAGACTTTCTCACCCACTCTTTTGTAATGATTCCAGCTATAAGACAAGTTGTTTTCTTATTAAACAAATCTTAATTAACTTTATATCTGAATATAGAAGCTATATGTTGTGTGAACTTTAATCAGCTTTCCTCAGCTTTGATCTCTTTCAGAATTAGAAGTTCTAATTCATTGGGACTTGTGGCCATTTTCCTAATGTTTGGTTTCTGTCACTTTTCAAAATTGTTGATTAACAGAATTGATAGAATACACCAGAATTGGAAACACATTTCCAGCCAAACATCCACATCCTCCACCCCACTGTAACAGTGTCTGCACTATTTACAAAAATTCATCAACACTCCTTCAACAATACCTCCAAAAGCCACGTAGAAGGACAAGGGCAGCAGATATGTGGGAACAGCACCGTTTACATAATCCTCTCCAAGCTACACACCATCCTGATTTGGAACTATATCGTTGTTCTTTCACTGTCACTGGGTCAAAATCCGGGAACTTTCACACCAACAGCAAATGGATTGCAGTAGTTCATTAGAAAGCAGATCACCAAAACTTTCACAATGATAGTTAGGGTTGGACATTAAATAATGGCACAGCCGGTAAAGCCTACATTCCCAGAATGAATGAATAAATAAACCTTGCTGACTCTCCAGCCCTCTTATAATAAACAATATTACCTATAAAAAAAAGTCTTGATACTGTTGGTCTCTTAAAGACAGGCTGCAAATGCATCTTAAAGATACAGATTTCGTCATTGATATGACGTAGTTATATTGTTTAGCAGGTTGAATGATCTGGAGTGATGCAAGTATACACCATGTCCACTTTGTGTTCTAATAAGACAGTAAAGTTTGATGCATAAGTTCTTGCACTCCTGATAACTAAGTACTGTGCAATCTTTCAGTGTTGGTGAAAGAGGGAATCAGACAAAAAGGGGGAAGAATTAAACATTGGCAATGGGAGATTTGACCTCTGATTTCAGAGGCAAGGTGCACTCTGTGTGTCACATTTCAGGAAAGACCATCATGTTAATTGTTAACTATGCTCTTAACTCAGAGGCACAGGACCTGTTCAAGATGTAAAAATCCCTGGAGACACATGGTCCCTTTGCTGAGAGCTTTTAGTCAACCTTAGGCCGACAGCTACTCATTGTGCCTGTAATACACAGGATCACTGCAGGAGGAAGGTAAAGCCGGGGATCATAGCAGGAGGGGAAAGCAAGGAAAAGATGAAAACATGGGGAGATGGGGAAGGCTGCAAATAAGAATCAGCAGTGTGGGTTGCCCTGCCTTTCTAATGCCAAGTCTCTCAAACCAGCATTAAGTGCCTTTTGATTGTGAAAGTCCACCATATCCCCATTCCCCCAACCACCATTCTCCCCCAAAGCAGGCTAGCAATTTCAAAAGAATTTGCTTTACAGGCATCCACACAGCGGATCACCCTCCTAAACTGAAATTATGTTGTCAAATAGACACTAATTGCTAATTTAAGGGCATCATTAGGCAATAGAGTAGGAAGCATGTCCATGAGTCTTCCTGCTCTCGGCCTAACTGGGGCAGAGACTGAAAAGTAGAAAGGGCCACGCACTTTCTCTAATGTGGTCCTAGCACCAGGCTTGCCTTGGGAAGTGAATTAAATTCTGCCCTAGATCTTTAGAAACAACTAAAATTGACTGAGAAGTTTAGAACTGATATGCAATAAATTTCTTGGTCACTGAGAGGCCAAAGGTATCATGTCAACACTTATTTAAACTACTTTTTAAAATGCAATGCATCATCAGCCCAGTGATGCAATTTCTCAATTAAACTGCAGTATTGCCAAGCATACCAAAGTCTGTGTGTAATTTTACTCATACTGAACAAAAAAAAACAGAAGTTCTACAGTTGTATGTTTTTTCACAATTCACAGTTTTGGGTTGTGATTCTGTTGACAGTGAAGATATGGTCCTATTGCATTATCCAATCAAAATCTTTTAGTTGGTTAACATCCATGAAGGCTACACATGGTTTCCTCTTAAGATCTAAGTCACTGAATGTATGGTCACCAACAGTGGAGATGAAGGAGTGGTGTTGTACCAAGTTTCAAGAGCGATACAGGTTCCTGTGGAGTTGTATGATAGAAGAAGTTTACAAAGTTGCCGAAGGAGTGGGGAACCATTGAAGAAAGACTGAGGGGCATAATTCAACAATGTATTAAGATGTGTACAATTTTAGTCAGTCCTTAACTACACCCACATCAAGAAATGGTTTAGATAAGTGTTGACATGATACTTTTGGCCTTTCAGTGACAAAGAAATTCATTGCATATCAGTTTTAAACTTTTCAATCAATTTTATTCATTTCTAAAGAACTAGGGCAGAATTTAATTCACTTTCCTATGGCAAGCCTGGTGCGAGGACCTCATGGGGGAAGTGCATGGTCCCTACTACTTTCCAGTCTCTACCCTGGTTAGGCCTGGAGGAGGAAGGCTCAAAGACATGCTTCCTACCCTATCATCCAATGATGCCTCTAAACTGGTAATTGTGCCTATTTAATGACAAAATTAGAGTTCAAGTGGATGAGCTGCTGTGTGGACGCCTGTAAAGCAAATTCTTTTGAAATCGCTAGATTATCTATGAAAATACAAAGAAAACCTTTGCTTTTATATAACACTTCTCAAATTCAACACTTTTAAAACAAATCTACTGTCAATTCAGCCACTTTTGGATATAGTCACTGTTGTAACATAAGGAACACAGCTATTCATCCTTTTTAATTCTCAATTAGAAAATTCCTCTGGCCAATTTTTAAACACTGGCTTTATTTGTTGATGACACATTCTAAATTCTAGTAAAATACCAGATAAACAAACAACATTTACACTACACTTTTATGCTCAAAACTGTTCTGGATTATCTATTTTTGTCAATAACAATGACCAGATTAACAAATTATGATCGACACTTAAATGTACACTACTAATATAAAATAGGGGTGATGTAACAATCCTATCATTTCTCATATTTATAGCTTGAGGATATTGCCTTCATGAGAGCAGTTAAATATAATAATAGTAATTATATAGTAATAAAGGGGCAAATGCAATACTCTGCCTCTGAATGCATGAAGTATTCAAACACAAATGGATGAACTAATAGCACAAACAGAAATAAATAATACACTATGGCCAGTGTATTATTTATTTCTGTTTGTGCTATTAGTTCATCCATTTGTGTTTGAATACTTCATGCATTCAGAGGCAGAGTATTGCATTTGCCCCTTTATTACTATATAATTAGTAAAACATTGGGTAACTAACAGAAAACAGGTCACCCATTCACAAAACTCTTTGTAACTCACTTCCTCCCAAAAGACAGTGGCCTCAGAATTAAATAGATTGAGGCCTGAATATTGAAGGGTAGGAACATGTAGGAAGGATAGGATGCTAGGAAAAGATAAAGAGATGGCTATATTAATTAATTATGATATCGGCACAATATAGAAGTAATTCATGGAAGTGATACATGGGCCCCCAAAAAGTAGCACATGGCAGGGTGGATCAACAGCAACAATGGGAAATAAAAACTGAGAAGTGCTGGAGAAACTCAGCAGGTCAACAGCATCTGTAGTGAGAGCAACAGGTCTGACGAAAAGCCATACTGGTCTTGATACATTAACTCTATTTCTCTCCTTCAAGCACTACCATTATTCAAAAAAGGAGGCATGCAGGAAGCTGGAAACTAGAGTCCATTTATTTAACAACTGCTGTAGGGAAGAATTTTAAAGCTTTATAGCAGGGCATTTATGGAGCCAACATGATTTTGTGAAGTAGTATATGCTGTGGATAAAGGAGAATCCATACATGTACCACGTAGATTTCCAGAAGGCATTCCATAAAGTGCCATATCAAAGATCATTGCAGAAAATAATAGTTCTTGACACAAGGGGAAACACATCAACATGGATAAAACATTGGGTAACTAACAGAAAACAGGTCACCCATTTACAAAACTCTTTGTAACTCACTTCCTCCCAAAAGTCGTGGAGAATATTTTAAGCTTTTTAAGATAGAGTTTGATAATAAAAAATGTTTGATAAAAACATAAATAAATGGTTGAACGATTATCATTGATCATAAAGGTTGTGTAGAAATCAGGTCAGCCATGATCTTTCTGAATGGCAGAGCAGGCCTGTAGGGTCAAGTGGCCTACTCTTGATCCTAATTCATATGTTCACATTGAAGATGCAGTTATTGTGTTCATTAGTATCAATATGAAGTGTGTTTCATAAAATGAAAGTGTAAATAAATTTGATGAGTTGGGTCTGCACTCTGAATCGAGTTTTCCCAGAAACTGGAGACAGAAACTACCTTGAATAGATCATTTCACATTGCCACTACTACAGATCAGGCAAAGACAGATTTTGAGAAATATGTACGATGTGACTTTACAAACACTTTTTTCCATTTTTTGATGTTATGAATCAACAGTATTTTGGTCCATTCTCTTATGGTAATCTGAGGAGCAGAACTTGGTACATCAATTTAAATTTACAAGCACTAAGCTCCAATGTTGGTGAGTTCATAACAAACGGCAGGCAGTAAATGTAAGATGGGATTGTAGCCTTGACAATTGCATTCCAGAGCTACTATTCTGCTCAGCAGCAATATTATAACCTTGACCTAAATAATCAGAAAAATGCTGCTGTTACTGCTGCTTCTTGCTTAACACTTCACGGTGTGAGCCAGCCAAAATTACAGCATGGAATTTCCCTGATTTTCAGTGCTACAGATCGAAATCCAATACTCACAGGAGCTGTTGCATGGACATGTTCAGCACCTGGGCCAGCTTGATTTCAAAATTCCATGGCAATTTCAGCTTGTTGAGTTCACAGCAAGTCCATGCTACCACGTTTGTGATATCTACTGCAGGGTGAAACTCTACTGTGCCCTTCTGGGTGCATTAATAACTTTGCCCTTTTAATACAAAATATACCTTTAGCATCTTGCAAAATGACACTTTGATATGAAAGGCCTCTGCACAAGTAGATTGCATCTTACAGCTACCACGGCTTAACTGTTTCTTGAGAAGGTTGAAAATATATAACTATATCTATTAGAATTGTGATCTTCTGTACAACAGGTGAGGAAATAAAAAATGCATTCAGCACTCATGTTGGCGAATACAGAATACGAGATCAACACAGGGATTCGTCCAAAATGAATACTGGACCAAACCTGTATTTTCTTTGAGGCTGTCCTTCTCTCTGGCCTATTAGTTTGGTGATCCCATTTCCTGGTTAAAGCTACACTGTTGCTGTAGTTTTTTTTAATTTTAATCTTCCATTGTTTCCAGCTCCTTCAAATCATAACGATAGCTGGAGGTGAAGAGTGGGGTTCTGGCCCCCTTTGATTCCAATTACTCCCATCAAGCTGCCCTCAATTACAAGGTGCATAATTCAAAGACTGACAGCGGAAATTGCCATGTCACAGCAACTCTTCCAAATTGCTTTAGTATAGCTCGGAATTCAATACCAACAGAGAAAGAGTGACTGTCAGTCAGTCACTGTCTTCATGTAATTATCATATTATTAATAGAACTTTTAGCCAGTGTTTCCCAATTAAATTGGTTACAGTGAATTATACTAATGATGAGATGATTATCAAACAGGACATCAGTAAAAGTAGAATGGGTCCTCCACGAAAAAGTCTAAAAGTCTGTTTCAGTGTGCTGAGGATCAGGAATACACAGTATATGAATACATGCACGTTCCTACATTCATATCGTGTTGAACAGCAGCAAGGCCTCTCTACACTGTAGCCACAATAATCAGCACAGTGTGGGTGGAGCTTCAGTACATAAAACTGCATTGTCAACTTGTAATCTGCTGATTTGAGCTCTTCCCACAGAACAGCAACCATAGTAAAAGATAATGTTTCTCAGCATTCCTGGCGTCATTCCTTTGTTTAAAATGGATGGCAAGTTTCCCAACCTGAAATTTTAACACTGTCCTAAAGTTCACCCAGGACGTAATTGTTTTCACACACTATCCTGGTTAATTACAGAGACAAATGAACAGCAATGGTGTCATGATGAGTTTATACTCACTAAAAATAGAATCCAATACAACTAAAAAAACAAAGTCATTTCAGCAACAGAAGGATCTCGTCCTACAATCAGACTCGCACCAATCATCTGAGCTAATTTTAGTCTTACTAAATATGAAGGTCTGTAGAAGCATTGTCCAGGCAGATGGCACGTTCCCACCCACATACACTCCAATAACAGACAAAAAAAAGCTCGCCACTCAGTTTTGTAATGGATCATTTAGTCAACCATCAATAAATGATTGAGTAAAGCCCTGAAGATTGCTTATTCTCAAGCATCTCTAGTACTGTAGAGAACACAATGGCTGGAGAAGGGGTGGTGTCGTGGTAATATCACTTGGCTAGTAAACCAGAATGCTAGGCCAATGCTCTGGGAGCATGCATTTGAATTGCACCATGGCAGATGGTGAAATCTACATTCAATAAAATCTGGAAACAAAGAAGTTGTCCTAATGGTGATCCTGTAACTATTGTTGATTGTCATAAAAAAAACCCATCTGGTTCATTCACTCCTTTAGGGAAGGAAATCTGACATTCTTATCTGGTCTGGACGACATGTGACTACAGAACCACAACAATGTGTCTAACTCAACTGCCTCTGCAATGCTCTGAAAAGCCACTTAGTTGCATCAAACTGCTATAAAATATGATTAAAAGAAATGGACACTGATGCAGGCACCAGAATCAATAACGAGACACACAGCCCTGTTGACCCTGTGAAGTCTTCCTTACCAACATCTGGGGTCTGTTTCCAAAATTGGGAGAGGAGCCATACAAATGTATCATGCAATAGCCTGACACAGTCCTACTCATACTATCATACATTACATACAATTAGCATCCCAGGGTATATCCTATCCCACCAGCAGCACAACACCCGTGGTGACAATACAGGCGTATACATTTAGGAAGAAGTTGCCCAGGATGTCCTCAAGACTGACTTTGTACCACGTGATATCAGGTCAAACAGGGTGAGGAAACCTTCAGATGATTACCACCATATCCCCACACCTCAGATGACGAATCAGCTTTCATCATGCTGAACACAATTGGTGAAAGCAGTATGAGCACAGAGTAAGGAAAATCAATATCTGTTACCAAGAATGACTCAGTACACTACTACTGACTGAGTGGTGTCCTAGACTGGGTCTGTCAGAAGCTTAAAGGAGTGAAGGAGGGGAAAAAATCTGCTTGACTTTGTCTTTACCAATCTACCTTATCACAGATATTTCTGTCTAGAGTATGACAGTAGGAAGACTACTGCACAGTCCTTGAGGAGATAAAGTCCTATCTTTACAGTCAAGATACTCTTCTTTGTATAGTTTGCACTATCCCTGTGTTAAATGGGACAGACTACAAGCAGATCTAGCAACTCAAAACTGGGCATCCATAAGACTGAATGTAGGAACTGGCCATCAAAAATAGCAGAACGGTACTCAATCAAAATCTGTGACAACATAGCCTCACATATCCCTCTCTATAACATTACCATCATGCTGAGAGATCAACTGGCACACGATGAGCACCAGGCTTACCTACAAATGAAATGTCTACCTGGCAAAGCTACAACAGATCAGATCTAAGCTCTGCTGACTTGCCACATCCAGTCAGGAATGGTGGTAGACAATTAAACAACAAGAGGTACAGATTTCACAAAAATGCAAAAGACTAGGCTGCAGCATTTGCAGCATCTTCAACTGCAAGTGTTAAGTGGATGCTTCATTTCCTTGAGATCCTCAGCATTAAAAACACCCATTTTCAACCAAGTTTATTCACTCTACATGACAGCAAATAACAGCAGAAAGCAGTAGACAGTGCAAAGGATATGGGACTTGACAACATTCCAGCAATAGGACTGTTGACGTGATTCCAGAACTAGCCATGTACCCAAACTAGAGATAGTAGGAATTGCAGATGCTGGAGAATCTGAGATAACAAGATCTAGAGCTGGATTGAACACAGCAGGCCCAGTAGCATCAGAGGCGCAGGAAGGCTGATGTTTCAGGCTTAGACCCTTCTTCAGAAAAAGTTTTTTTCTGAAGAAGGGTCTAGGCCCAAAACATCAGTCTTCCTGTGTTCACCCAGCTCTACAACTTGTTATCTCATGTACCCTAGCCAAGCTGTTCGGGTACAGCCCACAACACTGGCAACTACCCGACAATGTAGAAAATTGCCTAGGTATGTCCTGTGTGCAAAAATCAGGGCAAATCTAACCTGGCCAATTAACACCATATCAATCTACTCATAATCATCAGCAAAATAATTAAAACAGCCATCGATAATGCCATCAAGTGGCACTTGTAAAGGAATAACTTAATCATTGATGCTCAGTTTGGGTTCCACCAAAGCCGTTCAATTCTGACTTCATTGCAGCCTTGGTTCAGAAACAGAGAAAAGAGCTGAATTCCAGAGGTGTTTGCAGAGTGACTGACCTTGATAGCAAGGCAGCATTTAATATAGTATGGAATCAAGATGTCTGAACAAATCTAGAGTCAATGGGAATCCGGAGAAAAGATGCACCACTGGTTGGAGTCATTCCTGGTACAAAGGGAGATGTCAAAGGCTTTTGGAGGTCAGTCATCTCAATTCTAGGACATCTCTGCAAATAATTCTCAGGGTAGCATCCCGGACCCAATCATCATCAGCTGCTTCATCAATGACTTTTCCTCCAACATAAGGTCAGAAGTGGGAAGGCTCATTCATGACTGCATAATGTTCAGCACTACTCATAACTCTTCAGGTACTCTGTTGAAATACAGCAAGACCTAGACAACATCCAGGTTTGGGCTTGTAAGTGGCGAGTAATGTGTCAGCTACTCAAATGCCAGGCAATGACCATCTCTAATAAGAGACAATCTGTATATTGTCCCTTGATATTCAATGGCAATACCAACCTTCTGGGGGTTACTACTGACCAGAAACTAGACTAAACTAGCCACGTAAATACAGTGATTACAAGAGGAGGGCAGAAATTAGGATTCTTGTTGCAAGTAGCTCCCCTTCTGGCTGTCCACCATTTATAAGGCACATTTCAGGAGTATGACGAAGCGCTCTCCACATGTGTAGATGAGTGCAGCTCCAACAACATTCAAGAAACTTGACACTTCATTTCCACCACCAATGGTCAGTAGTTAGCAGTACTGTTTAAAAGATGCATTGCAGAAATTCATCAAAACTCCTCAGATTGCATACTTCAAAGCTATGACCACTACCATCTCAAAGAACAAGGGCAGAAGATACATGGGAACATGACCAAGTTCCCTTCCAAGCAACTTACCATTCCAACATGGAATTATGTTGCTGTTACTGGGTCAAAACCCTCCTCAAAACCCTGGTTACCTACACCAAATGCACTGCAGCAGCTATCTTGCATAATGGGTGATCAGGCCAAGTGCAGCCATCAGGTGTTGAGGGCAAGGATAATTGTAACAGATTTCACAGTTGTAAGTTATTTATCATTTTTAGTTAGGAGCTCCCTTATTATCTGATACTGTGACTTTATTTACAGTTCATTCATAAAACTTGGACAAATTTGAGAAGCTGGTTGCTGACAGACAAGAGGTTGGCAGACATAAAAGGAGTGGCATTAAAGAACCAACACTGGCAAGAGGGTGAAAATGCAGAGCAACAAGCTTACATATACAATTTCCATTATTGTGGACACAGGAATTTATAATAGAGGAAAACATTGGCACAAAGGTATGATAAAAATCAAACAGGATGTATCATTTTGTAGACAGGAAATATACACAGATGCAAGATTATTAATGTATTGAAGTTATGCAAATTACATTGTAAGAACAGTTACTGCCAGAGGATTAAAAATGAATGAATAAACTAAACATTTCAGTATTGATACATTCATGGTTACATTTGTAACTAAGAAAAACTGTTACCTGCAATGTTGTAACTCCTACCATATGATTTATTAAACACTCACACCAAACAGTTTTCTTTTAAAAGAAAAGGAAATATGATAAAGGAAATAAAAGCTATCACGTTGAACCCCTGCAGATGCCAAGACAGTCAATGACTGTTTGTGAAGAAATTCCTTAACATTAAAATTGCTAGCCAGGGTAGAATTCAAACATTTACTGAATTTTCTTGCATCTCAAGTCCAAGAACTAGACTGCAGGCTTTTGAGAAAAATGTCTACTCTACTCCAATTCTTGGAATTCTACAAGTTATGAGTATACAAGCAACTTCTGTTTTCTTATCTTGCATCGCTTTGGCATAACACTTCATTTGACAAAAATTTAAGAGTGCTGTTAATTTTTGAACAATCACTGTGTCCAATAAAATAATTAACTGAGGCTTACATTGGGCAGATGCAATGCTATTTCAGACTAACTGGATCTTCCACTGTGAATAAATAATTGAAATGAATATAGAAGTTTCCCTACTTTAAAAAAAAGCATACATTGAAAAGTAACTTGCTTGTCATTTTTGTTTTTGTTGCCTTTCCTGATCTCACATCATCTTCAATTCAGAAATGATCCTTTGGGTCCTGCTGTGAGGAGATATCTAAAATGTTCTCTAATAATTCTCTCGGTGTTTGCTTTCTCTTTTGACGAAACCAGGTAGTGTGGCAGAGAGCACCTGACCAACACCTGGGTACAGGTGATCCAAACTGGTTAAGACAAAGCATACAAACCAGCACGACAGTAGCATGTTGTCTTTCTTTTCCACAAAGAATAAGGTAACTGCAATTTGTAATGGATAAATGTAAGTAGTTAATGGTACATATTTTGAGTGATGTAGTACTTAGTTCATGGTTAAAAACAAACATCAACAGGAGAGTAAAATTATTCCAGGTCACTAGGGGAAAAGGAGGAAACTCATGGTGAACTTTGAAAATTGAACACTTGAGCAATTAGCTATTCTACTAGACTAATAGTTCTTATTCCAGCTAGACAACAAGAACCAACACATACACTGCAGAATTGTTAGCCACATTGAAGACTTGGGATATATTAATAAGTCACTAAGAATTTACACAATTGTTAATGAAGGGAAAATTCCTGCATGGCAATAGTTGCCTCTTGGAGATAATAAACAGTACTTTAATCATAAGCTAAAGCTTAAACATAAAAATTATCAATTTTCTCTGCACCCAATATCAATCACTCTCAAATCCTTCAGGTCAGTCCAGCAGAAAGAATTTAAAGAAAAGCACATGATCTAAATGGTGAAAGGTTGCAGGGCTCTGAAATGCACAGCAATACGGATGTCATTGTGCATGAATTGAAGAAGATTAGTATCCAAGTGCAGCAAATAATCAGGACAACTAACAGAATGTTATGTTTTATTGTGAGAGAATTGAATGCAAGAGTAGTGAGGTCGTGCTTCAGTTATACAGGGCATTCATGAGATTGCATCTGGAGTATGGTGTACAGTACAGGTAACTATATTTATGGAAGAATGTTAATATGTTGGGAGGAGTTCACAGAATACTTCCAAAGCGAATACATAGAATGAGTGGATTGCCTTATTTGAAAAGACTCTGGAATAACCAAGGGTCAGGGATGGCTTAATTGAAACATGTGAGATCCTGAGGGGTCTTGATTGGGTGGATGGAGAAAGGATGTTTCCTCTTGTGGGAGAATCTAAAGCTAGGGGTCATAGGTTAAAAATAAGGGGTCCCATTTGATACAGGGATATGGATTTTACTTTTACCTCAGTGTGTTCTAAATCTTTGGAATTTCCTTCCTCAAAAAGCAGTGGATGCAAAATCTTTAAATATTTTTAAGGCAGTGGTAGCTAATTATTGACTATCGTGGGGAACGAAGATTATCAGGGGTTAGGCAGAAATGTAAAGGTGAGGTTAGGATCAGATCAGCCATTGTCTTATTGAATGGAAGAAGAAGCTTGAAGGTCTGATTGGCCTATTCCTGTTTGTACATTTGTATCACTCTAAATAAAACCCTGAGGAAATATCACATTCTTGCTGAGCTTCAGAGAAAGCTTCCTTAATATTTTACAGTTCTTTACAGGAACAGTCACAAGAGCTTTGTCATAATGAAATGAGGCTTTGAGAGCTAAATCTCTGTTAATTCTAACTTCATCTAATAATTTTACAACTCCATTAAATTCCTCAAGAGCCCAAAGTAGCTAAAGAATCCTCAAACATGTTCAGGGATCATAGCTGGCACAAAGAATGCCACTAGGACCTGACACATAACAAGGTCAGAACAGAAACAGCTCAAAATGAATCAGTCCCAGGAAAGGAAAAGAAAACATATTTTCATCTTGCTACACGAAGTCTACCTCTTAATATTATGAATATATTCTTCTGCCTATGCTTTGATTTTCGCCTTCACGTCTATTTTCCTATTTTGGCTAGTCCCAGTTGGCAATTTGCAAAGCTTGATTTTTGTCAAAAGGACAATAGCTGCCTCTTGATTTACCAATAGATTACTCCAGGTACCTTTTACACTCAATATTATTAAGAGAAATTGGGTATTCCTACTGGTAAATCTTTGATTAACTCACTTAACCTGGAAGTAAAAACAATGGACCATTACAGTACTCTGTATAAGTTTCCCTGGTCAATGTACAATTTATGTTTGAATCTGTAAAACTGACCAAATGTTAAACTAATAATGAGGAAAGTCCTGGTTTCTTACTTTACTCTGAATTAACATTATTAGGGCCATCTAAAACTCTCCAAGTCAAAGTAAACGCTTCTCCATGTTAATTATGTATATTTTAATGTGGCTCATTTGTTGCCTTAATTACAGCATTCTCAGTACATACAACATTCCTTGATCTTTTCTAAATTGCTGCAGAAGCTTTACCTACATTGGTTACACAAATTTGAAACAGCTTCAACCTACAATTATTTACTTTTGACCGGTTCTTTTTTCCATTATTATTCGGAAGGTTTTCCGTTACCACATATTTAAATAGAACCTCTGACATGTAACAACTAACTGCCAAACCCAGTAACGTTCCTTTGCAATGTATGTTTTTATTGAAATAGAAAATATTGGAGAAACTCAGCACGTAGGGCACCATCAACGGAGAGACGGATGGTGCCCCACTTGCTGAGTTTCTCCAGCATTTTGTCTTTGTATTTCAGATTTCTGTTCCCACACCGTAAGGATTCGATGATTTCTAGCATCCATGCTATTTTGCTTTTATATTTTTACTATTTGATTTTATTAGCTTCTTGTGCAATTGAATTTTGCATTTCTCTCGATTGCATTTGTTGCCCTTTTGTTTTGCAGACTGAAATATGGCTTGATCAGAAAGAGGCAGGGTCACATCGATATCTTGTAACTCCTACACCTCCATTTGACCATGCCTTACCGCCAACGTCCCGATCTTGTCCATCGCCATCCGCTGGGGATATCCCGTCCCACCGGCAGGGCAGGCCGGCTCAGAGAGAAGGGAAAGACGAGATGGGGTTTAAAAAAAAAGACGGGAATGAAACGGAGCGACGATGAAGGAAGGAGTTACGAGTCGGGGTGGTGTAAGTTTGGAGGCACCGAGGGTGTATTTTAGCCCGGCTGACCACGATCGCGTTGTAGTTAAGGCTATTATACTTCCCAGTGAAACCTCTATAATTAGTACGTACGGTTAAAAGCTAAATGGCCGTCATGACCCCTTTGTGGATGAGAGTGTGACTACTCAGTCAGTCGCAGAGAATTTCGAATGTTCTATACTGCTCAGACAAAAAAAATCAAATGGGAGGGAAAATCAGATGAGAGAAGTAACAAAGCATAAATATAAATAGCACGTAGACTCCAGACAGAAATATGCTTTCGCTCCACCAAGTTGTCCATTTTGTAGAAAAGAAGGGAGCGCCACGGTTTGGAAACGTATCAGTGGAGCTACTGGTGGAGAGTGTCATAGAATCCCTTAAAGTACACCGACAAGTCCACACCGACCCTCGACGCATCCCACCCAGATCTATTCCCCTAATTGACACATCCCTGGGCACTATGGGCAATTTAGCATGACCAATCCACCTAGCTTGCACATTTTTTGACTGTGGGAGGAAACCGGAGCATCCAGAGGAAACGACGGGGAGAATGTGTAGACTCTACATAGACAGTCACCCTAGGGTAGAATCGAATTCGGGTCTCTGGCGCTCTGAGGCAGCAGTGCTAAGCACTGGGTCACTCCGTGCATTAGGAAAATGAATAGTATTTATGAGAGCAATGAGACAGTGTTAAAGATGATAACCTGCTGAGCCACGTAACACCCCTAAGATTCACTTATTTGGTGAGAATTTGAGCAACATCATCTTGACATCATACAAACATCCACAGAGTGAAATCTGTGGCCTTCAGGCCAGAAATTTCCACACTCAGTTCAAGAAACATGGGCAAAATCCCTTTCTCCAATGAAACGAAAGCTATTTTTGGCTTAATCACTAATTATGTGAGGACGGCATGCCAGGATTCAAGACATATCCAATGTGATTTTATCAGGAAACTCAGTAAAGTCTTAGCTATCATTGCTTCAAATTAATGGTGAGAACTTCAAGATAATTCCAATATTTACAAGTGGAGTATCACATGCATCGGATGCGTACATGTAATTTACAGACCCACCCACCTCAAGCCGCACCTCCATTTCCTACCTACTAACTTCATCCCGCCCCCTTGAATTGTCCGTCCTTCCCGGATCGACCTATCCCCTCCCTATCTCCCCACCTATACTCACGTCTATTGCCTCCATCCCTCCCCCTTTAACTTGTCTGTCTCCTCTCCACCTATCTTCTCCTCTATCCATCTTCAATCCACCTCCCCTCTCTCCCTATTTATTTCAGAACCCTCTCCACTACCCCCTTTTTTGATGAAGGATCTAAGCCCAACGTCAGCTTTTGTGCTCCTAAATGCTGCTTGGCCTGCTGTGTTCATCCAGCTCCACACTTTGTTATCTTCGATTAGATATGTGCCAATCGCATAGATTAGCAAACATATGGTAAATGTACATAAATTCGGATAAAAGTAGATCCATGCAAAAAGGAACAGTTATCATAAATGATTAGATGGCATGACAAGATCACCACAAGTAGAGGCAGGAAAACAGTCTAAATTAAATGAGACAAGGTTATACTGATATGATACGAATCAACACTGAGATAATTTCTGGTATGTGGCATGCAGCTTGCATTGCCATCCCTTGAAAATATTAATACATGCAAAAAGATTCAAAGAACAGTGACAAGCATGATCTTACAGGAAAATAAAATCAAACAATGGGTGTTACAGATAAAATGGAAGTGAACATATATTGAACAACAAATACAGGACTGAAAGAGGAAAATGCAAAGTCTCCGAGAAGTTGCTGATTCAGAACCATGTGGTATCTGTAAAAAAAAACTGGCTTCCATCACTTTTTCTCATACATGACCTAAGAAACCTCTGTTAAAAGAAAGCCTCTTGCCACCCTTCATTCTTCTAGTGATCTTAAATTTGCCACCTTGTGTTTATGACTCACCTTAGAAATATTTAACCACATTGGTGGGATTTTTTTTCCAGGAAATTTGTGAGAGGAACAAAATGTCCCAGAAGCAGGGGATTAATAGCTGATGTTGAATGAAGAATAGTTAGAACAGATGGAATAGTTACACGTGGACTTTAGATGGGAAGGTTACAGTGCTCTGATGAGATTTAAAACTAAACATTGTGTGTGTTTATTCAAAAACCATTTTTAAACACAGTTTCTACCCATAATTTTGCAGAACTTTGGCAAACAGTGGAAAATGCTATCCACTCATAACAAATGTAGCAGTCTAGTAGAAAAGAAGCAGTTGGCAGCCATTTTTCTTGGCTGTAGATTTTACATTTCTTTTGGTGAATGTGACCCATATTATACACTGGATACTTTTCTTAGCAACAGAGTAGACCCATGAATAAATACACAGAACCACTATAAGAACGGCTCTATTCACCAAATTAGCAACTATAATTAGTTACAGCATGGCATCAGCTGAGCTCACTGAACAAGTCACTGACTTCTCTTTTGGTGACAGCATAATGTGGAGAGATGTAACAGGAAGGGAGGAAATGAAGTGAGGTAATATTGCTGTGATAACAACTTCTACTACTCCCAGCAGTGCATACATCAGCTTGGAATCAAGAGCAGAAGTAACTCATCTCATGTACATAATTTAAAACCATGCTTAATTTTTTTTATTCAAAATGTATGTCAAAGGAACATGTATGAAAGAGCAGTTGTTTACATTATAGGAAATCCCACTCATGATGCCAAGCTCATCACCCACTCATACCTGTGGTGGCTGTGGGTTGTGAGGTTTGATCTCACTCAGTGGAGTAGTTTTCATAAACCACTGCTCATTTTTAAATTGTATGAAGCTTCTTTTTCTTGCTAATGACAGCGTAAACAGTATTGAAAGGAAATATAATTAAAATGCTGAAATGATTTGAAGCGTAACTAAATTACTTTTTAACCATACCTGGATACTGAAGACAGTAGTGATTAAACATGCGAGGTTATGAGAAATGCACAAAGAATGCACTGGCAAATTCTGATCTTCATCTTTTTCAGCAGCAGTGCAGAATTTCTTAACAATTCCTTAGAAGAAGAATGTTAAAACAAACTGACCTGCGTCATTAAAATGCGAGGCTTGCAACATTAGACAAACAATTAGAGAATGATGAATAGGATAATACATTCCAGAATCAATTAAACTGAAGTAAAATCAGGTTGGAATTAATTTTTCTCTGCTCAGAAGTAACAGCTTTTATAGTTCTGTTTTAAGCTATTAAAGTCATAGAACTATTAAACTGGGCCCAAGAAAATATTGTTTGCAATTTTATGCAAAAATACCTGATACTCCCTTCAACAGAACCTGAATCTTGATCACTCAGAGTAAGTTCCAAGTGAAATTGCCAAAATCAAACTGATCATGTTTCCCCCCCCCGTCAGCATTTTATGTAACAATACATTGCATTTTATTTTTATTGTTGCCTGGCTGTGAAATATACCTAGGTCATGCATATGGTAGAGACATTAGCTCAATGTCACCTGTGCCATGCCAAATGTTAGCAATGTCGAATATGCTCCATCAGCGTTTTCCTCATGGTGACAAATGGACTATATTTAACGTAATTGTTTAATTGCTAATAAAAAGTGAATTCATTGAATGGGCAATGGGCAGACAATACGTTACTGTGATAATGGAGTTCTGTAGTTTAGCTTACATTAACACAGGATGATGAGATTGCTTGTTAACAAACACATTTACCCATTTTTTTCAGAAGTTAGCTCCATGATGATCATATTTTACTCCCAGGAACAGTATTCTGCCTCATGCTAGTACTGTGCTTCTTTCTGTGGAACCACACGATCAAGGAAATACCAACTCAGTCAATGTCCCAATGGAACAATCTAACATCAGAACATAGGGTTCCTGGAATTTTGACTCAAGATGATTTGACCTATTTTCAATCACGTTTGCCAGGTTTTACAAGCATTAATTACCCAACCTCACAAGGCCTTGTTTATTCCAAAGATTGGAGAACAAGTTAATAGTATTCAATAACTCATATTGGGTCAGGAACCAGAACAATATTGAAGACACGCAACTATGTTACAAATGGGTTCATGGAGTCCAACAGCACAGGTACATCTCTGAGCGATGGAAGACATACAACAATTCTGAGCGATTTAAAATATGCCAGTATTCTAGTCTGTTTCAAACAATTAGTTTTCACTTCAGGGTCAGCCCGATCAGATTTAAGCTGGCCTTCATCCTAACATAATTCATCACAATATCTGCTGTAGTTGCATTTTACTGAAGAGAAAATTTCTTGCATTTTTATTTATACTGAGATAACTGGTAGTTCAGAGCTTCTTTCTGGCAATACATTCAATAATAAATAGCATGATGTGAAATTGAGCAAGGAGTTCGCCCTGTTTCGTAGACAATATTTCTCTCGCAAATATTCCTATAAAAATATAAAATGCTGGAATACTCAGCAGATTTTAGAGCATTTGTGACGGGAGAAACAAAGTTCATATCTCAAGTCTCCTTTTGTCAGAATCAGAAAGAATCTGAGATGTAACATGTTTTAAATAAATACAGAGCCAGATAAAGGAGAAGAGAGAGGGGAAAAGAAAAAAAGGGAAGATATGTAAATGGTGGGGAAAGGTTGGAGTTACATCTTAACCCTTTTCCAGTTTAGATGAGTGGCAATTGTCCTGAAACACTAGTTCTGCTTCTTCCTCCATCTGCTGAATATTTCCAGCAGTATTTTGTTCTTGCGTCAGATTTCCAGCAGTGGCTGCAGTTTGTTGGACATTATTATCTGCAAATTGGCAGCCATATTTGTCTACATAACAATAGTAATTGCGGTTTTAAAATAATCCAGTGGTTACAAACCATTTTGGGACAACTCAAGATCTAGGCTGTAAACAAATGTAAATTCTTGCATGAAATGGAAATATTTAAGTGTAGCATACCTTAATGGTAAAACCATATTTAAAAAGATCTTAATGAATGGAGGGCATTCATAAAAATAAACCAAGAATGGCTCTCAAATATAAAACTTTGAAATTAAAATAACAGACTTACATGATCAAGCTTGTTTTTGAATGAGAAGAAACATTAAGTTTGTACTGTGTGGAATGCTTTCATTATTAACAGCGTAATAATGCATAATGGATACATTAAGTATTTTGCTATAAATAACAAACAGCAGAAGTCTTGCCCCACAGCATTTAACAATGCTGAAAGATAAAGCTTTGATTAATTTGGCATGCCTTAGTCAATCAATCTTTTACCCCATTCTTCCTGTTTTGTCTTCAAGGGGAAAGGAGTTAATTCATGCAATGTTGCAGTTCATCCTCAAAATTTTACTTTGCCCATAAGCTTAGAGTACCAGTACTGCTAGAAGGGTTTGTGAATGGCAATAAAGAGCATTAGAAAAGATACAATAGCTTGATCAACCCCCATGCATGCATTTGTATTTACACGGCTATTTTACAACAGATTTCATTAAACAGAGACCAAGCATAAAAGACCTTACTCAATTTTCTTCACCCTACACCACACATGTCTAAGCAAAACATAATGCAACCAATGTCTGAAAGGAACTAACTCAACAAGCATCAGGGATTTCCTGATCAAGAGAGCTCAATTTACAAAGTGAAACCTGCTGAGGAAGGTGGAAGCCCTACATGAGAAATGTAATTGAAATTTTGTTCATGGAAATAGAAGACATAAGTTAAAATGCCTCAACTGAGATTTGAGACTTTGATTCTCTATACAACAAGAGATAAAATGGGTGGAATAGATACCTATTAAAAGGAGCTGCTGACAAAATTGGTTAACCTGTTAGTAAAGAAAAATGTACGGCAAGTAATTTAGTGGGAGATACTGTCAAATTTACAAAATACAATCCAGTGTTCATAGCGTGATCTCTCATAACACTGAAAATCCATAGGCTATCATTCCAATCACTTAACTAAAACAACACCGGAAGAAATCTGAAACACTAGGAGTACATTACAGGTACCAGTTATCAAAAGAGGTCAGAAATTACACCACTTTCTCCATAGACCAAAACATATTCACAATGCTTTGCGTCAGACTAATCCATCAAACCATTTCTTCTGAATGGACTCATCATTTGCTGACATTACATCAGATGTTTCCTACTGTCTGGATTTTAAGATTGAATTTTTCCACTAAACAGAACATTCAGCAGTCTTTACTATCCAGATGTTAATGTTTCTTTTACGGTATGGATATGATGCTATCTCGAACAGGATGGTCTGTCTATCGACTGGGTGGGACATTTCCAGTGTACATTTCCTCCTCTATCACTGATCACACCAAAGTTTCGTTAAGCCAACCTCAATGCTGAAACTGGGTGTGTCCTTTGTTGGTTGCCAGTTATATTTTTGCAGATGATTTTGTTGTGGCCTCCTGAAAGAAAATCTCCCCTTCCAATTGAAGAGAAAAATTCTGATCTCTTGCTTTCATGTAATGGATTGATCATGAATTGTTAACTTCTAAGTATTTTAGACCTTGAAGATGTTGTTATTAATGCTTTCTTAATGCATGAAAATGTATTTCATTATTTTTTAGAGTTTGGGAAATTCAAGAAATGAATTTAACAAACAGCTCTTAAGCATAACAATAACACATTTATTCTAACAACAACAAAACAATCTATTAACAAGACAATTAACGCCTTATAGAAAGATGTAACATCGGATTTTAAGGTGAATGAAAACAGTCGCATCAATTAATTATTTGTTGAAATATTCATTAAGGAGAATAACACTAACGTGCTAACTAATTGAACTGTAGTATAATGAAAAGCCAAAAGGTTTTTCAAAATTAATGTGGAGGAATAACTTTCTAAAGTGGGATAAGGAAACTGAAAATTAACTAATTAACTGACTTGAGGGAACTGTACTTCAAATAAAAATTAGCAAAGTTGTCTGTGGACACTCACTATGGTCATTTAAGATAGATTGCTTGCTGCTGCCATTCTGGGGGAATTAAAGTTAGCAAATGCACATCAATTCATAAAAGGAAAATGAAATCTATACCTGCCAACTGTCAAAGCATTAGTCCAACATCAATACTAAAGTACTGAAAACTATTCTAAGAAATGGGTTGTACAAATTCATAGGTACTAGTAACTTATGAAGACACTGCCAATGTAGACATAGATAAGGTAAATCCTACATTACAAACTTTCTCAATCTGTTTAAGGACATTATGAATGTGGTTGAATTCCCCCAAATTTGTCCAGACATCGTCCCTTAGCAACATCCATAGAGCAAGTTTCATTATAAAAACACAAATATCCACACCAGACCCCTTAAACCACTGTATTTTTCACTACGGTCACTCATGTCTACCTTTTCCACATTACTTGCTCAATCTCACAATCATTGACTGATACCTTTTTCATTTCTATATTCAATTACTCCAAAACCCTCTTCACTGTTCAAAACTATTCTCCACTACTCAAAAGCACTCATTACCAGACTCTCATTTTACTCCCTTCATAAAACTCTGCCACTTGTGTATGGTCCTACATCAAGACACACTTGTTCTCCACTCTCTTTCTTCCCAAATTTCAGTCTTCTGTAAAATCTTACAGTTATTTTCTATGGGTTGCCACACAGATCTGCCTCACTTTACCTCAGAAAACTTCTTCAGTCCTCTGATTCCCCTCCAGTGCAATGGCACTGTGACTCTAGAATTCTCTTCCCTTCCACTGGCCCTTCCTCACTCTCATCTTTTTATCCCATCATCCTTAGTCCTCTGATGTTGAATTCTTTCCTCTACTTCCCTGCACCACATTTATAAAATCTATCAAAATCCAATTCCTTTGAATTAATCCTCCTCTCGATGTCAGTTCAGCATCTATTTTCTGGAAATAGTTTTGGAATGTTTAATTCATTAAAAAGGTAAAACAAATTCAAGGTGTTGATTTTGTATTTTTTATTTCAGATGTTGTTTGACAAGTCCTCACAGGAAGGATGTCATGAGAATCCAGGGATAACAAGCAACAAAGCATATGTGATATTAAAAATGGAAACAGTATTTTTTAGAGATACAGCAGCAGATATGCAAAGGTACTGAGCCACGGAAGCTCCTAGCAAATTGATTTAAGTATTAAATGTTATACATAAAGTGAACACTGAACATGTTTCATAGTAAGGCAAGTATGACAAGAGAGTATAATGGAATAATGCAAACATAAATCTTAGCCAGCTTTTAAAATAAAATGGATTTATTCATTGGATAATCTCCTAAGTAAAGGACAATTGTATATTCCCTTTAGTTTATACTTAACTACTTAATAATAAAAATTCTTTTGAAGTTTTAGAACATAAGTATTAAAGGAAAAACAATGCCTAATGGAATACGATAATACCACTTTTAACAAGGTTGTGCAAGCTCACCTTAGACTACCGACAAATTCAACATTAATGTTCTCTGTCTTGATATATTTAGAAATGACTTGTGTTAAACACCAAAAGGAAACTCAGTAAATATACTGCTTTATACTTTTTGTACCTATTTGCACACTACTCATTTTTGAGTTGCTGCAGAAACCACAGTCCTTCAGAGTTGGCAAACAAGTTGATCCAAAAAGTGTCAACATAAAAACAATGATACAGTAATAACTATTTGTTGCAGGTTTACAATTAGTCTGTATTTACACCCATCAGACTAGATTTTGTATCAGATGTTCTCACTTGTCGCAGCCAGTTTTAAATTTATCTCCATGGAAAATAAACTTGGGGGATAATGAGAAATCAAACTAATGACTAACTATCAGCCTGTTTCACACTCGGCATTGATCAACTTTACCCACATATGCTCACAAAATGACTACTATACCACATAATCTTTAAAGATTAAAGATATCTACAGTGTTTCCTTTTAGTGGCACGGTGGCTCAGTGGTTAGCACTGCTGCTTCACAGCACTAGGGACCCAGGTTCGATCTGCTCTCAGGCGATTGTCTGCATGGAGTTTGCACATTCTTCCCATTTCTGTGTGGGTTTCCTCTGGGTGCTCTGATTTCCACCCACAATACAAAGACACGGAGGCCAGGTGGATTAGCCATGCTAAATACCCCATTGCGTTCAGGGATATGTAGATCTGGTGTGTTAGCCATGGGAAAATGCAGGGTTACAGGGAAAGGGTAGGGGATTGGGTCTGGGTGGGATGCTCTTCGGACAGCTAGTGTGAACTTGTTGGGCCAAAGGGCCTGTTTTCATGCAAAGATTCTATGATTCTATATTTCATGAATATCTGTCTTGGAAATGTACTAAAAATGTCTGTGGGATTTTCGACTATAAAATTAAATCTGATTTTACAACAAAGAATTAATAGCAATATCACACATATAACATTTTCTCTGTAATTTCTGTATTAATTATTTGCATATCTGCTGCCATCTTTCATTGCTAGGCTGGTTGATTAACTGTAAATCAGAGTTACAGTCCCAAACCTCTGCTTCCTGTCCAGCATCCTTAATGATTTATCGTCTTTAGGAATAAATTAATCCATATTATAATTTGGGTGCCCAGTAATTTAATGACTCATCCAACATGCTGTTTGAAAACCCATGTCTTATCTTTCTGATTGTTGTGTTTCTTTTGGTTGTGATTATTGTGTAGAGTGTAATTTCTGTAGTTATTCTTATGACACATATATTGAATATTTTCCATGCCAAAGAGCCACAATGAAAATTCCCTGCATCTTAGTCATTAATAATATTAAGCTGATAGATTGTTGACACTAGTTATCATAACTTGAAGTGAGATTTGGATTTAGTGGTATGATTTCCATCTCAAGTCTGAAAGTGAAATGTTTCAGCCTCGCTACAGGCAGCTGTAGGAAGTGAGGGCTGCAATAAAGGCTGTAGGGTACATGCATCCACACTGAGAGGGCACTGGTCCAGCTGTTCAGTGGTAGATTTGTGTCCCACTCCTCCCTGCACCATCATAAAAATGTTGGTCGGGTTTTCTAGCCTTGACTGCAGACAAACGAATAGGATATTCTGAATACGAAAACCATGAGGAAAGTAATGGCAGTCACCTCAACTATTCTTCCTTAGTAAATGGTTCAAGAATCTTATACTCACATTAGGACCTACTGCTGAGGCACAATCAAATCAGTGGGGAACGCTTAAATTTCACTATTATATATGAATTATTAAAACATATTCAGAAATAAGTAGAGACTGAATAATATGCAACATGACTGCCCACCTATTTGAACTCTTTCTTTATTGGATTTCAGCTTTCTCTTCAATATTTGGTCTAACACAGTAGAATTCCACTGACTCCAATTCCGAGGCTGACACTGAATGTAGCCACTGTACCATTCACAGTCTCACTACTACCTGCCGACCATTAAAACCATAGTCCAAACTCCGCAGATCAGAATCAACAGTACAGGTATTCTATCAGCAATAAAAATATTGCCTGAGAATTCTGCATTCCTAAAAATGCAGTAACATTCTGGAATGTAATACTAGCCTGTTTAGTACAAATAGGATTCACTTCTACATATTTAAGTCAAAACATTACATATTATTTAATGTGCTGACTCAAAGGAGATTTTGATTGATTACTGTATTGATTTCTCTGTGAATATTTAGATTTCCCAGCAATTGGCTAGTGTGTAGAATATTAAAATCAAGGTCATTACGTGACAAACAGCAAAAAACATTGTAACTTCATAAAATGGAGTGTGCAGCCTATGTCCCAAAGTATCAAAAATAATTCTGTAATTTGTTAAAACCTAAAAATTTAGCACTGTTGCCACATCCTTCCTTTGTACTGTCTGGCCTATTAAGGTCAGAAAGATTCAGTTGAGATAAGATTTCTTTTCCCTGATGGAAGAATATGCAGAAATTTCATCAGAACAAAGGTACTTGAGAAAGGACTTCTTTTGAAGCAAACTCTGCCTGTTTAGATGATAGGGGAACCATTTGGAACATAATAAATCAATGCTACTGTCATAACTTCCAGTAGAGCACAACAAATCCTTATTCAGATTCCCTTCGAGAAATGTCTTCTTCACTCTGCATATCTTTTGAGACACTTCTGTTTATCAAAGTGAAAGATATCACTGCTGGGCAACAGAATAGCTTTCACATTTTAGTAACCTGGTGTCAACATTAAGTACTTTCAGTCAGCAATGGCACAACTAGAAACTCCACTGATGTCCAAGTATGTACCTTATCTCTACCTTTGGGGGAACTCTTCCAAAAACATGAGTGCAACATTACTGATTCTATCTAGAGCATCCTCCAGCCTCCTCCCTGATCATGTGTTCCAACAATTGCTAATTTAGGGTCAGTTTATGCTTTGGAGTGAACTGTCCAAATTAATTACAAATTGGATCTTTATAGCCAACAGTGGGCTCGTTGGTCTGGAATAAATCCAAACAACTTGAAAAAGTGAAAAGCCAGCTTGCAATCCAGACCTCTAGCACAAAACATATCACTAATAAATTATTTAATTTTGTCTTTTGAATGCAAGAACTAAGGAACCTAAGCTGACGAGTTTATGCTTCCAATATATGATAAATCCTCAGTCGGCCTGAGCAATATTTAATCATCTTTCCAATCAATAATAAAATATTAGTTTGAAATATATTACATACTCTAACTATATCTTTTGTTTCTAGATTTATTTGAAACATAGTTCAAACTATACATTCTATAATCAAATTGCATGATACAAAGCAAAGTGAAGGTGAGAAAATTGTGTCAGAGATAATAGGAACTGCAGTTACTGGAGAATCCGAGATAACGAGGTGTGTAGCTGGATGAACACAGCAGACAAAGCAGCATCTTAGGAGCAGGAAAGCTGATGTTTTCGGCCTAGACCCTTCATCAGATGATCAGGTCCAATGAAGGGTCTAGGCCCAAAACGTCTTCCTGCTCCTAAGATGTTGCTTGGCCTGCTGTGTTCATCCAGCTCCACACCTTGTTATCGCTTGAAGATGAGAAAATATCATTTAGTGCATTGAAGCCTGCCCTTTCCAGAGATCAGGTAAAATCTATCAAAACATGGATCCTACCCAATCTACTCAATACCATCAGAAGAAATTTCACAAAACAAAACCACAGCATCTACTGAAGAAAATTAAGCCAAATTTTACAATATTTAAATATCTCCACTTTGATTTTTTCAAGGGGCGTGGTGGTTGCTGACAGCTTCAGGGTGGCACGGTGGCACAGTGGTTAGCACTGCTGCCTCACAGTGCCAAGGACCTGGGTTAGATTCCAGTGTTGGGTGACTGTCTGTGTGGAGTTTGCACATTCTCCCTGTGTCTGCATGGGTTTCCTCTGGGTGCTCCGATTTCCTCCCACAGTCCCTGGATGTGCAGGTTAGGTGGATTGGCCATGCTAAATTGCCTGTAGTGTTCAGGGATGTGTAGATTAGGTGGATTATAGGGGGATGGGTCTGGGTAGGATGCTCCGAGGTTTGGTGCGGACTTGTTGAGCTGAAGGGTCCGTTTGCCCACTGCAGGGATTCTTTAAAAAAAAGTCTTATGTCACCCAGGCTTGTGGTTCTTGAACTTTGTGGCTTGCTAGACCATTTCAGGGGACAGGTCAGAATCAACTACATTGTATGACAGATGTGATGAAAATGGTTGATTTCCCTCCACAAAGGACATTCATGAACCAGATAGGTTTTTATAACAATTAATGATCATTATCATGACAACCATTCCTGAGACTAGCTTTGTACTAAATGAATTTAAACCAATTTTTGTGGTAAAACCCATATCTACAAATCACTGGATTGTGCTCTCTGGATTTTTAGTCTGGTGATATTACCATCAGGTCGCTATCTTTCTTGGCCCCTCACACCCCTCGCCAATACAATGTACTTCATGCAGGCCAGAAGGCAAAAGATCCATCATATGCCATGGTGCATTTGATGTTCCAAGTCTATATTCATCTGAATACTTCCAATATCTTTTCTAACCATATTGTATAATTATTTCCAGTACGCTTATCCAATGTGAGGGAAACCCAGACTGACTGGATCTTTATCGAGGCTTAAATTCATTAATGACCTGAGCTATGTGCAATCAATGCAGTCTTCAGGAGTTCCTTGAAGCACTGTTAGTTTATTTACTTCAGCATGAGAAAATAATTATGGCTGGTCAGTTTAAGCTCTGCCTAAACAAATTTTGCAATGAATCCATCTATAAAGTAAGACCGTGACAAATTTAGCAGTGGCCTTGGAATATGTGCAAAATTGGGAATGGAACCTGAAGTCTTTCCACTGTTAAATTTTCCACAGTTGTTTGTTTTACATCTGCAAAAATGAAGTAATTATTTGGAATATAGGCTCTATTCATTTTACAGCCATTATCTTCAGGCTACACACCTACACATTAAGTCATAGAACAGTAACATAGAATTCTCTGACACAAAAGGTGATCATTCAGTCCATTAAAACCTAAATCAACTCTTTGTTAATGCTATCCAATGAATCCCTCTCTCTCTCCCACTCATTGCTGATAACCATGCAATTTTCCCTCCAAAAATTTATATGAATCTCTGTTGAAACATTGCCATTTGAAACTGCTTCCATTATCCTTTCAGATAATGTATTCTAGATAATAACAATGTAAAAAATGTTTCCACAGGTCAGCCCTGGTTCTTGTGCTAATTAATTTCAACCTGCACCCTCTGGTTTCCCATCCATCTGCCAACAGTTCCTGTACATTCATGCCATCAAAATTGCTCAGGGTTTTGAATGCCTCAATCATTTTCTGCTCTTAACCCTCTCGACTCTATGAAGAGCAGCTTTAGGTTCTCCACAAGACTGTAGCCCCTCATTCTTAGCAGCATTCTAGTAAAGCTCATCTGTGCTAGCTCTCAGGCTTTGAAAGTATTTCTAAAGTATGGTGCCCAGAATTTAGCACAAATGCAGCTGAGAACAATTACTACATTAAGAAGTAGGGAGACGAAATGCAGATTCCATGTTGCCTTTGTGGGAACACCTGCATTTAGTCTGCAAGCTTGACCCTGAGCTTCCAGTTGCCTGCCATTATAACTCTCTGTTCCATTCTCATTCTGCACTCAACCTTCTACACTGTTCCAATCAGTCCAATACACCAGCTGATGGAATATTACTTCATCTTGCCATTAGGCACTTTACAGTCTTCCTCAATACTGAGTTCAGCAATTTCACATCATAGTCTCTGCCCTCATTTTTTAAAGTTAGTGTGTATTTCTTTTTTTGTTTAGGTGCTATTGACAATGAGACCGCTTTATTCATTTACACCTTCTCTGGATGCATTCTTTTAATCCTTTACTTAAACCTGTTGCCATGTACCATCATTCCTTTAATCGTTTCATTTCTCCTGCCTTGTATGCTGTCACAAAACTCTGCTTTTGTTCAATGGGTCATTTTCCTACTATTGTTCTTGCTTAAACCTATTACAGTCAAGCTGAGGGGCTCACCTCAGTTGGAATTTACAGCCGCCCATTTTTCAGGTACAAAATGGGATAGTTGAGAGTTGAATTTGGCCTTCACAGTGTTTAAATGAAACCAGCTGCCCCAAGGAGAGAAAAGAACTCCAGAAATTGTTTCTCTTTCAGCTAAAATAATCCATTGAAAGTAGTTTCACAGAAGATGACAAGTACTGTAAATTTATCCAAGGTACATGCGTAAAACTATCAAACCATTAGCATGCAATATGGTTTTAATTGTAACTGCTGTTATTGCTTAGTGTTACTTGACAAACTGCCTTTTATTTTTTGTGAGTTGTTATGGAAGGAATGGACTTTCTTTCACTTTGATCTCTACTGTCAGCATCAAGCATTTGTAGTTTAAGATATAGTACCTCCAGCATCAAAAAGTTCTCTCTGGTCTGGCCTGATATTTGTCTGGAGTCCAACCTAAGAAGTTACGGCTGCACCATATCAAACTCTTTCTCTGTGAAAGCCATTTCTGCAAAACTTTAAAGCCACTTTAAGAAAAATTCACTTCTTATCAAAAACGTGAATGTATTTATATTATGGCCTTAAATCCACTAATAACTGCTTTGATACTGAAGATGTACAGTAGAGATAATAACAGTCACATTATTCAAAGTAAGTTCATTTCTACAATTTGTTGGTCTAATTTTGAACAAAATCAACGAATTCACGTTTCCAATGCTCCAGGTAACTGCTGGAAAGTGGAACTTTATGGCATATAATTTAAACACCTTTAAGAAGACAAACTGATTCTGAGAAATAAGCCTGCCTCAAATGACTAAAGGAAGTTGTTTCAGAGATGACTGTATTTGCCTTGCTGATTGGGCTGACTGTCAGGACTTGACAGCTGCTTGTCTATTTGATTGGTGCAAGTTTCTAAAATAGTAGATTGAACTTTTTCACCCTCCAGGAATACACCAGATTATTTCCGGAGCACATAATTTTAAATGTGTTTAGTTTAATGTCGATACATTTTGTAAACACCTCTCCCCTCCACCTGACTCAGGCACAAGATCTATTTTCTCCAATTGTTTGTGTAGAGTGGCAACCATGGTAGTCTACATATCTTCCACATTGAATGCCCATAATCAGTAGATAAAAGTAATGAATCAGTCTAAATAGATTCATAATTAGGCTTCCCAAGTTAAAAATGTAATAAATGAAGCTGCTGTGCTTTTTAATTAAAAGTTCTTCATTAGAAACAAATAAACACATTAGTTCAAAAAGAAAACAATCAATGTATGCATAACACAATCTTCCACTATCGTAAATCAATGAATATGAATATATCATCAGTAATTTACATCCCATGCTACAATACTCGTATAGCAGGATGTCAGAAACTGTAGCCAAACAACTTCTGCATTATTTTTGTTTCTTTGTTTTTAAGAACTGTTGAAAGAACATTGTAGATAACACCTATTTTAACGTAAACACCATGTGTACTACAACTGACAAACTAATATTGGAAGAATATGTCAATCCACATCAAATTTATGGTATCAAACTTTTGCCTCCTCCAAAAAAAAGCAACAGCAAAGATATGTTTAAAAACCCAGGACGTTTGTGAATCCTAATTTTTTTACCTCTCACCGAGTGTTGGCCTCCCTAAATTATAGCACACAAACACCCACAAGCCACAGGCCTCAACTTCACTGTTTCACAGTATTTTTCATGCCTTCACACTATAACTGTAATTAATATGACAGACTTGACTAAAGATAGCTTCTGAGATCAATATGTTTTGAAATTATATATGTACGAACACTGTTTCCTATTTCACATTTGTCAATTTTTCAAGGCTTGATGGGCCACTGGCCGTCAGTTTCTTTAAAGTTACCAAATGAAACATGGACATTAGCAATAATATACATTTACAAGGTCTGCCGATCTATTTTCTGGTAAAATAATAGAAATTTATAGAAATTGAAAAATGAGTAACAGTATGCCAGAGAAAACGAAGGAGCAAGTCAAAGACAAATGACTAGAACAACAATAAAGACGCATAGCAAGGAAGAAAAAGGAAAGAAAGTTTTGATATGAATAAGGAAATTCTAGTAAGTGGTGGTATCCTAAATGAAAGACAAAAAAGTGACAAAGGAAATACTGCAAGGAAAGGAACACTGTAAGACTAAGTACATAATGTATAAAGCCAAATGAGCATTCAGGTTCCAAATTATAATGTATACATTATGCCAAACTCTTTCACTTTCGTTTTTCTTAAGACACATATGAAATGTCTTCTTGTTCTATTTGGGAAGTTCCCTTTGTCTGTTATTATTAAAGAATGTTTATAATGCTTCTAGACCATGAAACTATTTAAATAATTGATAGGACAATAATGCAGCTTTGTTATCCGATACAGACTGTCTGGACTGATTAGCTACACTTGAACTGCTTTCAGATTACTGCAAGCTGCTCTCCCTCTTCAAAACTGATTTCACATTCTTGATCCTTAGAAAATAAAATATAGATAGATAAACGTATAATATGTATGACATTCTTAGATATCACTCTTTTCACATCTTTTGTTCCTGCCATAACTGGAGTTTTTATTTACCAGTCATTCTTTCTATTTCCTTCTAAGTCTATTCCTCAGAGAATAAATTTGGATAGCTTAGGTAAAGAAAGGGGAAACTGAATTTTCAAAAATTTCTTTTCAGGTGAAATTTACAACTTTACAGAACATATTAAACACCTCTTCAAGAATAAAGAAACTAAAATTTCTGGTCAGGAGCTGGTGAACTTACAGTATTCTTATGGATCAAATCACCACCATGTCTTGCCTCTATTACATAAAACAGCCTTTCCCAACAGGTAATACATTCTAACCAGAACAAAAACTTAGTTAGCACCTCTCTGAGTAAGTATATGGAGAAGGGCTCCCTTCTTAGACAACAGAGAGAAACTATATCTCAAACATTTAAACAGTCAACGTTATGCTTGTACTAAAAAAAATTAAACAACCTACGCGAAATCAAATCAATTTCAGTGGAAACCGAGCACCGAGGAACTTTAACTTGTAGGATTCCCCAAAAATAAACGCTAAACGTGCGCTCCTCTTGACACCTGCTAAAATACCAAACGTCTTGCTCAAATCGCCCCCACACCACTACTCACCAATTCCAAATTCTCACACCTACCATACTTCACAATATCTATTTGACAACCTGAATGCAACGAGAGTACTTGAAAGTTGACGGCAACAAATATGTGCACCTTTCAGTAATATAAATGTGGGGAGGGGTGCGCGAGAGGGAGAGAGAGAGAGAAAAGTCCTCTCCGCTCTGCAGAAGACCTTCTTATTTCTAAGAAGCCACAGAAACATTTGTTTTTTGTCAAACTTCGTAGCGGCGGACGGAACAGTCCTGCACAGAACTGGGCGAAGTTGGAAGGAGTCAAAGCTGCGCTCTCCACTGGATTTTCACACACAACAGGGAGGGAAAAAAAAACAAACTGAGCATCGGGGTTGGATTTTTTTTTCCTGTGTGTGTGTGTCAAGATGGATTGCGTTGGCAGGAGGTGCCTGGGGAGGGCCAGGGGAGAAGAAGGACTAACCCGGGGAGCACGGAAAGCATGCTGCAGAAATTATCCCGCCATTTTTAACAGTAACCGCGTCCCGAGGAAAATACAATGCGGTGAATGTGGGCGAAGTGGGGGGCGGGGGGTAGGGAAAAGCCGTCCACTGGCAGTAACCGACCTGATCACTAAATCACCTCAGACATGGACATTACCTGAGTCAGGCAGAGCGGAGAATACATCATGACGACCTGGAGTTAAAGTCGCAGATCATCCAAAAGTTACTGGATCATCGTGACATCTCGCCTCACAGCGACTAAATCCCACCCCCAAACACAATTAATAATTATATATATAATAGAGAGAGGGAGGGGGGTGGGCACTTAGCACAGACTATTTGAAGGAAAGCTGCTCTGGAAACTGGGCTTCATCTGTCAAACGATGGTGGGGGGGGGGGGGGGAGAAAAGGAGAGCGAACCAGGAATGACGCGACTGTCCTGACCAAGCCCCCAGAAAAAAAACCGTCTGACTTCAGGGAATTTCTGCCGTTAGACCCAAATTTCAGCACCACTCTCAGCCCCGCTGTCAGCCAATGGACCGAGGCCACTGGGAGATCGCCGGCAATGTAAATAAGCCCAGCCACTTCCCTCCTCCCCTTCTGTTTTAACTCTTCGCTGCTCGCGATCGTTCGTCAAAACGCACTGGGGCAATAATTTTTTTAAAAAGTTAGCGCCGCTTTAAGAGCCGCGCTTTAAAGGCAGGCTTGCCCCAGACGCAACGCAGCCCCTGCGTTCAAACACACACAACGGTCCCTATCCTGGATTTTTTTTAAAAAAAGTGGACTGCAATCCGGCTCCCGACTAGCCTCCCCTCTTTTTTCACCCACTCACGGTGTTCTCAAGAAATCGCAATAAAGCTCAGGGACAACATTACAAAGCAGGCATTTCTAAACAACAGCCGCCAATATATACGGCATCACCTCGTTTCTCTCTTTGTGGCACACACACCACTGCAATATTGGGATTGCCCCATATAATTTTGCTGAAAGAAATGTTGCTCGAATTCAATGTCTCAATTCCACACCCCAGCCTCCACTCCAACTACTACCACCACCCTTGACCCCAAATCATTGCATCAGAAAGTGAAGTAAAATCTAGGAACACAGGCAGATCCCGACGTGGCCCCTCAACTTTATGATGAAGTTCATACATTGAATTAAATCAACTGAAAGGTTCCAGTCGGCGTGCGCAAAACTGCAGAAGTAAAATTCAATGGTAACGTCATGACAATGCACAGGACTTTGTTGAAAGCTGGTGTACGTGACATGAGGAAATAGTCTACAAAGCAGGCCGACAAGACAATGATTGTTTCCCAAGCAGAATACAACAGAATAAATAGCAAGACTATGGTATGGATAATTGTAGAGTGATTGTAGGACTGTCATGATTTGAGTGTTTATGAATGCCAGAAGCCATTGGGGAAACGGTGCCCACAGTACATGACTAAACTGACAATTTACTCTGCCAGATAGTGTGTTGCTTTTCACGAACTGACGTTAGCAGAACAGCCCATTCTATGCACCACTGGCCCGCTGCAATGTGTCCGAGTTAATCGGTCACACTCATTCTCCCTCAATGCATGAGGGCATGTCATTCTGACTGCATTCACAGCCAGCAACAAACGCAGGGCAATAAGTACATATGTAGTATATTCAAATAGAACCTGGTCATTGAAGTACAAAATGCGTTATCGATAAAACTAGACTATCGAAATTTGCCAGATGCCATTATGATGCCGAGCACATTCAGCTGTCCGTCGGACAGCACTTTAGTCTCCACAATGTTCCCGGCTCAGGGATATGAGTCAAGTTTGCATGATTTTGCAGATGGATACATTTCAGAACACTGCAAGCTATTTCATACAATGTTTTACAGATTGTTTCATAGAGTCTCTGAAATGCAAGGGAACTGGGAATCTGTCAAACTTTAGAGATCTAGCCATCTTTCGCTTTTGCACATTTGCACAAACATTGCACTATCCAATAATCTGCTGCAGAAACCCTGCAATTGTTTAATTCAGTGCAATATTAAAGAAAAAAAGGACTCCCAGACCTTAGGTATTTAACCAATATTTGTAGTCCGTACAATTTTTATTTCTGAACGGTTACAGCGAATTTAAAGAGCCTATCCATTAGCTGGGCCTAGATTTCTATGTATACATTTATACATGTAGAGAGAGAGAGAATGTTAAAAACAAAACTGGAACAGCGCTGCTTCATTCTCTGAACTTTCTGAATTTGGGCTGGGAAATCTATTTCCGAACGGCGAACGAATACCAACAAATCCATGGGCCGCAAAGCTATTTCTGATTGCGCTTTCTTAAAGTATAGCGAACTTTTCACATTGTGTGTTTAAAATAAGCTGCAGAATGGCCGTGGGCGAGAAGACCGCAATCTCTCGCAAAAGGGGACCGTGCGCGTTTAACAGGCCGAGAAAGGGTAATGCCCCTTTAAAAGGGAGGTGGATTAGCAGTGTGTCCCAGCCTTGGTCGCAGCGTCGCGGTTCACGAGTCAAGTTCAAGCCGGCGGCTCTCCCGAGCTGCACGGCCATTACCGCTATGATCACACACACTTGGCTCCTCGCTTGAACTTGGACTCGAAATGTACGTCGCCAATGCACACGTATACAGATCACGCACAAATTCATTTCAGCTGGCAAGCAAGCTGCTCACAGATGGGAAATCTGCCAAGCTCAGCGCTTTTGCTTTCTGTCTCTCTCTTCCCCCCTCCCGCCCCATCCCCTCCCCTTTAAACACCACAAAATCTTGGCACAAACCCGATCGCATAAGCAACAGAGAGAAGCACAGACAGACACCGGAACCAACACACAGCCCGAGCAAGACGGTGCATTAAAATATACGTACCATTGCCATGTGAAAGTACGTAATCAACTTGCACTCGAATTAGAAGCTTGTCTAACGTCTTATTTGCATTCCTTTGCAATTTTCCTGCTTCATCTGGAGGAATATTTGCCCTCGGTCTTGGCTCTGTGTTGTGTTGTGTGTGCGGGCTATTTTTTTCCCCTCTCGCTGTCTCTCCCTCTCGCTGCTTTCTAACACATCCGATGGAAAAGTGAAGGCAACCGGCGGATCCTGATTGCCCAGGAGAAAGATGGGGGAGGGCTGCCTTGGCCGCTTTAGTGATGAATTGATGGCGTAGTATAAAAATATTACAGAAGTAAAGGGAGCGAGCGAGGCGTGCTGTTTATTTCCGCAATGGCTTATTTGCATAAGGAAATCACATCATTACCATAAGGTCTGAGCTTTTTGCACACATCCATCGCCATAAAGAGAATACTGTGTGCCTGGATTCTGCCAGGGTTATCAAGCCATGTCTGTCCGCATCGCAATCTTTTGCTAAATTCGTGGTTCGAACGGCGTTTGCACAAATGCTGCCAATAATCTTAAAGCGGGGAACACGTGGTGCTGGACGGGGGCGATGTAACCATTCTTTAAACCTTTTGAGGCAAGAGAGTTTATCACCACAGCAAAATAAATCAAGGTCACTCAAATAAATAGTGCTGATTTCCTAATGACTTCAGGACAAATATGTTGAAATACATATAGACATTTCTCAACTAAGTTAACTTTTTTCGAGTGATAACAAACGATTAGATTTCGCTTCCCAAAAGCATCAAGGTGATCTGTGGGAAATCAAAATTTGTATCGACTTAGTAGCGTCGGGACATTACTTATTTTAAAACTGAAAATAATAAACTCTAACATGTAGTCCAATCTATTTGTCTGGCCTCAAAACGTCTCTATTATTTATCAGGAAATCCGCTTTTGACATTGAAATCGCGACCGTCCGGAAAATAAGTCGGATCAATTGGGAATGAACTTTCCATTACTTAGTGTTCAACAATCTCGTTTGCAATTGTTTGGGTCGGGGGTTGGGGAGGGTGTTCTGGGTGGTCGGCGGGGGTGGGGGAGGCTGCTTGGAAGTCCTATTAAAACACGAATACATCCCTAATTGCAGTAGAGAACATTCATCCAATTCCATACCTTTCCGTAACTGTAGGCCATTCAAGCCGTTCAGTCTGTAATTCAAATGAATTGCGGCTGAAATGTACTTCAACTCTATTTACCATCGTCTATGTCATTTCCATTAATATCTTAACACGATAAACTACTGCTTTCAGCCTTGACATCTTTAATTGACCGAGAAATTTTTGGTGGAAAAGGGTCTCACATTTACTGATGTTCAGACCATGTGTTCAACAGTGCTTCCTGATTTCGCCCTTCTAATTTTAAGATAATTTTGAGGAACCCCTGACCAAAGGGTATTGTTTGTCTACATCTATTTGCACATTTTCTTCACCCTTTATTAAATACTTCGGTGAGATCACTGCTTAACCACACACAGTACACGGCAGACTTTGGAGCAAGTCTGCCTCACTAGCTTTCTCGGATCATAAAACAACACAATTCATTTCATTGTAAAATGAGTTATTGATAAAACATTAAGGCACAAATGTCACACTTAAAAATGCGAGGACTGGCAAATGTAACAAACAAGAATCGATGAGACGGAAATCGCGAGGAGTATCTGTGTAATCATCAGAAGACCACAACATTGAGAATAATAGAAAATAATTTCAACTGCTGTCATCGATTGAGATAACATTGCAATCCTTTATATGCATTTCAGGAAACGTACCCAGGTTACAGTGAATCTGAAGCTTCAAAAGCGACATTTTTTGTGGAACAGATGGCAACTTGTTCCAAGCAAAGTTAAACCGATTGAAAAAATACTGCTGCATCTGTTCCTAGCAGAGGTGGTATCGATATTGTAACTCCTCGAATACTGGACTATCATCAGCCACTGACGACCTTTAAATTATAGTAATTATCATTGACATACAGGGATAAACTTCTGTTACTGCTGTAACGCCCATGCCAGATTGGCGAGATAAGCATTAATTTGGCCTTTAATTTTAAATTAAAAATGCAAATCTATTCTGGATTTGTACTTTTCAACAGAAAAAAAATGGCGAAAATTCAGATCCTTGCACTGCATTCTGTGTAGATCAGGCAAGAAATAAGGATTGAGATTAGTGGTCCCATCACAACTGGATCTTCTAACTGGTTCCAGTGTCTGTTAGTTAGGGAAATGCCCATTTCACCTCGCTGCTTTCTTACATTTATAAATGACACCGATTAGTACTTTGATTTTGTTTTCTCACTCAAGCGATGTTTATTTATCATTCAATGCGCTCAGTATCAACTAATTTATTATTGCAGTGCATAGAATTGAACTAACGTGACGGAGTTTTGAAACCCCAAAACAATCCTTAATTTCAATTTGCTGTTTGGCGTAAATTGTATGAAGTTCACTTTCCATGTGCGATACACAAAATCAAAGCTCATGATTTCGAGGACGGTAAAACAAAACAGAATCCCCACTTTCTCACTGAGAATAAAGTAACACTTAAAACTTGAGCAACAACTAACTAACGGGTAAGTACAACATCAAACAGAAATTACACAGCACCAGCAAAAAAAATGAGTACAAAGACGGAGGGGAATTACAACGAATTGATTTTCTACATCCCTTGTTTATTGAACTGGGCTTTCCCCGACACTACGTTATGAACAGTAAAGATAAATAAAAGTTGAGAACTTTTGTAAGACTTTAATTTAAAAGACTAAAAAACACCCGGGTGACTTGGTAGCTGCAAATACACCTGCGGGTTCACCGCACACACCTGGCCATTACCAAGCGGTTAGTAAGCACCAAGCATTTCCTCCGCCTTGGGGTTGATTTTCTTGCATCTTGTCAGCCATCAATCTGTGCGTTGCAACGCAGGTATTCCAGATTCCGGTCAAATATTAATGTCATTATTGCTGCCATATATACACACCTGCGGATATCTTTTACCGCAGCATGAAGTACAAGTGGCGATTCTGTGCAGCTGGACAAATAATCGCGGCTTGTTCCACAAACCTATCAACTTTGTGATGATGCGCTTCAGTCTGTGAATTTGGAACAAAAATAAAGTTGTGGGAATGTTTACATTTCATTTCTTGTTCCGTCCACGCTTATGACATGAACTCGAAGAATAATTGGGACTATACATTTGTAATCTATCACCCCGGCAGGGATCCGAAAGTCACAGGGATGCTTCATACTGGGCACCTCGTCATTTTTACCAGGTCGAAGACCACATTGTTTCTGAATGGGAATGGCTTCAGTTCAGTTCAGTTAGCGCATCTCGCATCAAGAGGACCCCAAAACATTGGAAACAATGTACATGACGCCTTTTTTGTGATATTCCTTCGATGATTTATGCAGGTTGAGAGTCAATGGTCTTTTCTACATTACACAATAAATCAGTGGAATTTTTAAAAGCGGAGTAACTAATATTCAAAACTATGCAAATAACACAATCGTTGCTTACCACAATTATAATAAAATATTCTGCTCGATCATAAGGTTCCAAATACTTCGGTCAGATCACTGCTTAACCATACACGGTACTTGGAAAACTTTGCAGCAAGTCTGCCTCACTAGCTTCCCCGGATCATACAACAACACAATTCATTTCATTGTAAAATAAATAATTGATAAAACATTAAGATACAAATGTCACACTTAAAAATGCAACGTAAAGAGAGATTCAGACTAATAAAACGACATTGAGATTTGGGGTCAGCAAATGCCTGGACTGCATGCTGTCGTAAAGGCTCATGAAGGGGTCAAATATTGGAGTTCAAAGAGAAAACTTCAGATAAACTTCGAAGTTCTGCAATGCCACAGGATTTATGAGTTTGTCAGAGGAAAGTGCGCACTTTTGCGATTGTTTACCTCAGAAATATTTTAACAAATATTTGTAACTAACATTTTCATTTAAAAAAAGACAATGGAGACAATGTTTGTGGGGGAATGGAGGGGGTGCAGAGCGGCCCAGGTTTCCAGACAATGGTTATACTACATGACTCTCTGGGGAGAAGCCAACATTGGGAAGCGGTAACGGGCAGTGGGAGGGACGAATAAGTTTTGACAGTGTGCAGGATCCGGAAACACAATCCAAGTACTGTAAGTGCTACCAAATATTTCCAGTAAAACCTCAATAAATATTTAAACAGCGCAACTCAAAAAATTGACTGAGGCTCGCTGCTTGGTTAGCATTCGCGAATGGAATGCACTTTATTAAAGTTTGCATTCTCCATCTCATTTTAGAACAACAGTCGATAAAGATTCTTCAACAGGTCGCACCAAAGCTGCTGGCTATGAATATTTAATAAAACTATGCTCGCTGTATGAACACGATTACACTTTACATTATTGATAACTGTAAATTAGGGAACAGGAGTCAGAAAATGGAGTTTCGCGAATAGGTGAGAGTTAAAGAACTGCGCAGATTTGAGGCTTCGCTTCCCATGCAACTTTGAGGGAAGATCCAGATTTCTACACATTTTAATTTTTCAAACAAGCAAACGATGCACTTTTCTATCGAAGAGTAACTGAAAAAAAAACGTCTTTTATATTGAACTGTATAAATGTTCATTGATAATCAATAGTCTTTTTTGGAATCTTAAGAAAATCGGGCAAAGACGAAGAGCGGAGGTTAAATGTCAGCCATGATCTCACTGAACGGCACTGGGTTCGAGGGGCGCTATGATCTGCTCGAGTTCCTGTTTTTACAACCTGAGAGAGTAAAAACAAAATTCTGACGGTGAAGTGGACCTCCGTGATTTTGCACTGTTCAGCATCAGTGCATTTATTTGAGTACAACACGGACACCCGTCCTTTCATTTGTCTGGCACCAGGTACACGATTGACCAGCACCTGCTGCGTGTTAGTCGCCATTGATGAGAGAGGGGCAAGTCTTAAATAGGGGAAACCCATACAGTAGCAGGCATTGTTGTTGCGCACTGCCGTGCGGAATGCAATATTATCAATATCACTTCAGTACTAATCAAGGGTATCATTGCAAAACTACCACCGTCTGCGCCATCCTGAGCGATGGTGCAGTTTAAGAGAATTTCACGCAATGGGAACAAAGTTGATACTACGCAGCAGTTACTGAATTTTACTCCAAACTCAATCTACTCAAAAGACCCTACAATCTCTAATGGGTGATATAACACTTACTCTTAACTGGCTGTCTCACTGATAAACACTGCAAAACATTCCCTTCCAGAATTATAGCAAAATAGTGTGGATACTTGAATTTGAAATAAAAACGGAATGCTGGAGACACTCAGTGGGTCTGGCAGCGTCTGTGAAGACAGAGAGACAGAGAGGGAGTTAAAGTTTTGGGTCGAGAATGACTTCTTCGATTTCGGAGGAGGTCAGATTGGACTCAGTGTTGACGCTGTTTTTCCCTCCATGGATGCTGCTGGAGTTGCTGAGTTTCTTCACGATTTTGTATCCTTCTCGATGTTTGCACAGCATTGAGAGACATTGACTGTTTTATCCACTTTTGAGAACTGCGTTATAAATAGGACGCTCCACTTTATCAGAAACAGAGGCAAACGGGACTAGTTTAGTTTGCGAAACCTGGTTGGCGTGGACGAGTTGGACCAAATGTGCCTGTTTCCGTTTTGTCAGGCTCTATGACATCTATACTGGGCTGGTACGACTCCATGTGGTGAAAAGGTGTTGCCAATGACTAAAAGTTGAGTTTGCGGAAGAATCGCCGTATAAATAAGAAGAAAGTACTAAAGGAAATGGAAGCAAACACACTTTCTGACATAAAAAAGTCAGGGTGGGGGGAGGGGTTGGAAATCACTTTAAGTCTTACTTTCCAATCTCGGACCATTATTCCTGCTGACACTGATTCCGAGGGATACAGTGGTACCGATTTAATAAGTCCGAACGTGAAATGAAACAAGTTCAAAAGGAATTGTTGCATTGTCACCTCACGGCGAATTACCATAGTGAACGCCCTAAGAAATAATTCCAAGTAAATTTGATACCATTTCTGACTGAAACTCAACTAGAATAAGTAGCTGGCATCCGCAGGTGAGAGATGAAGAGAAAAGTTCAGATTCAAAGAGCTCTACAACTGGCACTAGATGAACAGTTTTCTCTCCAAATTAATCTTTTAATTTGAAATCTATTCTACGTGTCTGTCTCTCCTATAATTTCAGCCGACAATGAATTTATGTCAAGCCAATATGATTCAAGTGCATAATTAATAAAATGCACTAAGAGCTGTCTCATCCCTTCCTTTCATACTACAGTCGCGTAAGGAAGTACTGCAGCATTCGTGAGGCACAGCACGTACCATTGTATAGTTTAATATCTCCACAGCCTGGGCTAATTTCGTCTTGTAGTGAAGACCTATCCAACATCAGAATCGCTACCTGGCCATTTTGAAACTGTATCAACTGCAAGTAAGCATGGGGACACCTAGAGATAGCCATCTACCTAATAGGAAACCCAACGTGGCACCAGGTAAATTTAATTTTCCTGTCTTCAACCACTTCCTTTCAGAACCAAGACATATTAATGATAAATCTTAGCAGCAACACATGATGCCACAGCTGAGACTGAGAGCACACACCATGTAATTTCATTGCAAAATTTGCTGGCTTTCTGATATATTCCATTATGCAAAATTATTTTACAATATCACCAAAAAATTGCACTGAAGGCAGTTGCATTTTTTTTATCTAGAGAGTAGCTGCAAACCCATGATCTGAACACTGCTCTGCAGAAGTTTTTTTACTACATTGAAATAACATGCTTACATCCCAGAGGGCTGGCAATGAATTACAAGCCATTGGCTTTGAACACACCATTCATGTTTGATTGCAGACTGGGTAGATCTATACCCTCACCAGGGTCTCTGTGGATTTTACAACTAATATTTATGAAGAAATTAATAAATCCTTGGAGAAGCCTTGTATTTTGCTCCCTCTTTTGTTAATACGGGCAAAAGCCTGAACAAGTAGAACACTTAAATGGATTGGTGAATACATATTGTATTTTTTTCTGACATAAAATATACAGTTTATATAAAATAAGACTAATTATGGCCAGCTTGGCAACACACATCCATGTATTAACAAATGATGAAGTAAAGTTAGTGACTGTGAGCCAATTTCCACAATTAACCTGCCTTTCTCCTGATAAGTCTCTGATGCATTTATCGTAACAATGTATGTTAACTCTGGCTTCCTTATGGACATATTAAATTTTTAATCACAATTTGTGCCTTTTTTTAAAAAAAAGAGAACATGCAGCCAAAAGATGTCTATGGATCTAAACTCAATAGTTGTCTGGAAAAGTCATGAATGAACCCATGGAAAGTTACATCTGTAAAATGTCAGGTAAATTTCTAACAGTGAGAATTAAATGGAGGGGGTAATGAAGAGCTGTTTATCCCGGTCAGCAGAAATCCATCTACTGGATATTACGTCCCAAACATGATTTATCTTTAATTCTTCCAGGAATATACAAAACAAGAAGGTCTTAAATTAAACTGCAGTTCCTAATCTGCACATGTTCGTGGGCTAATAGGATAGTAGGCACTAGTGTACCATGGAGGTCACAGGTTGAGGAAAGCCATTATACAGGCCTACACTGCATGGAAAGGAAAGACAATCTTACGACTCTGAGAAGGAAACAGGACAAAATCCTAAGGCAACCTGCAGAGGGAAGAACCTTGAAATCAACTGCTTCACTATCAATATCTGCATTACTGGTATTATTCAATTTAACAGGCACAACATTCCACCATCTGCTCCTCATGAAACCCAATGAGTGATTCATACACATTTTTAACAGTTATTGCTTTACTCAATTCAAATTTCCAACTTGTGTGTATGTATCAATTTTGTTATCTTTTCTTACCTTTGATAGTTAATAAATGTACCTTTGCTTCAACTTAAGAAAGCCAAGTTAATTAGTTTCCTTTTAAATAGACACATTCAGATTATGAAAATGTCTTCATGAGGGAAGGGATCCTTTTCTAAATTAAACGTGTTGCGACCAACCAATGGCAGGGTTGAATTAAAAACAGAAATTGTAATACATTGGGGACCCTCTCTCAGGTATTGATCATAGTCAATTGGCTCATTTTGAAGTTATTAGCCATGGGCAAAACAAACAAATTAAAAAGTGGGAAAAGTGAATTGCTCCTTCATAACCAATTCTTAAAAACTGTAATTAGGCTTTCTTGAGGTTTTACTGCTAATAAATAGAAATGTCTGCATTTTCTGCCAATGCTTTTCTTGAACAGTTAAAAGAGTGAGGAAGGCACTCAGGATTAGAATTCTGCCTGAAAACCAGAAAACTCAAAATTTTAAGAGTTGGCCAATGGATTAAAATTGACGATGATGAAATGTAACACTGGAAAAACTGGGGTGGTGCAAGTTAGAATTTCTACCAAAGGAAAGAGAAAGGCAGAGGAAAGCGACAGGAGATCAGGAAAGAGAGAGAGAAGAAAGAGCATGGACAAGAAAGACAGTTTCAGGACAGAAAGTTTAAAATAAAAGACATCACCCTGAGGGCAGGACTCCTATTGTGCTCCTTGAGGAAATCACTGATTCTGGTTTTTAGACATAGGAAGCTTGGTTTGTTCACTTAATCCCTGGGTTTGATGGTTTAGAGGCGGAAGCCTTCTTTATCACTTTTGAGCATTTAGTATGGCAGTTAAAGTGGCCATTCTAATGTCACTGTAAAAATTCAAGGAAATCTGACAAGCTTTGCTCCCACTTGGCTGAGGAGAGTGCTTTTGACTGTGAGGCACCATAAAAGGCAATTTTAAGTCTGTACTAATTAGTGCTGGAGGTGTACAGTTAGGTGTACAATTTTCAGGAAATAGTCTGAACAGATTGCCTGGAATTTAGAGGTCTTAAGCAGCTTGCTTTTGACCACTATGCATTGTTGATTAAAATGGAAGCCACTAACAAAGATCTCTGTGAAATAATTCTCCTTGAAGCATTTAAAAATTTCATATGTTTCCCAATAAGAACACACCTTGAGGAACAGAGCAGAACAGACAGTGGGCAGTCACACTATGAGTTAATTATACAGGAAAAGACCTGTCCTTCGTTGTTTCTAACCAACAGGAAAGCATAGACATAGAGAGTGTAATTAGAAATTCAGCACCCACGGGGAGAAGAAATGCTGGCATACAATCTCAGGATAGAAAGACGGTGCTGAATTGAAAAGTGAGGCAAGAAACCTACGCTTTTTAACTGCTAAAAAGTAGGACATTTCCAGTGGGATATATCAGAGCCCATACATGCTGTGCAGAGAATGGGATTTATTCAGAGACTACAGACCAGGCTACGACTCTAATACGTGGATACAAATGCCCTGCACAGGTATCCTTTGAGTACAGATGATCAAAATCCCAGAGAGTTACATTTATTAGTATCTAAAGGAATAGTGGCCACATTCCCCAGGGTGAAACGAGCAAGCCTGTAGTAATACTGAGGGATATGAGGGCCAGTCAAAATTTACTGCCGTGAAAAGGCATGACCTTCCTATCAAATAATGCAGTGAAAATACTCATTATCAGTGTTCTTTTGGAATCCAGGTTGATGTCTGTCAGGTTAGATGACTTTTCAGCTGACTTTGGAACTCAATTTTTACACAGTGAGATTGGGGGTTGGGGGTGAGGCTGCATATTGTTGCATGGGGAAATGGAATTCACAGCCCCAATTTGTTTTCCTTTTCCTTCTCTCGCCATCATTCTGCCTCACAGCTAAGTCACTGAGCCTCAAGGTGGCATGTTCTTCGAAGGATCAGGAGGTGCTATGTCGAGAGGATGGCAACTTCCTCCCGCTAGTTAGTGGTGTCAAAGCCTCTGTGTTTTAGGTACACTTATACCTTTTCCTTTGGCTGTCCTTTGACCTTTGAGAGAAGTGAACTGCCAAGGGGGCTGATTTTCAGGCATCCAGATACAATAGACTGTCCAGAAAAGTAGGTTATTTAGGAGTAGGGCTCCAACGTTGATGGACAAAGCTTCATTGTTCTTGTTTAGCAAAGGTGTAGAAGGTTATCAGCGGGAGGTGGGAATGTAGCTTTGAGGTTGCGATCACATCAGTCATGATCTTATTGAATGATGGAAAGCTTTTGAGGGGCTGGATGGGCTTTTCCTACTTCATATTCCTATCCTTGTATGTCCATGGACGATAGCTGTTTATTATGGAAGATCCTCCCATTTTATGCCCAGGATTCAACATAAGCATCACTAGTGCAGGCTCTTGACTATCTTAATGTGATGTTAGCACACTGATCATATTTAGCTGCAGTAATAGTGTGTGGTCAATGAAGCAGCCTTTTCAACAAAGACCTTGATTAACTTTTGGAGCTTTCTGTTGTCAAAGACATGTTATTGAAGTAAGTGTTAGCATGCTAGTAAAGGGGAAAAGAAATGGTACAAACCCATTACTATATATGAGGTGCATCTGGGTACAAACTTGTCTTGGGAGTAATAGTTGTGGGAGTAGGCCTCAGGTTGCCTGTGACAACGTTGACCTGCACACTAACAATGAATTGCCAGGATCCAAGTTAATAGCATCCCCAGTAATTTCCTAGGAACCCACTGAGCTCAGGGAAATAAAACAGCTGCAGGAAAAGGTGCCTGGCATCTCCTCTGACTCTGTGATTACACAATCTATGACCAGAAAATTTCCATCAACAGAGGCTTGGATGGCACAGTGAACAGAATTTGGTTTGAATTAATTGCATAAATAGAGGGAGCGAGTAGTCACTGCGGTGAGTTTTACGGAGTATGGCTAACTGAAATAAGGCCTTGATAATCGTCACACAATGTTTTGATGAAATGCAAAGGAATGCTGCTTCTAAAAGACAGTGTCATAAATAAAACTCTCTGGCTCATTCTACACAGCATCAATGACCCCAAGTTTCTAGTTACATGCCTCTTCAACACACCAGCGTGTTCCTGGTCCACTATTTCCGTCTTAGGCCTGCTGTAGTCCTCCAGTGAGGCTTAGCACAGCATCTCATTTTCTGCTAGGAGACCCTACAGACTTTAGGACTCAAAACTGAGTTAAATAGTTTTAAACCCTGAAAACCTTCTTCTATGTCCTTTACTCACCCCAAAGCCAATCATGACATCGGCTGCTTTCAGCACAGCCAACCTATTTTCACCTACTTATGGTCTCTGTTCTGAGGAAGGGTGACTCGACCCAAAATGTTAACTCTGATTTCTCTCCACGGTTGCTGCCACACCTGCTGAGCTTTTCCAGAATTCCTGTTTATGGTTTATATTATTAGCTTTTCTTTCTGCTGCACACATTATTGTCCATACCTTTGTCATTACCTGTTGTTCTCTCTCTGGGCATTATCTCTGCCTGTCTTCTCATTCCTTTGCAATCTCAATCCTCTGTCTTCAGCATAAATGCCACCTTTTTTGATATACCATCAGTTCTGAGGAGGATCACTTGATTCGAAATGTTAACTCTGCTATCGCTCCCAAGATTCTGCCAGACCTGCTGAGTTTCTCCAGCAATTTATGCTTTTGTTTAATAAATTAGTGGCATCAGGGTACTAAGAATTGATACATTAATGATAATGAGAGGTATAGATAGAGTTGATGGTAGTTGGCTTTTCCCAGAGATGAGAAATTTTAAGACTTGGGGACATATTTTTAAGATGAGAAGAGAGAGATTTAAAAAAGACATCAGAGGCAAATTTTTTACACAGAGGGTGGTTTGTGTCTGGAAAGAACTACCTGAGGAAGTGGTGGATGTGGGTACAATTACAACTTTTAAAAGACATTTCGATGGATATATGGATAGGAAAGGTTTGGAGGGATATGGACCAGGAACAGGCAGCTGGGACGAATTTAGTTTGGGATTATGTTCAGCATGGGCTGGTTGGACCAATGTATCTGTATCCATGCCATATGACTTGATGACTCTATGACTCTATGACCATCTTCTGTGATTAAATGATTTGATGAGGTTGTCTGATACTGGTGACATGGTGTTACAAATATTTGTAACTATAAGCCTGTAGATGTGTGAGATAATTTCATTGACAATGTAATGGTTGACAATAGAATGTAAGAAAGACAATACATAATCTATATTTTTTGATCGCATGTAGGCCTTGATGTTTGGCCAGCAATTTTATTCCCCATCCCTAGCTGCCCTTGAGAAGGCGTAGTGAGCTGCCTTCTTTAACCACTGCAGTCCATGTGTTGTAGCTATATCCACAAGCTGTTAGGGAGGGAATGCCAGGATTTTGACCCAGCGACACTGAAGGAATGACAATCTATTTCCAAGTCAGGATGGTGAGTGGCTTGGAAGGAAACTTGGTGGTGGTGGTGTTCCCACGTATCTGCTGTTCTTGACCTTCTGGATGAAAGTGGTCCATGAATTTGGAAGGTGCTGTCTAAGCATCCTTGGTGAATTAACATTTGTTTGTCTAATATTCTGCTTAGCATAAAAACCAGATCAGTAGTTCAGTAAGAAAAAGCCATTCACTTGTGGCTATACTGATATCTCAAGGACTGTAGCATTTCAAAATGACATCTCACTATTGTCTTATAAAGGACAGTTTTGGGTAGGCAAAAATTATTGGCCTAGCCAGTGGCACCCACTGAACATGAACAAAGAGAAAAAAAGAATGCAGTTGAAATGTTTGTTTCTCTTTCAGAGTTTTTTAAAATGTAAAATGAAGTAGGGTTTAATGGGACCTTGCAATAAAACAATTAACATTCAGATTCAATAACAATGTCAACAACAGAAAAAAATCATTGGGAGAGATAGAGAAAGGAATATTTGAGAAAGAAGATAGATATCATTTGTGATAAGAAGGAAAGAAAGTAATGAATCTGGTACAGAGTTATGTGAGAGAAAGTTAGATCAGTAAAACTGAGAGGGAGAAACAAAGGAGCAGATTGTGAGATTAAAGATTACAAATGAAAATGAGAAACAGTGTGATTCAAGGTTTGTGTAGATATGGAAGAGACTGTGCTTGGGCAAAAGCCAACTTGGTATTTTGTAAATGATGGAGGTTTACTATGTGTTAGTGAAAAACTCATATTTTTGACAAAAATAGTCACACAGAAGAAATGACCCAGAATGATTAAACATTTCTCAGAGAGCAGAAACATCTATTTATACCACACTTGGTTAGACACAGAGTGGAATGAATATGTTTTGTTTCATAAAGTGACTGAAAATACACCTGCAATGTCTCCAACAATTCAAATTCACAGCTGTGCATGGTTTGCCTGTGATCTGCATCAAAGTCCAAAGCAATGCACATTTTGTTCTCGCACACAGAAATCAAAAATGCTTTTTCCACCCAATGATACACACTAAAATATAAAATGAAGAAGTCAAACATATCAATTGCATTAAATTGTGACTTGTAAGCATATGTGCTTTGGAAAATAAATGTTTCTATTCAACCACGTCACCAATAACCTCAGAACCTTTATCAATATCTCCACTGAAATACAGATCCACCCGGGACTAAGTACATTACTGTTGTCTTGAAAAGGACACGCATCATCTCAGGTTAAACTTTTTGTTTTCATTTATTCATGGAATATGGGCATAACTGGAAAATAATGAATTATACCCTATCCATAGTTGCCTTTTAATGGTGATGGATTGCCTTTTTGAACTGCTGTAGTCTATGTGAAGATATTCTGCAGGAGTGTTAAAGAAGGATTTGAAGGATTTTCATCCAGTGACAATGAAGAAGCAGGGGTATGTTTCAAAGTGATGATGCAATGCAATTTACACAGAAACATATGATATCAGTGTTCCCATATGTTTGCTTCTCTGGTACTTCTAGGTAGTAAGAACCTTGGCTTGCTCAGTCAATAGTATTGCTTTTGATGCAGTACATCTTATTTGTGGTAAACCCTGCAGCTACAGTGTATGGATGATGGCAGAAGTAAATGTTTAATGTGGAGAATGGGGTGCTGTAAGAGATCTGTTTTGTTCTGATTGGTGTGAAGATCCTAGTGGAGCAGAACTCATTTAGCAAGGTCAGAGTATTTAATCACATTTACAATTTGTGCCTTGTAGATGGTGAGCTTTGCAAAGTCAGGAGGTCAGTAACTCACAACACACTACCCAATTCTGACCTGCTCTTATCATGAAAGTATTTCTAATAATGGTTCAGTTAAGTTTTTTGTCATTAGTAGCCACAAGAATATTATCAAATTTTAAGCTGCTAAATCTTTGCTGAATTTATCTCACTTAGGACCATGATAATGCTGTACAATGGAGGGTATCTTCATTTTGAAATTGAAACCTTGACGCCACAAGATTATGCAGTGGTAAATCCTGCCAATACTGTCATGGCTAGATGCATCTCTGATAGTTACATTGGCATAACAGGCAGATTCAGCCAGTGAAACCCATGTTCCTTGAATGAACAAAAATGAAGATTGATGAGAATAACATCAAATAGGTTTCTCCTGTGTGCTGATTCTCTCAGAATCTGCTGCAGACCCAGCCTGCAACTACATTCTTAAGACACTCAGTCAGCAGTCACATGACACCAGGTTACAGTCCAAAAGGTTTATTTGAAATCACAAGCTTTTGGAATGTGGTGCCTTCATCAGGTGCAGTGAGAAAGAAGAGCACACAGACACAGAGCTTGTAGGCAGAGAGATCAAGGGCAGAGAGATCAAAAGATTGTACAATTGTTGTGAATTTCTGCAGATGACCATGAGTGTTTGAGCATTGTACAGTGAGTGAAATGTCAACAGCTGAATAACCAGCAAAGGAATGACTTATAATCTGATTAAGTGAGGCAGAAAGATAATTATAAAAAATTAGAAGTGAGGTGGTGCTGGAGACAAACTAAATGACTGGAAAAAAAATGATAGGTTTAAGAGTCACATGCCGAAGGTCTAACCAAAGTAATAAATAGTTCAAAAGAGTACCAACAAGTTAAGGTAGAGAGATCATAACAATTTATCAAGGTGATGCTGCCAAAACAGGACTATAAGGAAGATCTTACAGATACAGAACAGTGTGGTCAAGTCACACGTAGCGCAACATGAATCCAAGATCACAGTTGAAGCTGTCTTCATGGTTATGGAACTTGGCTATCAGTCTCTGCTCAGTGATTCTGCGTTGTTGTGTATCTCGAAGTCCCACTTGGAGGACGCTTACTCAAAGATCTGAGGCTGAATTCCCTTGACTACTGAAGTGTTCCCCAACTGGGAGGGAACATCCCTGTCTGATGATTGTTGTGTGGTGTCCATTCATCTGTTGTCATAGATCTGAATGGTCTTGCCAATTTTCCAAGCCTTGGGGCATCCTTGCCTGCAGCATATGAGATAGCCAACATTGGCTGAGTCACATGAGTATCTGCCGGGTATGTGGTGGGTGGTGTTCCCATGTGTGATGATAGTGTCCATGTCAATGATCTGACATGTCTTGCAGAGGTTGTCATGGCAGAGTTGGGTGACATTGTGGTTGATGTTGTCCTGAAGGCTCAGTAGTTTGCTGCGTACAATGATCTGTTCAAGGTTTGGCAGTTGTTTGAAGGTGAGAGTGAAGGCATCAGGAAGATCTTGGTGAGATGCTGATTGTCATTCATGACATATTGAAGACAGCAAAGAACATGGTGTAGTTTTCCTGCTCTGGGAAAATACTGGGCAATGAAGTGTACCCTATCAGTCTTATCCTGAGTCTGCCTTTCAGGAGGTCATTGCAGTTTTTCACTGTGGTATGTCAGAACTGGCCATCAATGGGTTGGGCATCATATTCTATTCTCATGAGGGTGTCCTTCAAAACTTTTAGGTGTCCATCACAGGACTTGTCAGTATTAAATTGCTTCTTTAATATGTTTAGGGTCGAAGCTAAGAAAGTGTGTGAGGTTCTCTTGCAGTTCTGTGGGCTTGCAGTAGAGTGAGGTACTGAGGTGTCCTTCTTTGATGGACGTGCGTATGTCCAAAAATGAGACTGATTCTGAAGAGTAGTCCATGGTAAGTCTGATGGTTAGATGAAACTTGTTGATATCACCATGTAGTTGGTTCAGTGATTCCTCACCATGAGTCTAAAGTAAGAAAATGTCATCAATGTATCTGGTGTATAACATTGGTTGGTGGTCCTGCATAGCAAAGAAGTCTTGCTTGAACTTGTGCATGAAAATGTTGGCATATTTGATCCCCTTGGCTGTTCCATGTGTCTGGTTGTCAAGGTGAAGACATTGTGGCCGAGGATAAAATGGATGAGCTGTAGGATGGAGTCTGGAAATTGGCAGTTGTTGGTACTGAGTAATGATGCTTTTGCAGTGATGCTGTCATCATGGAGGATGCTAGCATAGGGTGCTGAATGTTCCTGGTTTGACTGGTCTGTAGGTGCTGAGTTTCTGTAAGAAATCTACAGTGCTGCGACAGCCGCTGGGGGTTCCTTGTACAATGGGTTTCAAGTCGCCATCGACATAGAGAAACAGGTTCTCATATTTTATTATCTCGGATTCTCCAGCATCTGCAGTTCCCATTATCACTCTCACAGAGGGTCCCACTGTCTGATATGATGGGAAGTCCAGGTGTGCTGGCTTTGTGTATCTTTGGAAGTCAGAAGTCCCCTATGCGAGAAGTATGTGTGATGAGAATGCATAGGATACTCTGAAGATCTGGATCAAAAGTCTTGATCAGTCTGCTGAGTTAATGGGTGCGTTCTTTGGTGAGATCAGCAGGTTTGTGGTGTTCCTGGTTGTTCAATTGTCAGTATACTTCTGAAGGAGTCCATTCTATTCTGCATGATAGCGGCACCTCCTTTGTCTGCTGGTTTGATGACAATGTTGCGATGAGTCTTGTGAGCATGCATGGCTGTGCTATGTTGCGAGTGTGACTGACGAATGCATCTCCTGATGGCTTGAACATACCTGCCAAGCCAAGGGCAGCAGCCTTTTGGAGAGTTCCAATTCCAGTTCCTTCTTCTTTGGTTGCTGCACCATGGATCTGTCTGTCCACTGCTCCAAGGCATGGTATATTAGCAAGACCATGCAAACGCAGATGAATGGACAGCATGCAACAATCAGCAGCAGTCAAGGGAATTCAGCCTCTGATCTTTGGGTAAATATCCTACAAGTCAGACTTTGAGATACACAACAACACAGAATTACTGAGCAAAGACTGATAGCCAAGTTTTGTATCCATGAAGACAGCCTCAATCGTGATCTTGAGTTCATGTTGTGCTACTTGTGACTTGACCACACTATTCTGTATCTGTAAAATCTTCTTTACTGTCCTGTTTTGGCGGCATCACCTTGATAAATATGTATGATCTCTCTACCTTAATTAGTTTGTACAGTTTTACATTACATATTACTCTGGTTAGACCCTTGGCATGCAACTCTTATATCAATCACATTATTCCAGTCATTTAGTTTGGCTTCAGCACCACCTCACTTTTAATTTTTTATAATTATCTCCCTGTCTCACCTAATTGAATTATAAGTCATCCCTTCACTGGTTATTCAGCTGTTGACACTTTACCTACCATCTAACGCGATTGGCCACCCACAGAGACTTATCATCTGACACACCCCTCATACCAGTTGTATGATATTTTGAACCCTCTGCCTTTGATCCCTCTTCCTATGAACTCTGTGTCTGTGTGCTCTTCCCTCTCACTGCACCTGACAATGGAGCAGCACTCCAAAAGCTTGTGATTTCAAATAAACCTGTTGGACTATAACCTGGTGTTGTGTGACTTCTGACTTTGTCCAGCCCAATCCAATATGGCATCTCCACATCTTAGAGATTCAGCTAGCTCAGTTAATCAACAGAGTGCTATCAACTCGCTATTGGTCTTTGAATTTTCCCATCCAGTGTAAATTCAATGTTTTTCTCAAGTGATGGTCAGCATGGAAAAATGCCAAGTCATCAATTGAGAGAAGTTGCTACATTGTAGTTTGTAAAATTTTTCATGCCGCTGTTTAACCTGAGAGCACTAGACCTCCTGGGATCCAGTCAATGTTGAAGACTCCGAGGGTTATTCCCTACTAAGTGTGTACCACCATGCTGTAACCCCTGATGGACCCCGTCATATTCTCTTCTGTGATTAGAACGAGCTGTGTAGGGAATAACTAGGAAATTCTTATCCTTCCACTCCAAATGACACCTCATTGGCATTGTTCAGAAATATCTTGCCATTCCATTGCACAACATGGTGAGATCATTGATTATATCCAAACCCTCAAAGTCATCTCATAGTGGTATCACCAAGCTGTATCCTAGCAATCTTTATAAAAGCACACACTGGCATCATTGACAGATAGCTTTCTATTTATTTTCGAAATCAGATCTAGTGTTGACCTTCATTGTGCCTCTTAAATTTGTCTGCTGTCTGTTATTCTTTACATGTCTCCAGCCCAGTTTTGATTTTCACTTTCTAAAGTTATTTTACAGTGATGCAATACCAGATGTCGTGTTACAAAACTTCAGGCACTTTTACATCTTAATTATTAACATTTTTAGATAAATTAGGAGCCAGGAGAAGTAACTTTCATCTTGGTGGGTGAGTTCATCAAAATATTATATAACTTGGGTGAAAAACACATGATGTGATTGGCTGAAGACTTGCCATGTGTTGGGAAATAGTTTCCACTACAGATCACAAATGACATCACTGGCAAACGTCTATTGCATTCACATAAATCATTAATAAAAATAAACAACATTCTCAGTTCAAATGTATTTAATGTACTCAAATGGCCCTCTGCCAGTCATTTCCAGCTCAGTTCTGCTAATGATGTGATTCCATGTTTTAGTCACACTTCTGCAATTGGGCACTTTATGCCATATTTTAATGAATTGCACATGATAAGATATTGTAGTGCAATTGGATAAGTCATACTGGCAGTATTGATGGCACAGTTAGGCACTGGTGATTTATTTTTAAATACAATAACAATGTGATGAAGCCCTGCTAATTATGTAGAAGCTATTTTGTAAACATTAAATTGATCAAGAAGCAGAGGGAAATTACCTGGTTTTGCTCGTAAATGACCCAACAGAACAGAATTAGCTTTTGTGGAATCAGGATCTTGGTGCTGCATTCTACCATTCCAATTTACTTCTTATTTGCTTAGTTACCACTGTCCTTTGTCATCTGAGTATATTGCTACAACTCTGTGTTATGCCACCAAGATAGTATTTTATTTATTTCTTAAGCCAAGCATGCTGTGCCCTTGATACAGTCTAAGATCACTAGCTGTATCTTTGCAGATTGAAATCACTGACAGTATAAATCCCAGTCAGCATTCGTTGCTTTTACAGTGGCTTGTATTTAACACGAGAGATTGGCAGGTACTGGCAAGTAAAAACATAATATTATAAAGGGATCAAGTATTAACCATTGGAATTTAAAGAAATAGTCTTATCGTCAGAAACATTTAAAAAGATGTTCAAGCTGTTGAAGGCAGTGTTGTACAGACCAAGAGGATTCCAGTTGTTAAGAGATTGTAACCCTCTCTGGACTTGTTAGTTCATACATCCTTCAGGCAAAGAAAAGATCAACCACACCCTTGGAGTCAATTAGGTTAAAAATACTCAAACTTCAAAACCCATGTGTGAATATTAGGCATTTGAATGAGGTACCTATGGCACATTACTTAGATGAGTCCAATGCTTTCTAGAGAAGAACAGGAATAAAGAAAAAGTTAATTATAAAAAAATGCATTTCTGTTCTTTTCTGTCTTTTTTTCTGAAGAAGGGTCCAGACCTGAAACACCAGCTTTCCTGCTTCTCTGATGCTGCTTAGCCTGCTATGTTCATCCAGCTCTACACCTTGTTATCTCATTTCTGTCTCCTGATAATTTTTTGTTTTTTATATGGATTATTATCCAAACTGCAAAACTTGGCAATGAAACTGGGGAATTGGATTGGATAAATCATTATGCACTGCGTGAGGAAGCCTCATCTTTCCATATTTAAGACAGTCACATTGAATTTACAGATAAAGCCTAAAACCATTGTTTTAATCTTGATATTCTGAGGCTACGCAGACACAGTGAATAGATGATTGCACATGATCTTAATGTTCTATCCTTCTATTTGCAATTTGTCCCATTTACTACCTTGGTACGGTTTTGGACTGACAGCCTGAAATGAGAACTGAGACAGTGTGGTTTACTTATCATTTTTAATTTGTAGCAGTTTGCCTGCCATTGATTGACCAGAGGAAAGGAAATATAAATTGGGTGAGTTTAATTTGATATGTGCTGTTGAAAATAGAGAATTTGCATTATTCCTGTTCAAAAGGGCATCGAGACTTGTAGATGAATCTAGCTATTTTTGTCATTCAACTTTAGTTCATCTCAACTTATCTTCTTCATGCAAGCAGTTTGAAAAGTCCTCTAAAACTGATTAGGCAAAATTGGAAAAAAATCTTCAGAAGTACAGAAACATTAATCTTAACATTTCTTACAGTTCAATTTCTAGAAAGGTTGACACTGTTTACTCTTTAAAGAAGACTCTGAGCTTCTTTCAAAGGATCAGATAATCCTACCTATAGAAGCATATGAATTAATTCCACCTCGGATGATGTGCATGAAATACAACAAGCACAAAATGAAACATAGTTTATTGAAACAGTCAGCATCTGCTGCTGTTTGTGTAGAGTTGCACTGCCACTGTATACAGTCTGAGTGGATTCTCTGGACCTGCTCTGTTTTCATTGCCTACTGTCAATTAGAAAGCTGTAGAGGCACTAGTAACTACAGAAAGCAGTTTCGACAGGCTGTTATTTTATGGGGGACTGTGGGGGTGAATGATGGATTAACTAACAGCATCTTCACGACAATTTCCATAAAGGGCCCATGAACACCATCCTCCCTCACTCTTTGTCCATGCAAGTCTGCAATGATAAACCACCAACCTCACCACACTTTCCTGCTTGGTCTTCACTACTTCAGCCCTTTAATAATTTATTTTGGCACTCAGGGACGCAGATCCCATGATGAGCATTCTTCTGCCAGGTCTGTTTTCATAGCGCCCACTCACTTTGTACTTATTTAGAGGTTGCCAGCTCCTCTTGCTTTCTATATATAAGACGCAGCCAACTTATCATGGTGGGAAATACTGAATATTAAAAGTGTTTGATGCATCCCTGTATGGTACAGGACTATGTCATGTTACACCTTAGCATATACCAGAAACTTACACACTATATAGTGTTTCAAGTAAATGGCCATGTCTGAAACTCAAAGAGGAGCAGTCATTAGAGAGGTCAAGGGTCGCTATAGTCATTCATGGGGTAACCACCTTGGTCTGAGCAAGGGCTCATTTGATTCTAATCCAGGAGTTTGCCACAGTCAGTCAAGCACTTGGTCTGTTACCAAAGTCCAGAGATTGCACTATTGTGAGTTCTGATCAAGTACAACCAGTCTGGGGATTCACTTCATCTCTGGTTGATGGGGTAGTGCATTTTTTCTGCAAAAAAGGAAACAGATTGAGTATGGTATAAGTGGCTGGAAGAGAAGTGAATGATGGTGCGGAAGCAGGAGTTGGTGAGATGTCCCCTGGGAGTAAGTAGGAAACACAGAGCCAGGACAATTAGTATTTTGGAAGGATGAGTTGGTGAGAGCCATTGAGCAGATGTGAAGCATGCAATAGTGAGAGTTGCCTTGGTGATATCCATCTGCAGTGGCAATGATGGAGTGAGTTGTGTCCTTATGTATGTGAGTTGGCAGAGAAATATGGTAGCACTCACTCTTCTAGAGTGCAGTAGCTCATTAACTTCTTCCTGAAATGCAGGGCTTTCCTTTTAACCTTTCCTTTGATTCTTTCTGTGACATAGCAATGACTTGGCTGCCAACTGGATGGATAGATCTGATGGCGAGCCTCCTTTAGTGGTCAACAGGAAAGGTGTTCCCATTCTTCAGCTCTTCACCCACCAGCCCTTCCAGGTCTCTGTCCAAAAAACACAGTGCAAGCTTTGCTTTTTTGTCCAAGTCTTCACTGACAGTGATCAAATGTCATCATGTGGGAGGCATTGACTGGCTTGCAGCTTCTGAAGTGATGTGAAAAATGGTGTCAGGTATGTGAAGGCTGTAAGATCCCAGCAGTGATGAACACTTCCACTTTTCCTGCTGCAGGATTCCACAACAAGGGCCCGCAGAGCCTAGTTGCATAATTAAAAAGGTGAAGAGTCAACAAATGTGTGCAAAATGTCGCTGCAAGCCATGTCAAATAGGGAGTTATGAATCACACTCCACAAAAGACTTTAACTGCGAAAATTCAGTGGTGATTTACATTGGCAGTTGCAGGCAAATTATGGAAGTTTTGGATTCAATTTGACTGATGATTGACAGAATAACTGGGACTTCATTCTTTCCTAAATCCCAGTTTTTGCCATTCTTTATAGTCCTTTTACTGATTCAGAAATTCAAGTAACTCAAACATGAAAATGTATGGGGATTTTCTTGGATTTGCCTTTGGTTTTTAATGCTCAAAGTAATAACGAAAATAAAATCAAAGCAGTTTTTGGATGGTGGCAGCTTTGTTGCTGAGTAGAGGAGCTGTAATCCAAGCTTGAGACTGAAAAACTGCCAGGCAGAAAGCTGCAAGAGAGGCATATTCAGGAAGAGAAAGCCTTCCCATCTGTTTTTACTGACACAAATATTCCTATCTCCAAACTGCAATAATATTGACTTATAGGATTATTGGCATGGTACAGAAATGACTATATTGGTGACCACACTGAGGGGAATGGCAACAGTAATATATGTAAAGTAGTTGTGGTAAAACAGAAATTAATTCAATGAATGGTGCTGTTGTCCTGTGTAACCTTGCCCATGGGTACCTGGAAGGTTTCCTGAGGCACTAAGTTAGGGACAGTGATGGTTTTCACCATCATTGGTAGCGCATTCTGAATGATTACTTAAATAGCAACCTTTCTAAACATATATGATTCTTAGTGGGCTTTACAGGGTAGATGTGGAAAGGTTGGTCCCCCTTTTGGAAGAGTCTAGGACTAGAAGATGTAATCTCAGAAAAAAGGGCCACCCAGTTAAGTCAGAGATGAAGACGAATTTCCTTTCTCAGAATCTGGTGAATCCATGGAATTCTTTACCGCAGACGGTTTTCAAGGCCAGGTCATTGTGTGTATTCAAGGTTGGGATGGACAGATATTTAATCATTAAGGGAATCAAGGATTATAAGGTAAACGTATGAAAGGGAAATTGAGAATTATGGATCACCCGTGATCTCATTGAATGGCAGAGCAGACTTGATTATCTACTTCTGCTCTTATTTATTACGTCCTAATGGTTTTTGTGGGTCAGTTAATACATCCTCCACCCACTCTCACACATGAATACAAGCTCCTTGTGCAGTATGCCTTGTCATGACTTGATGTTTATGTAGCTGCAAATCAATGCTCAGAAATAATTTGTTCTGTAAGGGATGAACCTGCTATTCACCTGCATCAATGCTGTAGTGGTTCCTGAATTATAACTGTACCTACAAAAGTTAAACTTCTTAAACTTGATCAGGTCCAGTGCAGAATCCAACCCAAGGCTCATTCCGAGAAGTTGCATTGATATTTTATAAGTTTTAGTGATACATTGGCAATATGGTTCCCTACTATTTCAGGCTATGTTTAGGAACATGGAAACAGGAGTAGGCCATTCAGTCCATCAAGTTTTCTCTGCCATTGAATATGATCAGAGCTAAGCGAACATTTCAATACCATTCCCCCACACTACCCCCATAACACTTTATGCCATTGATAAAGTCTTAGTTCAAAAGATTTGAAATTTCTCATTTACACGCCAGTTGGGATTCACATTATATGCAGACTCAACCCATTGCTGTAAATATTTCTAAATACAGAGCATAAACTTCTGCAACAAGAAACCAAGAATGCAAAAGGCTTATATCTGTAGGAGATAGGGCACATCGAGTGTAAACTTGTACAATGACATATTGAACAGACGAGAACAATCTGGGCTACTACGTTGTACCACAGAGCACCATACCCAAATCAATACTGGAGATCTGTTGATATGGTCACATTGGGTAGGTTCACATATCATCACATCAAAAGATTTTGGTTTCTCCCAATTCCATCTGCCAGTCTTAACTAAGTTACTGGTATCAAATAGAAAGCAGAGGCAACTGGTGAATAACTAAAAATGTTTGCAACTGGTTGGAGTCTCCTCAGCATTTGACCATCATGTGGCATCTGAGAATATGCAGTTGATCATTAGTCTTATCAAGGAATCTCAGAAGATTAAAAAGTGGAGAAGTTAGAAATAAATTGAAATGACAAACAAAAGAAAAGTAAACGTTGTTTTGTGGAAAATATCTGAATCTATACTTGAGATATTTTTCTCTACAGAATGAATTCACATCAGCACCTTTGTAAAGTTAATGTAGATTTCTTTAAGTCCTGGATAAGCACTGAACTAAATTAGCAGTATTCAGGAATTTTTGGAAGCAAGGTGCCAGCAAATATTTTCACAGACACAGGAAAGGTATCCTTGCATTTATATATTTCCTCTGTAACCTCCAATATATTCTGAACAACGATCCCTCCTTGATTTCTACCAGCATTCTTAATTTCACTTTGACCATTGTACTATTTCCCATATTATTAACTTTTTAAAGAAAAGTGTCAATGCTATCTTTAAGAAAACATGAAAAGAAATACAAAAAAACAGTTCTCATCAACTTAATGCTATGGGCATGGAAATATCATGGCACAGAACATGTCAAAGTGTAGTAACAAATTACTGAAATAAAATGGTAAAACAGGTTCAAGAGTGTGCCAAATTCTAGGGATTGTTTGAATGGAAGGGAGGAGAAAACTTTGTTGTACACATTGCTTTCCAGGAAAACCAAAATAATCAAGTGAATTAGGCTCTTAAGCTCTCAGAGATAAAAACATTATACTGCAGTTTAAAATTTCTGTGATGCAACCCAGAGACAGATGTTAATAAAAATTAAAATGAAATGTACAGCTGTGCAAAAAATGAGCAGTGACAATATTTTCATGACGTTATCTTGCCTGTGAGCATTCATAGTATTTTAATTCATAGAATCATAGAATACTTACAGTGCAGATAGAGGACATATGGCCCACCGAGTCTACACTGACCCTCCAAAGAGCATCCCACCTAAACCAACCACCCATGCTATCCCCAAAGCCTTGCATTTGTCATGGCTAATCTACCCAAAATGTGCATCCCTGGACAATATGGGGCAATTTAGTCTGGCCGATCCACCCAACCTGCACATCTTCGGGCTATGGGAGGAAACTGAAGCACCTGGTAGGAACCCACATGGGCACAGGGAAAATGTACAAACTAATTGTGTTAAATTATCTGTATTCTGGCTGAAGTGCTGAAATTTTTAGTACCTTAGAGTCCCAAGATCAGCCTCTGAGATCAATAAGAAATGAAGAACTACTGAAGGTACTTGAAACCACCTGGGATTTAGAAACAAAAGGTGGAACCTTATGTTGCTCCTGTGAGTGAGGGAACTTAATTGGGCAAGAGGCCAACAATCAGATTCCTGGTGGTAGGATGAAAGTTTGCAATTGAGTTCCCTGAAATTTGAATGTGGGGTTGAATTTCTGAAGGCACTTGTCAGCAAGCCCTCTTGAATCTCACCAGAATTACGATTCCCTTCCCAAATTCTACATGACCAATAATTATGTGGATAGCATGGAGCCATGCCGCAGGCACAGTGGATAACTTGCAAGGTTTGAAGTGACTAACTGCTGCTTTGTCCTCTTTAGGGAGCATTCTTCTATGCCAGGCCATGATTGAGATTGGGCGTGGCCTGAAGCATAGAGGATGACAGAAGGACAGAGGCTGCAGCACAATGGGCACTGATCTGGCAAGGGTGGAAGATTGTCTGGGCAAGGGAGACAAACTCTTTGAGGATGAATCAATGGGCCAGAATATTCAGCTGCATTCAGCTGAGAGTCCGAATACTATTCCTGGCTTTTGGGGAATGAATGGATACCCTTTAAGCATAACTCTAAGATATTCCGCCTCTTAAGTTAATGGCACAGGCATTGACTTTCTGCCCACCACAAACAAGACTTGTTGTGCTCCTTGCATTTTCATATGTGATGGCAGACAACCGCACAATCATACAAGAAAAGCTGACCTGTCCCTGAACGGGAGTGATGCTGCCTTCCATTCCCACCAATAAACTCATGCTTCAGACCAGAAAATTTAGTCTGAAGATAAAATGACTTGATGATGTGGTAGTAGAGTGAACTAATCTCCACAGTGAAGAGATACATGTCATTAATAAATATTGGGTGAAACAGGTACTGAAGATCATTGCACTAGCCATGAATGTGTCTGTACTTCAAAGAACCACTATCAAAAAGATAATAGAGAAAGTACCAAGCTGTGGCTAAGCTGAATTATAGAATCTTCAAGCACAGATGAAAGCTTTTTAGATTTGTTCACAAGATGTGAATGTCTTCAGCAGTACTAGCATTTATTTCCTATCTCAATTTATTTTTCTTTTTTCTATTCATTTCTATTCATGAAATATAGGCATCACTGTTTGGCCAAAATTTATTGCCCATCTTTATTTGTCCTTGAGAAGGTTGTAATGAGCTGTCTTGAACCATTGCAGTCCATTTGGTGCAGGTAGACCCACAATGCTACTTGGGAAGGATTTCCAGGATTTTGATCCAACAACAGTGAAAGAATGGTAATAAATCCCCAAGTCAGGGTGGGTGGCTTGGAGAAGACAATATAGGTTGATATGTTCTCATGGATCTACTTCTTGTTCCTTCTAGATAGTAGTGGTTGTGGATTTGGATGGTATTGTCTAGGCTGCTTTGTTGAATTTCTGTAGTGCGTCTTTAGATAGTTCACACTGCTGCTACTGAGGATCAGTGGTGGAAGGTGCAATGTTTATTGATATCAAATTGTACTTGCAAAGGTGGCAGTGAGCTACCTTCTTAAAACATTGCAGTGCACGTTGTGTGCACCCACTGGATTGTTAGAGAGATTGTTCCAGGATTTTGACCGAAAAACAGTGAAGGAACAGTGATATAGTTTTATATCAGGATAGCTTGGAGAAAACCTACATGGTGATGCTCCAATGTACCTCCTGCAATTGTACTGCTAACTGATATAGGTTTCAGGTATTGAATATGCTGTTTTTGGCACCTTAATAGTTGGCATGGTGCATTTGCAGATGGCACACACTGCTGCCAATGTGTGACAGTGATGAGACTGCACACTTCCCAACCCACTTTTGTAGCTGTACTATTTACATGACTGGTTTAACTAGTCTTCTGGTTAATGACTACTCGAGATTTTGATGCTGGGGGAATTCAGTGAAGGTCATGTTATTGAATGACAAGGGGAAACGGTCAGATCTCTCTGATTTGTCTGTTTAGATTTGTCCTGCTTTTTCTCAAGTGGACATGGGTGCCCATGTTGGATGTGTACTATACCATTTTGATTAAGGTGCAGTTAACTCTGGGCCATAAATGTTCAGTATCACAGCTGTGTTGATGTGAAGGTCCATGGCCTTTGCAATAATCAATACCCAACCATTTCTTGATACCACATGAAATGAGTCAAATTGTCAGAAGACTGTCACCTTTGATGAGGAAAACTCAGGAGAGAGCATGGGGTGGATCATTCACTCAGCATTTCTGGTTTTAGATTTTTAAAACGGCTCAGACTTGTTTCTTTGTACTAATGTGATGGGGTCAGCTATTATTGAGATCGGGGATGTTTTTAGAGCTACCTCCTTTTACTGGTTGTTTAATTGACCACACCTGGGTGAAACAGGACTTCAGAACATTACTGTGATCCATTGGCTTTCAGGTTACTTAGCTCAGTGTTCGGCACTGTTTACCGTGCAGGCCTGCTCTGTAACTTTACCAGATTTGCATATCATTTCTCGCAATGCCTTGCTGCTTCTGGCATACTTTCCTAAAATCCTCATTGAACCTGGCTTGATAGTAATATTAATGTAAAGAATATGCTGGACCATAGGATTAAAGATTGTGATTGATTATGGTTCTGCTGTTGATGGTCCACAGCACATCACTGTTGTCTAGTTCTGAGCCATTAGATCTGTTCTGAGTATATTCTCTCTAGCATGGTGCAGAGAGACACCACAGTTTGGATGATATCGTTAGTTTGAAGACAGAGCTAGGTTCTCACAAACTTTGTGCAGTGGCCAATTTTTCCAATACTATCACGCAGAAATGGTAGATCGGTGAGGATGAGTTCATAACAGGTTTTCCATCCTACCTCACGTCCTGTATGGTCAGCTCATTCAGCAGTGATGCTTTAATCAGTTTATTCATGAGAATATGTCCAACATTGGCTTGGTCAGAATTTAATGCCCCTCTCTAATTGCTGAGGAGAAGGTGGTGATGAGCTGTCTTCTTGAACTGTAGGAACATCCACTGAGCTGTTAGGGAGTGAGTGCCAGGATTTTGACTCAGTAACAATGATACAATTCCAAGTCAGGATGGTGTGCGCCTTGGAGGGGAAACTGGCAGATGGTGGTTTTCCTATGCTTCCCTTGTCGTTCTAGATGATTTGGGGCGGCTTGGTGGCTCAGTGGTTAGCATTGCTGCCTCATAATGCCAGGGGCCCAGGTTCAATTCCACCGTTGGGTGACTGTCTGTGTGGAGTTCGCACATTCTCCCCGTTGGTGAGTGAGTTTCCTCTGGGTGCTCCCATTTCCTCTCACAGCCCAAAGATGTGCAGGCTAGGTGGAAGGCTGTGCTAAATTGACCATAGTGTACAGGAATACATAGCTTAGGTGGGTTGTAGGGGGATGGATCTGGGTGGGATGCTCCAAGAGTTGGTGTGGACTGAAGGACCTGTTTCCATACTGTAGGGATTCTATGATAGAGATTATGGGCTTGAAAGATATTGTAAAGGGAACCTTTGTGATTTACCGCAGTGCATCTTGTAGATGGTATAAAGTCCTGTCACTGTTCGTTGATGGTTAGGGATGTGAATGTTGAAGTTGGTGGATGGGGTGCCAGTCAAGCAGGCTAGTTTGGCTTGAATGATGTAAAGGTTCTTGAATGTTGTTGGAGCTGCACCCATCCAGGCAAGTGAAGAGTATTTAATTGCACTTGTAAATGGATTTGTAGATGGTGGACAGGCTTTGGGAAGACAGGTGGTGAGTTACTCAGTGAAGGATTCCTAGGTTTTGACCTGTTCTTGTAGCTACTGTATTTATATGTGTGGCCCAATACAGTTTCTGGTCAATGATAACCACGCCCCGCCCCCTCAGTTTTTTGAATGCGTTAACACAAAACTTTATTGATGTGACCTCAAAATGTCTGCCAACAGGATATGTGCCTTGAGGTAAAGGTTAATGGCTGTGCCATCTAACACAAACATTTGTACATGGCTCTATTTTATTACAAACACCCACTTTTGCTCAACATCATTCTGCCTTCAACACTATTAGCCCCTCAGACTGATCTCAAAATATCATGACCTTGGTCTTGCCTCTGATCTCTATAACTGGATCCTCAGGTTTCTGGCCCACACACCACAATCAATGAGGATAGGAAACTGCACCTTCTCTGCAATAACACTCATCACTGAAGCCCCCCAAGGATATGTCCTTAGCCCCCAACTATACTTCTTGTACACCCACAACTGTGTTGTCAAATTCCAAATGAACACCATCTACAAGTTCACTGATGACACCTTTGCAGTAGAACAGATATCTAACAATGCCCAAGTCAAAATACAAAGGGGAGATAGAGGACTTGATGACGTGGTACAATGAGAACAAGCTCTCTCTCAACATTGGCAAAACTAAAGAACTGATTATTGACTTCAGAAAGAAAGGAGGAGAACATGCCCCCATCTACATCACAGAACTGAAGTTGAAAGGGTGGGGTGCATCAAATTTCTTGGAGTGACAATAACCAACACATGTCATGGATTTCCCATGTAGATTCAACAGTCAAGAAGACACAACAGTGCCTCTTCTTCCTCAGGTTGCTCAGGAGATTTGGCATTTCCATAAGGACCCTTACCAACTTCTATAGATGCACCATTGAAAACATAATGTCTGGGTGCATGATGACCTGATGTGGCAACTGCTCTGCCTAGGGCTGTAAGAAATTTACAGAAGGTTGTGTGCACAGCCCAGACCATTACAGAAGCTAACCTTCCATCCATGGACTCCATTTACATGGCTCGCTACTGCAGAAATGCTGTCAACATCATCAAAGACTCAATGTACCCCAGTAATCATCTCTTACAACCTCTTCCATCAGGCAGAAGATATAGAAGCCTGAACACATGCACCAGCAGGTTCAGCAGCAGCTTCTTCCCACTTGTTATCAGAGTGTTGAATGGGCTGTCCAACCTCAAATCATGCTGATCTGACTAACACTGATCTTGCCTAGCGTATGCCCTGTGCAATGTAACCTGTATATCTCTTTCAACAACCTCTGATCTTGCTATGATCTGCCCGTGCGCTTTGTAAACAAGGCTTTTCATTGTATTTCAGTACACATGACAATAAATCAATCAATCTATCAACCAACCTTTCTGGCACAAAAAGAGGGGGAAGAAAGCATGCACATGAACATTTTTAGTTACTTCAGTTACAAAAATATACACTACTGTTCCTACATGTGAGCAACTATTTGTTGTTTCAGCTAGTCATACTTTAGTCTATTTATGTGCATGAGACACGTGATAGTTAAAATATTTGGACGTTATGATGGCACATATGTGTGTTTTCAGCTTTCTCTCCAAACATCTGGTTGAAATGATCAAAATCACTTTTGAAGATGTGTTAGTTTCAAAATCTTCTCCAGGTGCATTAGTTTTAAATTCTCTTCTAGGTGCATTACTTACATCTGGCATAGAAAATCTTTTCATTTTTGTGACTTCAGCCTCAAGATTCATTTGTTTACCTGCAGATGGATCCTCTGTGTCTTGTGTGATTTGTTTGTATATTTGTCAATCAATATGGCTTGTTAAATACCACACATCTCTTCTGGGGCATTAATAATATGAGCTTTCTTTTGTTTTATGTGATGATCGCCACAATATTTGAAAACTGTTCTTCAAGATTGATTTTCACATTGGATCTTCCGTGGATACTTGGCCGTTTATTTCCAAGAGTAAAATATAGACTCCTTTTCAACAAAGTTGACAGGTCTGAGCAACTTATCAACATAGTTCTCAGATCTGAGCTGTTCCTCCACATTGTGATCAAACATTGCCTGTTCTCCTATGTTTGCGCTGTAGGTACTAATTTACAAGCTCAAATCCTCTATACATGTTTATAACTTATTCGAGAGTCAGCTTCTCATCTTTTAGCAGTCACCCTGTCTTAACAGGATCAATTTTGCCCAAGATGATATTATGTTTAATTAGCCCATCTTTTAGTTGCAGTTTCACAGGTTCCACTGACCTGAGTTAACAACAATTCATATTTATTGGCTTTTATTCCCTTTGGTCTCCAACATTGAACACATACCATTCAAACACAAAATTCACGTGGGGCTGACAGTGTGCCTTCAGAGCTTTAAAATCTCTGACTATTTTACTTTAAGAGATGTAGGGTATAAATCTCTTATAAACATTCTCTTCCAACCAGCGATAAAAGTGTAGTGACTTGTACTTGTTCAAGTTTGCTCAACAAATCTGTAGCTATTGCTTAATTCTGCCATTGTGCATGGAAACACTTTCAATTTTGCTTCATATTTCATTTGAAATATGAAATACCCTGTCATTTGCACAGAGTTAGTATGAGGAGGGATCCAACCAATTTCTTGTAAAAAGTGTTTTTAACTGTGGCTTGCTTCATTGATCTTCAATTTTTTCCCTTGACTGGCAGCTTACAGCTCAGCATGTATTAATGTCTCCCTGTCAGTAGCTATACTTTCTTACAGTCATCTCAACACTCATCTCAGTGCCTGTTCTGACACTTAAGTTTTAAGTGTACAATACGATGGTGTGTTAATGCAAGGATTGTATTGATGTGAACTCATGATGTTTGCCTATAGACTGCGTGCCTCATGGTAGAGGACATATGACTATGGCAGTCTAAGACAGATGATTACATTTCAATCTGAACATCCAGGATGTTGATAGTGGGTGATTCAGTATTATGACTGAACATCAAGGGGCGATGATTATATTCTCTCTTGCTGTAGATGTCATTGTTTGACACTTGTATGGCACAAATGTTACTCACCATTTATTAGCCCAAGCCTGGATCTTTCTGCATATGGACATGACCTACTTCAGAGTGTGACAAATTATAAATAATACTAAACATTGTGCAATCATCAGCAAACATCTCCACATTATGAGGGAGTGAATCAAATTGTTTGAAGACTGGCATCTGTGATGTTGGGGACTTCTAGGGGAGCCAAGATTGAGCATTTACTTGGCACTTCTGGCTGAAAATGCCTGCAAATGCTCCAGCTTGTCTTTTGTGTTTACATTTTAGCTTCTGCATTATAGACGATGGAAATATTTGTGAAGCCTCCACCTTCTATTAGTTATTTAGCTGTCCACCACCATTCATGTTAGGGTATGACAGGACTGCAAAGCTTTGGTCAGTTCATTGGATGTAGGTGTGCAGTAAATTGTGATCAGCAGGAGCCTTTGGCTAGATGCTGTGCAACTTTGTTGAGGGCTCCCAGGCTACTTTGTCTTGACTGTAAACCACTGTGTTGCTACTTCTGGCTAGTTTTTCCTGTTTTAGCATAAGACATAGCTAGAAATGGAGATGAATGAGTTCAGGAGATAGGCTTCAAGGTGTGATTTGGTGAATATGAATATTTTTAGCCCATTGTCAAACTTGTCTGTGGGAACAACTCTCCTATTACTGGTGTTTGTGTTCCACATGAACACCTTCCTTTTCCTCTTCAGCTAATTCACTATCAATATAAAATTTTATCTATTTCTCATATGTTTGCATAACTTCCCCTTAAATCTATCAATCTTGTTTTTCTCCACTGATCTTGCTGCTGGTGAGTTTCACATTCTAAACATTCCTTGAGTGAGAACTTCTCTTTCGAATTTAATAGTCACTATCTTGTACTTATAGCTGCTAATTTCTGCAAGTGGAAAAATCATTTACTCATCTACCATGTCAAACCCTTTCCTAATCTTAAAGTCCAGTCCTCAGAGTGAGTTTTCACAATGGCCTCTGGATTACTAATCCAGTAACATAATTACAAATCTACTGTCTCTAAAGTGATACAAAAGAGAAAGAGATAAAGGGTTCAATTCAAGAGCTTTAGGGAGTGATACATTTTAAGATTTAAAAAGAAAGAAAATGATGCTGAGAAAACAACGGGGTGTGGAGCAATAGGGAGGGAAATCTGCGGTTGCAAAAAATACGCATGGGAGGACAGAATTTAGGTTAATAGAATTTTAGACTTACTGACTGCATCTGAAATATTTTTACCAAAAAAAACTTTAAGATCCCGTTATTTTGTTTTCCATTACAAACTACAATTACATAAATGATGCAGATGTCATTAATTAAAATGCTTATTATAATTTTCTAACCATAAACAAAAACATGAGTGATTAATTAAAGTCTTCAATACAATTCTAACTCAGGACAAAGTCGAGTGAACTTGAGGTGTACAATATGTTCTAACCTTGGTTGGACGAAACCAAGGAATGTTTCACTTACAAGCCTCATCTGCATAAGGCCCATCTGATTCATGCTGAAACTAGCACTAGCTCCCATTGGCTAATGGGTAGAAGCGGAATGCAGAGCAGGTTTAAAACCATCCTTTTGTGCTTACTTGAGAAACTTACAAAAATTGAATTTACTTTTGCGTAGAGAGGGACAAATGTCATTTAGATGCCATGAGGAAACAAATTGTAAAAAAAAACCTAAACTAAATTTGGAAACAATAATCGATAGAAAATTTGACACTATTAAATAATTGTCCCACCAATAAGTCTATTTCACTGTCTATCCTTCTGAATATGTCATTCTTTTCCGAACGTATGATTAAGAATTGTCACCAAATGACTTGAAAAATATCATTCTACAGCTTGTTTTCCAATTATTTGAAAAACTTAGAAATCTTTTTACACTGTAACGAGACACAATCACGAGACACTTGCACTCAGACATGCCAGGAATTTTGTATGTGCTCACATTGTGGAGTCTGTCTTTAGTTAACAGAGTAATGGCTCAGGGTAAATTCTCAGGGCGAAGCCAAGTTTTAAGCCTACAAACAGAAACACTAATGATGATCTTCAAAGTCGCAACTGATAATTATATCGGTACTTTAATCATGCTGCTGTAATATATAAGTACTTAATTTGATACACATAATTCTGGATATTAAACATTGCAGCTCATACGAAGCAATATGTTGGGTAAAAAGACTGATATTTCTCCCAAGCAATTTATTTGAGTGACTTTAAAATTGGTAGGCTTTTTTGTTAGTCTGCATAGATATATGGCGGTCAGAACAGTTAGGCTTGTAATTTACCATCTTTATTGGAGCTAATCATAAGTGTGAAAACAGATTATGATAGTGAGGAAATGTGTGCTCTTGCATTTGATGGGTATTTGGCCATGTCTTCAAAGGAATATAGGAATTTCTTTGCATTAGTGAGAAACAAAATGTTATATACAATTTTAGGCGCATCATTCCATTAAGTGTGAGACAAAGCGAGGAGGTAAGCCTCTGTGCACCATTACAGCCAGTATAAGGTTTGAACCATGAGATTGGCATCATTCTGCATCACACACTATCTAGCGAGTTTTGAGAAGATTTGTCGCTCAGGTTGAGGTTCTGGATGTGAGTTTGCTCGCTGAACTGGAAGGTTAGTTTTCAAAGTGGTGTCCTTCCTCATCTGTGTGTAAGGATACGAGTGATATGACATATAACGACATGACCCACTATCACTCGTATCCTTACACACAGATGACACCACTTTGATTGGGACAACACATCCATCCTGGTTCAAGCCAAACAGAGACACGCACAAGAATTCCTAGAAGCATGGCATTCCAACTGGAACTCCATCAACAACCACATTGATTTGGAGCCAATCTACCATCCCCTGAGAAAAAGAACAGGAAATGACATCACCAACGCAGGAAATGACATCACCAACCCAAGGAAACCTAACCAGATAAATAGAAAGCAGGACATAACACCAGCGCTTCGTCGGAGGCTCACTGATGATGTTACCTAGAATGGTGACGAAACATCTGAAAACTAACCTTCCAGCTCAGCGAGCAAACTCACATTCACACACTATCTGTCTAGTTTTTCATAAGTGATAGATTGACACAAATATGGACATTGATATATACATTGCTTCTGCACTGCTGTATCACAATCACTCATTTAATAGTTCAGGATTGCAATTCAACAAATTAAGAGAACAAACATAATTCCCAGTTCCATAACATGTTGTTATAATCCTAGTAATAAATAGCTATTTTACTCTTTTGTGGAATGTGGGTGTTGCTTGTGCAGTTAGCATTTATTGCCCAACTCTAATTGCCTTGAACTTGAACTTAAAATTATGCCCCCTCATAATAGTTCAAGGTGATTGGAGGAAAGTATGGGGAGATGTCAGAAGTAGGTTCTTCACACAGAGAGTGGTGGGCATGTGGAATGCGCTGCCAGCAGTGACAGTGGAGTCAGATTCGTTAGAGACTTTTAAGTAACTCTTGGATAGGCACATGGAGGATAGTAAAATGTAGGGTATACAGGGTAGATTGACCTTAGTAGGATAATAGGTCAGCACAACATCATGGGCCGAAGGGCCTGTAGAGTGCTGTACTGTTCTATGTTCTTTGAGTGGCCCATTTCAGTGGGCAGTTAAGAGTTAACCACATTGCTGTCTGGAGTCGAAAGTCACTTGTAAGCCAGACCAGATAAGGTTGTCAGATTTCCTTCACTAAAGGACTTAGTGACTCAGTTATATTTTTACTGAAATTGGTGATAGTTCTCGTAGTCAGTGCTAATGAGAATAACTCAATATTTCAGATTTTATTATTTGAATTTAAATATCAGCAGGTGAAATAGTAGGGGACACAATGGCCTAGTGGTATTAATCATGAATCTGCTAGTCCAGAGACCCAGATAATGTTCTGAGGACCCAGGTTTGAATACTGCCTCGGCAGATGGTGGAAATTGAATTCAATATATTAAAAATAAAGCTGGAAATAAGAATCAAAAAATGACCATGAAGTCATTGTCAACTGTCAGGAACAACCAGCCTGGTTCACCAATGTCCTTTGGGAAAGCAAACCACCATTCTTACCTGGTCTGGCCTGCATGTGACTCTAGACCCACAGCAAGTGGTTGACTATTAACTGCCCTCTGAGTAATAAATGCTAGCCTAGCCAGTGACACCATCAGCCCAAATGAATTTAAAAAAAACTTGAACTCATGTCTCCAAAGCATTAGCTTGAACCTCAAGATTACTAGCTAAGTAAAATTTTACCATGAAATCATCTCCCTAAAGCCAAAATAGATGAGTCAGATTTGTAATACATTTTTTAGTATGTAGTATTTTATATTCAGGAATGCAAATGCCATACTATTGTTATGCTCAGAACCTGTTTACTCTTATTTCAGACTGGATAACCCAAACTGTTAAGCTCTCAGAAGGCTGAACCGTATCCTATTTTTATTCACCAGCCCCATCAGTTGGGAGCTGTAAGATTAATATGAAAACAGATCCCGTCCCTTGTGCATAACTTTCTCCCAGATCCAAACAAACTTATGTTTTAAAAGAGGTCAAGTTAACCCGCCTTTCCAGAATTAACAAAGTGAGAGTTTATTCACTACCAAGTGAGAGATGAATTAGCAATGCAACACACGTACGTGTAGTGTAGAAATAACAGGTGAGCCCAAAAAAGTAAAAGTTAAAAAAAATTTTCACGTCAATTTCTGAATTGTTCACTTGGGGAAATGTGGATAGCTGAACATTGTAGCCATTGTAGTGGAGATTACTATAGCATTGCTGTTGATAGTTGAACAGTTAGCTTTATGTTCCTTAGTTTTACAGATGGGTTGAGATTCTGTGGTGCTGATTTCTTTCAACATGATCAAATTCTAGCATTCAGGTGAGATAGAATTTTTTTTGTCCTGTTACGTTTTGTTTGGTTTGCAGCACATGGAGTGAGACAGCATATTCCTTTACTGGCAACACAGGGGTGAAATGGGGATAGTTCTTCAACTGTAATCTTCAGAGGATGCTAACACTCAAACCCAGATTAGCACACACATGAATTTTCAGTCCCATTGGCCATTCCAGTGAGGTTGAAACTAGCTTTTAACCCTGTGTGCTTGTGTATTCTTCAAACGGAAAAATGCTGTTGTGTGTCTGCAATTTGGGACATTTCACAGGAGTAGCTTGCTGTTCAATGGTCGTTCATCAGCTCCTTATTAGCTTTGAAATCAAATGACATCACAATCCAAGATAATAAAATGTGAGGCTGTATGAACACAGCAGGCCAAGCAGCATCTCAGGAGCACAATCCAGTTTGTTTTGAGATAACAAGGTGCAGAGCTGGATGAACACAGCAGGCCAAGCAGCTTCAGAGGTGCAGGAAGGCTGATGTTTCTGGCCTAGAAGTTTCTGAAGAAGGGTCTAGGCCCAAAACATCAGCCTTCCTGCTTCTCTGATGCTGCTTGGCCTGCTGTGTTCATCCAGCTGTACACCTTATTGTCTCAGATTTTCCAGCATCTGCAGTTCCTATTATTTCTGAACCAGTTTGTTTTGACTTGCCTTTTGAAATGATGTTTTTTGAAGTTGACCGTATATCAGCAAGTGTGACATTCCATGGTCTCTCTTTTCAAACAGCCACTTAGTTTACACGTTCTGCCATTTTTGGCTGCATAAGTCTTTTTTAAAACAAAAAAATTAGAATTACAACTTTAAAAGGTCTGTAGTACTTAGCGATTCTGAACCATGATCATGACACTCTATGTTGTTAGTATTGGATGATGCCTTTTCTCTGATAGAATTATAGCTCAAATTCATATTTATGCAAAGTTAGCATTCATTCATTCATTTGTAGCAACCCTACAATTAAAAGCACTGTAGCATTCTCAAGTGCAACTGAGGATGGCAAGAAATGCTGGCCAGCCAACAATGCCAAACCCACAAATAAATAAAATAAAAGTAAATGTTGAAATTGAGTTGATCAGGAAGATTTGAACTGCAAAGGGCACTAATCCATGCCTAAAGAGAATTATTGGCCAGAATTTTCCAACCCTCAGGGATAAGCATGAAGACAGGAATACTCGGGAAAATTGTCTAGTCTCCCATTTTGCCTACAGTGGAAAAACTGACAGATAGGTCATCCATTTGGAGCACAACTGAAGATGTTAGGTGGCATTTAAAGGCCTCTTCCCCTTCACTTTTCTCGGCATTTTGTCAGTGGGAATGACTGTCCAATGCTGTATGAGGAGCCAATGCTGTGAAACCTGATGACCTCTCACGTGTGACCCTATTGTGGTATAGCTGAAGCTGCTCAGCTGGTGGCACTCAGATTGGCACTCAGGACAAGCAACCCCTGAACGCTGGCAGTCATTTTTAATAGGCAAGACACCAACAAGGCTTTACCTCATCAGTTCCCTCTACTGGCTGAAATGGGTTTGCTTCCTGTTGTTGACCTCAGGGATGTAACCTCAGCCTCATAAAATTCAGCTTCAACTTTCAAATTGACAATTGACACCACACAAAATAATTGCACCTACAATATAAAGATAGTATTGGAAACTCACACAATCTTCATGGTGACTGATCCTATGACACTAATGACTAACATCAGTCTTTTGCATTGATTCTCCATTGTCACCTCAAGAAAATAAACAGTTACTTTGGAACATTAAATTGTAACATCCAACAATCACTGTAATTCATTTTAATTGTTTTTATCACTAAGAAAATACAGTTGCAATGGACTATAAAATAGATTTCAAGGAATTAAATTGTGACTTCTATCCCTCGCTGTGAGTGACAAAACCTGCATTCAAGTCCCACCTGATCTAGAGGTGTGTCAAAACACATTGGAGCAGGTTAATTAACAATATCAACAACAGGTTTCAATAAATACATATTGTCATTACCCAGCATTGTGTCATGCTATGAATCTTGAGTCGCTACTTTAGAAATTAGACACAAACATGATGTGGGATGATTGCCAAAATCAGGTTTTTAATCTATAAATCAGGCATTTAATCTATAAATAGTATTTGCTCTCAAGTAAATATCTAATCAAATATGAACATTTACAGCCATCCAGAGAATTCACACATTATTTAAGGATGGGCAAATACAAAAGACTATGGAGTTTCGAGACTGTCTGCCTCCATGTTTCATACTGGACATGAGGGAAGATTGAAAATTAAAGGTGAAAGTGAATGATTACTATGAACTTTTCATTGTATCTAGGGTGAACCTCAGCAGAGTTATCCAACAACTTGGGATATGGAATCAGCTCATTTGTAAAATGTCTTGAAATTGTAATAAGCCATATCGAGATAGCCATGTTTTCTTTTTTCTGTTCGTAAGGTCAGCTAAGAGCTGTTTGTAGGTAGATCCAAGGGCCATCAGAACCAGAAGGACAGTCATCTGTGAATCAGAATTGGATACAAGGCACCAAAGTACATAACATGTTGCAAATTGAAGTACGCATCTCAGATATGAGACTATGAGAAAACTCATAACCTGCTGTGAACCATTTTCCTCACAAGGCCCTTACTTTAATTCTGAAGCATTGAATTGATTTAAAGAACTGAAAGCATGCCACACGAGAGATCAGAAGTCATGAATCAGCGACTGAGTTAACTGTAATATGTAAAAGTGTAGTGGCTCGATCAGTACTCAATCTTAGTGGGGTTGTGAGCATATGCTTGTGAGGGCAGCTGTATGTAATATATGTTAACTCAAGAAAAATGTGAGAGAATAAATAAGATTTCAATCTAAACTCACAAAAGCTTGCTGCTGACTTTTTAGCTAAAACACACATTTTCCAAGGCTAAGAAAAGGCAAACCTATTTCCATACAAAGTATACTGATTGTGTGAGGTGAGAAAGAACATAAATTCTTTCTGTAGCATTTTGTTTCCCTGTCATCACCTGCAGATATTGACATTCTGTTTAAGAGTTAATTTGAGTGAGTATGAGATTATAATTAAAATTTTGCCCACTAGTTGGCATGTGAGATAGTGGCTCATTTTTGTCTCTATTTGGCAATTCTACTGAATTTTCTCATGATTGATTCACAAAGCCTTAATAAGCACATTTGACATGCCAACATTTAACATATAGTCATACAATCATAGAGATACACAGTACAGAAACAGATCCTTAGTCCAACTCATCCATGCTGATCAGATATCCTAAATAAATCTAGTCATATTTGACAGCATTTGGACCATAACCCTCAAAACCCTTCCTTTTCATATACCCATCCAGAAGCCTTTTAAAATATCATAATTATCTCTGCCACTTCCTTTGGCAGATCATTCCAGACACCCGCCACCCTCTGCATGAAAAAGTTGCTCATTAGATCCCTTTTAAATCTTTCGCCTCTCACCTTAAATTTATGCCGTCTAGTTTTGGACTCTCCTACCCAGGGAAAAGATCTTGTCTATTTACCCTATCTATGCCCCTCATGATTTTCTCAACTTCTATAAGGTTACCCCTCGGTCTCTGATGGTCCAAGGTAAGTAGCTCCAACTTATTCAACGGCTTACTATAGCCCAAACTCTATGACCTTGTAAATCTTTCTAAACTATTTCAAATTTCACAACATCCTTCCTATAGCAGGGAGACCAGGATTGCACGCAAAATTCTAATAGTGGTCTAACCAATGCCCTGAACAGCTGCAACATGATCTCCCAACCCCCTATACTCAAAGCACTGACCAATAAAGGCAAGCATATCAAACACCTTCTTCACCATCCTATCTGCCTGTGACTCCACTTTCAAGGAACTATGAAACTGCACTCCTAGGTCTCTTTGTTCAGCAACCCTCCCCAGGACCTTACCAATAAGTGTATGAAACCTGCTCTGATTAACCTTTCCAAAACAAAGCACCACACATTTATTTAAACTAAACTCGATCTGCTACTCCTTGGCCCATTGACCTCACTGTACTCTGAGGTAGCCTTTTTTTGCAAAAAAATGTGAAGAACTGCAGATGCTGTAAATCAGAAACAAAAACAGAGGTTGCTGGAAAAGCTCAGCAAGTCTGGCAGCATGTGTAAAGAAAAATCAGTGTTAGCGTTTCGGGTTCAGGTGAGGAAGAGTCACTGAGCCCAAAACATTAACTCTGCTTTTGCTTCACACATGCTGCCAGACCTGCTGAGCTTAATCTTCTTCACTGTCCACTGCATGTCCAAGTTTGGTGTCATCCGCAAACTTACTAACCATACCTCCTATGTTCACATCCAAATCTTTTATGTAAATGATGAAAAGTAGTGGACTCAGCATTAATCCTTGTGGCACACCGCTGGTCACAGGCCTCCAGTCTGAGAAGCAACCCTTCCACCGCCACCCTGTCATCTACCTTCGAGCCAGTTTTCTATCCAAGTAGCTAGCCTTCCCTCTATTCTGTGTGAACTAACCTTGAAACAATTAGTCATAATACCAGTTAACAAAAGTGAAAATAATTGAAACTTTCTAAATAACTTGTTTATTAGTTTACTCATTTGCAGTTTATATGAAGGTAATGCTACTGAAATGGTATAAAACTACTGGAAGTTCTAGTTTGGAGGGGCAGCATTTCACTGTTATGAAATCAAATGCCATTGTTAATTCATCCCAAGATTTCTTCCTGGGTACCATTGATCTTTACTCCTATTTTGTTGTGATCCACTTGCTAGTAGAATGTATAATTTAGAATATCTTGCAAAAAAAAAGTGATTACAAAAACTTGGGGCTATGTCTACAGTGTAACAATGTAATTACGAGATGCTTTGTAAAATTCCTCATTCAACTGGTCGATATAGACACTGGTTCAAATGTTCTGCCACGTTTTAGTGTAAGGATTGTCTAGCAGAAGTGAAATGGTTTTATTTAAATTTACGGAAGTATCAGTAATATCAATCCAGAGTCTATCTTTTCGTGTACAGTTATTCTTCATCAGAAACAGCTCTGACCGATAGTTGGGACAGTTCAAAATTTTATTGACATCAATTCCCAACACCTTTAAAATATTTTGAAAATCTGGTGCATGTTTACCAACTTAACTTTGTTTTTGCACCTCAGGATGAATTACATCTACTTTAAGTGAACGGTCACAAATCTGAGACGTTAACTATTCTTCTCTCTCTTTTTACAGAAGCTGCTTCTGTAGAACTGCGCACTTCCAGTATTTTCTGGTTTTATTTCAAGATTTCCAGCATCCGTAACTTTCTGCTTTTGTGCTACTGTTTCAAGTGATAACATTTACTCTTAGTATTTACAATATTTGGACGGTTATTTGACGGTGTTAATACTTAATATACGCAAGTTTCGTTTTATTCTCAGGCTTAACCGTCAATCAAATATTAAGACAATGGTTTAGAATTGAAGCAGACTACTATTTGAGGACCTGGTCTTAAACTTTCAATGAGACTCAAACAATTGGCATGATCATTTACACTATTAAATAGGAACTCGCCTCCATAGGGTTTTGCATCTTGTTTTTCTCCCACACCTGATTTGGTGTTGCATAAGCTTTTGTAAAAGTGTCAGCTAATTAAAAAATTGGAACAAGTTACAGTGGTAAATTGGAAGTGGCGTTACCGTATTGTGATACGAAGCAGGATTTCTTACACATTAACGCTGGCAGCTGTTCGTTAATACAGTATTGCCTATCCGACTGGAATCATTCAAATAGCTACACGACAAATAAACAAACATAGGCAAGGCTTTTATAGACTGAACACTCCTGTGCCACAACCTGCAGGCGTATGTTGGTTTTTCCGGTGGAAACTCGCCGTGCAGATGGGACTGTGGAATAAATATGCAACATGACTTCTTTTTAAATTGGAACTACGTGGCTTTGCAACACATGTTGAATGTGTGGGAGCAGAGATGACCGACAGCATTGCAAACAGGTCACCGAAACAAAGGCATCACAACATTACACACAAACTCTCCTCACTCCAGCACTGTGCATACTTTTGTCTAATGGCTGGCCCGATTAACCTGCCAGTGATAAAGCTTCAACAAAACTAGACAGCACGTCTGCGCTCGGCTGCAGACCTCAGGGGTAAGAGGAGATTGCCAGCAGACAGGAATAAATTATTCACCGAGATATCTACCGCTTCGAGACTGCGAGAGCGAGATGGAAATTTCACCAGTTTTGCAAGAGTAAAAAAAAGTTTTCACTCCGTACAGATTTCCCCAAACTCTTCTCACAGCCACGGAAACACTTTTCATGTCGTTTAGACGCAACACCAAAGGGAATAAATCCTTCGTTTATGCTTAAAAACCTGCTAAGAACATATTTCTTTAGTAAGTGTTAAGTGTCTTGTTTTATTTTGCTATTTAACCCTATGGACAGTAGCTGCGCGAATGTGTTGCTGACAGTATGTTATTAACACAGATTTGAGGTTATGATCAAAATATTTACGGGATGTCTTCTTCGGAGTTGTTCATTTCTGCTTCAAGGATTCAAAGCTGTGACCTAAGAAATTTGTAATTTTAACTATATTTATTCTTCACAACAACATTCTCAGAAGGAGCACACTTCTTGAACCCAACCCTTTTGACGGTGTTCCATACTGGATGTAAAGGAAGTGGTTATCAAACACCTACAATTAACAATATACAATTGAAACAAAAACAGCACATAGAAAACTGGCTGAGATTGGTGGGGGCAACTTATAAGTTGAGGTCTCTTAGATCTTTGTAGACACAATAGCAACCTGTTTCCTCAAGATACGCTGTGTTATTGATGCCACCGCTAACAGCGACGGATGCCCCATCTCCAACATGTCTACATTCTCTAAATAAACCATTGTGATAAACTTTCACCCAGAGTACATCTGCTTGGTATGCCACCTTTTCAATGTACTCATTTCATTTCTGTCTAAAGCTGAAAACAGAAAGGGGCATGCAATTTGGGACAAATATGCTTTTTTTTGCCATTGCTTTATATTTTATATAGTTTTGGCAGTAAATCGTTGGTGTTACCAAGATCTTTTTAAAAACAGTTTTATCAACCTGTCCTCTCACATCTAATGATACATGTTCAAACTTAGCCGTACCAAATCTCTGCTCATTTTAAAGTTTTATTACTTACTGTATACATTCTCACCATACTCTTGCACTCAGAATGTATCATCTCACATTTCACTTCATTAAACTTCAATTAACATCTGTTCCATTCATTAAATTGCTTATGTCCATTGTCCATTATTGACATTCTTTTCACCATGTTACCTACTCCTGTGCCATCTGCAAACTTTTATATTGTACCTTTTTAATCATAAAAAGCCATTTCTTCCATTATATATTTATTGAGAAAAGCAATGGTGCAAACACTGAACACTTTACGTCTCATTGGTATGAAAAATATTAGTTAATTCTCTCTGAACCTTAAACAACTTCCCAACCACGACAGCACACACCCTTCTGAATTTGTCTTAAGTTGATTAACAAGCCCTTTCCACATTTCACCTTATTAAATATCTTTTAAAATCTATATATACATTATTTGTTACATTTCATTCATGAATTAACTCCATTGTTTCGGCAAAGAACTTAATAGCTGTATTAAGCACGCCTTACCTTTTCTAAATCCATATGAGAATACATATTGTCCATAATTGACCTTTTAGTTAAGACTCAATTTTATCCAGTATCATAGCTGCCCAACTACACTTTTTAAACTGTTTGGTCAGTAGCTAACTAATAATCTTTTTTTGAACAGTACGATGGAGTGACAAAGCTACATATTACATTTACATCTTTAAAATCCTTAACATACGCCCAAAATGCTGACAGCTAATTAAACATTTTTGAAGCGTGGCCGCTGTTTTAATGTCGAGGAAGTGGCAGCCAGTTTGCAGATAGAAATTCCCCACAAGCAGAAATGAGAGGAACTGTTTTAGTAATGTGAGTTGAAAGAAGGATGCTAATCCAGATGCAATGAGAATTCCCCTTCTCTTGCATAGTGCATCAGATTTATTAAGTCTATTGGAAAAAGGCAGATGGGAACTTATACAGTGATAGGCCTTCAGTTTTTTTTGACAATTCATATAACTGAGGCTGTTTGAAGGATCATGGCAGATCCTCTGCCATTTTCTCTCTGGCTCCTTCATCTTTCTCAAAAGCACGGCATCGGGATCCAGTGTTTTCTTAAAAACATCAATTTTATTACAACTTTTGTTTCTATATCAACTTAAGTGCTTCAATTTTATATCCTGTCTCTTTTCATTTCCTTACTGCACACTTCAGTGAAAGCTGTTGCAAAGTACCCCTTTCATATGTCTGCTATTCTTTCCTTGCTCAAGAATCTTTCAACTTTAAATGGCTCAATCCTTTAATTTATTTTTGTGTGTTATACAGCCTTTACTACTTTTCATTTAGGTTACCTGTCATCTTTAATCACATCTTCTTTAGACTGTTCTAATCTTTTGCTTATTCAATATATTTTCTTCATCTGGATTAACTTTTATCGTGTTCGAAATGCTAGATTTGTCATATATCATTTGACTTCTAGAATCTCATTTTAATATTAACTTCTCTAGCCATCCACAGAAGTCTTAATCCTGATCATCACCTTTTTGATCATTTCCAGTTTGCTCGTGTTTCTTTCCTATTTAATGGTGCTAGTTTCCTTTTTATTTACTTGAGATTGACTTTTGTTTTCTAGTTAAAATAAACCTTCATCCACGATTACTCTCTCTCCTTTCCTGCTTTTATAAAGAAACCTACATCACATGAAAGTGATTGTTTACCAGAAATGCCCCAGCCTTAAAATATCCATTTATGCTAATACCTTTCTGAGAACTAGATCCAACTCTGAATATTTCTTTGTTAGACTAAAAATATAACAATCTAGAAAGTCATACTCAAAACATTGCTGAAACTGTCCTCTTTCTCTATCATTTATATTATCCTTAAGCCAATTACCTTTGGATAATTAATGTCATCTATTAATTTATGCCTACTGTTGCAGCATTTTTCTCCAAATTGTCTCGATACACCTCTCTCCATCACCTTTATACTCTTCAGCAGTCTATTATATGTTTGCAACAAATTAAGAATTTCCTCTGTATTCTTCATCTGTAGTCAAATAGATACAGCTTTGACTCCATCCTGTAAATTACCCCGTGTTATAATGTAATCTTGATTAACACTGTCACACTCTTCTTTTTCTTCTATTCCATCCATATTTAATATCTTATAACCTGTTCAATTCGGAATCTTGTTCTTCACTACGTAATCTCTATTGTGGCTATCATACTGAACACACAGGAGCATTTTTGAGCTTCTAGCTTACTAATTTGATTTACAATACTTTCTGCATTTACGCGCATACATCTCATACTTTCCCTTTGGAAATCTTGTTTTATCCTTTCTCTTCTTGTGTTTTTTAAAATTTCTGATCTTTGCTACACACTCTGCTCATTTTACTTCCTTCCTCTTTCTTTTTCTAATTCTTAAAATTTATATTTAACTTCCTCACTTCTTATTCTTTTGCGTCAGTAAATGTAAATGTCAGTGTTGCTGATTGCATTTTTCTGTTTCCTACCTATTATTTTAAAATTTCCCCAGAACATTAATACCACTGCTAAAAAGGGGTTCTGCTCGAGGGTTTATTTAGATGGAATCCGTTCATTGTGGTCAACCATTCTCAGCTCAGAATTGGTCCCAATATTCTAGGAATATGATCTCTTCACCTCTTTCCATCTTGCCAGATATTCACTATACTGCTGTAACTGTACTGACATTTTTTTATTGACTTATACATGCATTTATTGCATATGATACTGTGAGTAATTCTATAATTATTGTCATTGTTGAGTTGTGCATAACGTTTGTACTGCTATGCGTTAATCACACAGATAGATCTTCAATATGCATTCTCATTCAATATGTGTGAGCAACTTGCTCCAACTACCCCTTCAATCTGCTGATATACCTTTTGCCTCAATACACTTACAATTTTCACTGCTATTGCATCTTTAGCCCACAGACAGACAAACATATGAAACTGGGGCAGGCCCCTCGAGCCTTTTCTGTTATTCAATATGATCATGGCTGATCTCACAATAGACTTAACTTCACTTTCTTGGCTGACCCCCCATAAGCCGTAACTCCTCTGTTGACCAAAAATCTGTGTAACTCAGCTTGGAACGTATTCAATCATACAGCCTCCAGTGATTGTGGAGAAGAGAATCCAAAAAGACTGACGGTTCTTTGAGAGAGGAACGTCCTCCACACCTCCATCTTAAATGGGAAATGCCTTATTTTGAAACTCTGCTCCCTCATCCTAATTTCCCTTACGGGGATTCAGCAGCTGCTCTGTCAGCTCCCTCTGGAACATTTTTAACCAGCTAGAGGGCTTCAACTTCATACACCACAATATTTGCACATTTTACTATATATACATATATGGGATATATATATAAGAAACCGAGAGTGCACCAAAATAACTTCACTCGCATTCTCCTGCCCCACCCCCAAAACCATCTGAAAAAACTTCATTGTGAAATCTTTCCCTCCATTGTCATGGTTAGGAGGTATTGCCATCTGGTGGTAGAAGCTGATAAGTTCTTAGTCGAGGGAGGATTGTTCGGATCAGAAGAGGGAATTTACCCGAGTGGAAAAGCCTAAACAATAATGAGAGCATTGCCTTGTTGTTCAGAATCATTTTCACAACTGTAATGGCCAAAACTATGTTTAACTCAGACAGCTAATTAAACATTCTTGAAGCCTGGCCACTATTTTGAGCAGTTGAACGGAACAAGTGGATGACTTTGCGCATTCTTTTATAAATATTTCTGTTCAGACATGCTATGATAAGCCTCTGGAGCAGGTCAGACTTGAATGCAGGCCTCCTAGTCCAGAAGCAGGAACACTTACCTGGCACCACAAAAGCTCTGATAATATTGGCAATCTTACCTGTAGATATTTGTAATTAAACTCTTCACAGGTCTGGGGCAGGTGAGACTGAAACTCCGATCTCCTGACCAAGAGGTAGGAACTCTTGTATTGCACTTCTATACACAGCTATTTCGCAGTTCAAGGTGCATAGCAGGCAGCCAGTATGGTCTTGACAATTTTATTTTCCTGCCCAAAACAGATTACTACCTCATCACTTTATGGTGATTAGGCTCAAGTGATATATTACCCAGTTGTAAGGTTGCAGAATTATCAAAAGTCAAGATGATTTTGGAATAATCAAAAAAAATTAACAAGGAGAATAAAGTTAATGTTTTCCTCTTGTTGATTTGTTAGCAGGCTATAAGTCTAAGAACTATAAGTTTACCTCTAAGGAATCAAACAAAACTATTGAGAAAATGGCTGATTGTTGTGAAGAAACCATGTCATGACAGATAGAATGTAACAGTGGTGTGATAACTGTGTAAAAAAAACACAAATCTTGCATTAGAAGTGAATGTACTAACTGTTGATTTGTTTCAGAAATACTAACCAACATTGAGTAATAGCTTGCAGTGTAAAGAAAGCTCTTAGCATGTGCATAAAATCTCCCAAAACATATATTCAGTCAAAAATTAATTTTACTTGCCATCACACAGCATTAACGGGTAGTTTAGAATCAAGCCATCTTTGGGCTACTTCTTAAGGCTCATGGCTTATTTTAGAGCGGCTAAAGATGGTTAATTTTATGAAAAGAGCATAATTGATGGAATTTTGTAAGGCACGGTGGCTCAGTGGTTGGCAATGCTGCCTCACAGTGCCAGGAACTTGGGTTTGACACTGGCCATGGGCGACTGTCTGTGTGGAGTTTCCACATTCTCCCCGTGTCCGCGTGGGTTTCCTTCGGGTGCTCCTGTTTCCTTCCACAGTCCAAAGATATGCAGGCTAGGTGGACTGGCCATGCTAAATTGCCCGTAGTGTTCGGTTAGTTAGGTTAGACATGGAAAATACAGGGATAGGGGATTGGGTCTGGGTGGGATGCTCTTTGGAGGGGCGATGTGGACTTGTTGGGCCAAATGGCCTGTTTCCACACTGTAGGGATTCTGTGATTAAATAGTGGTCTTGGCTATCATTTGGAGAACTGGCAGGAATTTCTGGTCAGTTTCATGGGGTTTATTCATTTATGGGATGAGGGCATTGCTGGCTAGGCAGCATTTATGGCCCATCCCTAGCTGCCCAGAGTCAACCACATTACTGTGGGTCTGGAGCCACATGTAGTCCAGACCAGGTAAGTGATGGCAGTTTCCTTTCCTAAAGGACATTAGTGAACCAAATGGGTTTTTCCAACAACCGACAATGGATTCACTGTCATCGTTAGATGACTTAATTCCAGGTATTTTATTGAATTCAAATTCCACCATCTGCTGTGGTGGGATTTGAACTCAGGACCCCTGAACATTATCTGGGTCTCTGGATTAACAGTCCAGCAATCATACCACTAGGCCATCGCCTACCCTGTGGTCTGGTTGAAACAAGTGTCCTTCAGTTAATTAACTGACTGCTGTCAGAAGTCACCCACTATTGATGTCCTAGAAGGCAGATGTCACTTGCTTTGAGCTGCTGAATAATCAGCTCATGACTTCCACCAGGGCCGGGGGTAGTGCTGGTTGCAGGTGGGATTGCACAACCTGAAGGCCAGAATTATAAAGGGACCTAGGCCACAGATGGAGGGATAGGGATTACAAGTGGCAGTCACAGGAGAACAGAGAAGGATGATGAGAGGCAAGAGCAAGTGAATGCTTTCAACTTCTGTGATGCTTGGTAATCAGGCATTCCCCCAGGAATCTGCTGGCAAACATGACAGGCTTTGTTGGAAAACTTCTGAGAGTGAAGGAATCCCTTGTGCCGACCATTTAATCTCTGAGTCACCATTGATGTGCAATGAGCTCAGGGCCTTGGCTGTCAAATGGATCATTAGTGAGCCTAATTGACAACTCAGCAGTACTGGCCAGGATTACTACACCAGTCTCTTCTTCCCTGTGATGCAATCCCTGGGATGTTTTCCTACCTCTAGCAGACTGATATGTGGCCTCTCCAACAATTAAGTGGACCAAGCCTTGATAGCCCTTGCTGTGATGGGCTGTATTAAATCCAGCAATTGTCTCTGACTGACCCAATCTTGGATCACGTGGAAAAACTGAAGTGGGAATAATATATGTTCCATCAAGCAGGTGCTCTTAACATTTTGTAAAGATAAACAAAAGTAGAGCTATTTTCTAAGTAAGTTACAAACAAACCTTTACTCTGTATAAGGGCAGCATGGTGGCTCAGAGATTTACACTGCTGCCTCACAGAAGCAGACATCCAGAGTTGATTCCAGCCTTAGGCGATTGTCTGTGTGGAGTTTGCACATTCTCCCTGTGTCTGCATGGGCTTCCTCTGGGCGCTCCAGTTTCCTCCCACGGTCCAAAAATGTGCTAGTTAGTGGGTGGATTGACTATGCTAACTTGCTGATAGTGTCCAGGTTTGTGCAGGCTAAGTAAATGGCCCATGAAATTTACAGGGTTACAGGGATTCGTTGGAATGTTGAGTTTGGTGTGATGCTCTTCAGAGGTTCAGTGAGACATGATGGGCTGAATGGCCTCTTTCTGCACTGTAGGGATTCTATGATTCTAAGTTCATAACCTACATTACGACCAACATATAAGAGAGAATCATTAACTAAGAATGTGCAGAATCACATGCACTAAATGCAGAGTCAGTTGATTGGAAATTCTGGTATAATGAACTGATGGCTTTAATCTACAGAAGATTCAAACTTATTTGAAAAGATTAGTTTACCCAGAGTGAATATTGACTGTAAAAGTTGTACAAAACACGTTTGGTTCAGTACAGTGGATTTTCTGCTGATGTGCAAACATTTATTTATTCATGAAACTGCCCTTTCCAACAAATTTAATTCATTTTGCACTTCTTATCAGAAAATATCATCTGACCATTGTACAAGTCAGTACCCATCATGTTACAGAACAGAGAAAATATTTAGAAACGAAAAGAATTGTGGATGTTGGAGATCAGAAACAGAAAATGAAATTGCTGTAATGTTCTGAGGAAGAGTCACAGCACCCGAAATATTAATTCTGATTTCTCTCTACACATGCTGCCAGACCTGCTGAGCTTTTCTAGCAATTTTTGTTTTGTTTCTGATTTCCGGCATCTGCAGTTCTTTCAGTTTTTATTTAGTATTTAACTCACTGCTACATCTTTTCCAGGCATGCCCACCTTGAAGAAGTTCTGCTCCACGTTCCAAAAAGATTTCCATTCCGATCTTTTTTTTGTCCACCATCATTAATTGTGCTGTCACTCCTGGTGTTTGACAAAGTATTTTCAAAAACTTGTTCCCACAGCCACATCACATTGCTCAGTGACTGCCTCCAGTTCAGACTCACCATATATGGATTCCAACCCAGGACCATAGATTATCTCTGTGATATTCAATGTTGCAGACAGCTGCTCTTGCTGCATCCTGAGATCCACATTCAGTGCCATATGCACAATCTCCCTCCAACGGCACCAATTCACACCTGCTCAGAGCTGCATTGCTTCCCAGTTCCACTTCATCCACCGGCTCATTTGATATGCTGGCAAGAAACTTTTTCTCATCATTTCAGGCATTAAAACACTCAAGATCCTTCAGAGAAAATATTTATCTGTAATGGCATCTCATAACTTCAGTCATGAGTTTTGATGTGAAATCTCAGCCATTGTCTATTTTTTTGAAAATTAGAGTTACTCATTTTTTTTAGATTATTATTTTGTCCCCAGTGTTTCTGCTTTTCAAGAAAACTAATTCTCTTTTACATAGTATGACGCTATCGCACACTGCTAGCTAGTGATTATGGTTCTGGTGCTGAACCAGTAGGCTCAACGTTGAGAGTTTAAATTCAAATCCAAAAGCTGTGAAATTAAATTATTTGTGTCTGGAAATATCCAGGCTGCTCTAACTGGCATGGTCCACTTTACCCCCAGTTCTTTGTGTTAGCTAAATCAGGTTTAGGATGTCATAACCTACTTGGGAAATTCATTGAAACCTGTGTTCCACTACTCCTGGGGTCATCATAAATAATAAATATTTACTCAAGTTATTTAAGGTTTCCAATGCACATGTAAGGTTAGGCTCAGGTTAATGAACAAACATAGATATTATATGTGGAGGGAAAATATTGGAGAAACGCAGTTCAATAGCACCAGTGTACTGGATTTGGCGATGTGTCCCTTTTGCTTCTTCCAAGACCTCTTTTTCTTTTCTGATCTCTGTATTATAGATTTTATCATTTCCTTTTTGAAGACACATGTGGTTGGCACACTAATTGTACAATATTTCAGTCACTTGTTAAAGGCAGCAGCTTACAGCAAATAGTGGGAGAGATCAGCTTCCGCGTTTTGGTTACTTCTCTTCAGGAGAGAAAGGGAGACCCTTATAACTAGTTCCAGTAACTTGCTACTGAAAATGCAACAACTGGTTCCAAAGTCCTTGGTTTAGTTGTATCCCCAAGCAGTTATCACTAGTGTATGTGATTTCTAGGTTAATGTTAAAAGGCTATGTTAAAAATAATCCACAACGTCACAGTGAATTTTCAATGCCCCCTTTTAAAAAGCCCACTCTAGGTGTGTGCACAAAACTTGAAATAAATTCCCTTTCCCATCATTTCCTCAAAATATAAGGCAAAATATATCAGGCAATATTAAATACAATCGAATTTGTAATAGGTCCACGCTTGGACTAATAAAATGCCATTTGCATTTTGAAATAAATTATGGACAAAACAAAAGTATAAAAAGTTTGAAGAAATGTCACACACATTCTCATTAACTATTTACACCCAGCTGATATATTTATTTCCCATCCCGTCCTAGAACTTATAAATTCAAACAAGTTTACAACCTTGTCAAAGCATCAGAGGTTAAACTGTTACGTTATCTTGTAGGCTGAACGATATTCAGCTGCTTTATTACTGACTTTCGTCCATCATAAGTCAGAAGTGGGTCTGTTTGCTGATAACTGCACAATGTTCAGCACCATTTGCAACTCCTCAGATACTGAAGCAGTCCATGTCCATTTGCGGCAAAACCTGTGCAATATCCAGGCATGCCACACACCATCCTGACTTAGAAATATTTGCTGTTCCTTCAGCATCATTGGGTTAGGATCCTGGAATTCCCTTCCTAATGGTGTTGTAGGTTTATCTACTGCACATTGGCTGCAGTGGTTCGAGAAGACAGCTCACCATTGCCTTCTCAGGGGCAACTAGGGATTGGCAATAAATGTTGGCTGAGCCAGCAACATCCATGTACCCAAGTGAATAAACAAAATTATGAAATACTTTCAAATGAAAGGGTGGCACAGTAGCTCAGTGGTTAGCATTACTGCCTCACAGTGCCAGGGACCTGGGTTCGGTTCCATCCCTCAAGTGACTATCTTGTGGAGAATTTACATGTTTTGCTCGTGTCTGCGAAGGTTCCCACCAGGTGCCCTGGTTTCCTCCCACAGTCTAAAGATGTGTATGTTAGGTGGATTGGCTATGCTAAGTTGCCCATAGTGTTCAGGGATGTGCAGACAAGTGGATTAGCCATGGAAATGCAAGGTTACAGGGAAAGATGTGGATGGAATACTCTTCAAATGGTTGGCTTGGTTTGCTTCTACGCTGTAGGGATTCTATCATTCTCTGAAAATACTTATGATATTTAATTAGCATATCTTTAAGTCATAGAGTTGTACAGCATGGAAACAGACCCATCAGTCCAACTCATCCTTGCTGATCAGATGTTGTAAATTATTTTTGCCAACATTTGTCCCATTTCTCTCTAAACTCTTCCTATCCGAATCATATATACAAATGACAAAAAAGCAGTGGACCCAATGCCAATGTTTGCAGCACACTGCTGGTCATAGGCCTTCAGTCTGAAAAAACAATGCTCTACCACTTCCCTCTGTCTCCTACCTTCAAGTCAATTTTTTTTATCCAAATGGCTAATTCTCCCAGTATTCCACGTGATCTAACCTTGCTATCCAGACTACGATGTGTCCAAAGCCTTGCTGAAGTCCATATAGACAACTGATCTGCCTTAATTGGCATTTTTTATCACTTCTTCAAAGAACTCAATCAAGCTAGTGAGACACGATTTCCCCCACACAAAGCCATGCCACAAAAAAAAGGTTGATCTACAGTGACACAAGAATACGTAGAATACAAGAACGTAGATCAGTACTCATTAAATGGAAGCAGCAATACAACATGCATAGAAGTTAAAATTTTTCCCTTCCTGGTTTTTGGATAGTGAAGTCACTGATAATTTCAGTAAATGATAAGCTGTAAGGTATATCACTTTCTCTGCACAATGTTTGGCATGGGTAGCTGTTGCTGCAATGTTGTTAGAGTATCATTCTTGGTGTTTCTCAGCTGTAAAAATGTCTGTCCTCTTGAGCTGTTTGATACTGTTAGGCTCAAAAAGAGAAGCAATTCTGCTGCTACTGTAAATAATGCAATACTGCAAAGCCAATTGAAGGATAACAATTTCATCCAGATTTTGGTAGCATAAATGCCCTTTGTCTGATTAACTTTCCTTGATATAATCTCAGAAGATCTCAGCTATCAACTTTCCATAATTGTTTCAGCCACCCTTCAAACTGCTGCTTTATTTTCTCTTCTGACAGACATTTTCAAAATTTCTCTTTAGTTTTCATGAGCCATGCTATAATAGTGAAAGTAGTCCTCCTTTGAGAGCAATGTTAACATCATCACAATGACTTTTCCTTGGAAGATGTATACCTTCACCTGGTTGCTTTCCAAGGCACCTAGGTCAACCAATAATGAAAAATTGTAACTTTCCCACATATAGCGATTGCTCTTTTCTTTAAGTTGGTTTCCAGCGCATCCATCATACAAACAAAATATTTCACTTGATGCCTTCAGAAAGCATTTCATCAGCATTAAGTGTATCACCTTTGCAACTTTTCTTTCTCATTCTTTTCCTTTTATTCACACACTTGTAATCTTCATCTGGCAGGTTTTCTTTTGCTTTGAGTTCAATTTCATCAAGTCTTTTCTGGGTTTATTTCAAGAGGTTAGAGAACGATGTAAGACATTGCTCACGAACAAAAGGCTATTTATGCATTGTGTAGGGTCTTACAGGTTTTGAAGAATTGATCGAATGAATAATTCAATATTCAAACATGTACACAAACTCTAATTCCTTCATGGTTGGCTACACTTTCTGCTTCATTCCTTAAGTCAGTTTTTTACTGTAATCAGTAAGGAGATAACTAACAGCTAACTGACAAACTGTTCCTATTGTTCTCACTTCATCCTAAATAGATCCTTTTACTTTTCCAATTGTAAGCAGGATGAATTCATCACAAATTGTCTTGGACAAGTACGTAGGCCTTCAAAATCCATTACTTCCACATCCTTTTTTTTTATCTTTGACAAGAAGTGGATCAAACTAAGCAAAGGGATCTATCAAGGCAAGAAAGTTCACAATATATAGTGAGCCAAACTTTTTATTGCCTCACCTAAAAGCTAATCCATATTCTGTTAATGAGCACAATACTGCAATAACAGGTTTATGTATATGCCTTAAGTTCTTTTTTATTTGTTGCTTCAGGTATGAATTCAAAGTTAATCCATGCTGCCTCATCAAATATGTAAGCAAAACATTTCTATGATCCTCAGGGTGCTCGTGATTTTAAATTCCAATAGTCATTTAACTCATCAATTGTCAGTGACGTACGGAAGAATTTGCAGACAAAACAGATGACAACTGGATCTTGACAAGTACACTGACAATACCCAACTGTATTTTTTACCATAACTTTTGTTGAATGAAACAAACCCTTTGAACAATGTCTCTTGGGTTTTTTTTTGAATAACTGCTTTGAATTCTTAAATGGACCATTCCAACATTGAAATTCTGGGGGTAATTTCTGCATCTATAATTAAATAGTGCCCTCAGTCAAGACACTCCAAACACCAAGGTCATTGGACATTGCGAATTTATTTTCTTCAACTGTGCTTTCAGGCTTGAAAACCTTTTCAGGTGTAGTGATGCCATTCGTATCTGTTTCATGTATCATACTGGAATAGGAGGAGCATCTGGTGGCTGACTCTCTGCAATATGAAGTCCCTCCTTCATTACAGTGAAATAGCTATCAACTTTCCATAATTGGTTTAGCCACCCTTTAAACTGCTGCTTTATTTTGAACCCGGGTGCCTGATGCTGTGAGGCAGCAGTGCTAACCATTCTGAATTTATGTCCTCAAAGTATTGCCCCTTCTTTCAAATTTATTTCAAATTGAAGAAGTTTCTCTTCATTTTCTCCACTAAAATCTTTCATTATTTTGAACAATTTCATCAAATCTCCTCTGAATATTACTTGCTGTAAAAACACCCCAAATTTGGTTTCTCTGTACAACCCAAATCCTTTATCATAGGTACCATTGTAGCAAGTATCCCGCATGTCTTTCAAACAACCTGTAGAAGTAAAACCAATTTAAAGTCTATTCTTCTGAAACAAATTTCATGTATTTGGATGAATTTGTTGACAAAAGCCTTTGTAATTGTAATTGCTGTATCCCTAACAGGTGTACCATTGACAACACTACATGTTGACTTTTTATTACTGAGGTGAATGGTATAGATAGATCCAGCTAATGTTGCTGTCCCAGTAATGATTTGTGGATCACCTAGTAGCTGTTGCTTTCTTTCAACTGATTTCTGTTGGGCTGTCACACTGTGAATCCCATCAAACAGCAGGTATATATTTTGGGTAGAACTGAATGGATTTTCAGGACAACTAGCATTCCTACTAGATCTATTCAAGCTATGGGCAGCACCTTTACATGAATCACTACTGTGTGGCTAATCTGTGACATTATGCTCTTCCACATTAATATTATGCAGTGGAAAGTAAAATGAATTGTTATTGCTAATCTGTACAACACCTACTTTTCTTAATACTGATAACCAGATTTGAGTTCTTTCCTTCTTTTTTCTGACTTGTGCCACTATTTCAACTCTGTTTAACCTGATTAACAATCTAACTCCATGCATATTTTTACCTTTATCCAAACAGTTTTTGCAAGTTCACTTAAGAAATATAGATAAGCTATTTGTACAAATAGAATCCTTTACATTTTCTTACACTGGAAGGATCATCAGAACTAGAATAGATTTAAAGAAGGAAAGCAATGATTAATAAAGAAAAAAGCAGCATATTCTGTGAAAGTGTGTTGGTAGATCTCAGTAGAATGCAAATACCATGAAATAACGGCACTGAAAAACACTGAAGTTGTTTCTTTCAATATCTCATTTCACAATTGTTGATTTCTTTCTCCTGTGACATAACAAATGAATGTTAAAGGAGATATGAAATGATGTACAATCCAAGATATAAGGACAGACAAATACCACTTGGTGGATGTAAAGGTCAGGGATCCCAAAAATAAGACCTCATGTAAATAATTATCTATTATTTACACCAACATTCTGAAATTTAGTAATCTGATTGTAAACAGATTCAATTTTCCACTACTGCACAGACATGAGTCAGATATGCATGTTCACTCATTATGGAGGTAATTATATAGCCATATTTAAGGATTCTTTAGAATTATTGTGTTGGATTTTCTGAGGAGTAGCAAACTCATGCAACTTGCCACCCAGCCCTTTTGGCAGCTTTGGATTTCTGAGAATAGATTCCGATCAGGTCACCCTCAGAAATGAAGAGCTATACTGCCATTCTGATAATGCTTCTGTAATCAAAACTGTCACAGGGAATCAAGTCACACTTCCTTTTCACATTAGCCAGCTGCCGCATTCTGATTCTTAAAGATTCTGACAGCCACTTTGACAGCTGCTGTTAAACCTTACACAAGGTAAGTGTGATGTTAGAGTGCTGCGTGGGTATGGTGCCAACGAAGAAGGGCACCAGCTGGATAAGAATAGGGTGCTGGGCTAGGATACCAGTAGGGAAAAGAGTGCCACGTAAGTAGGTTCCAGAGTGCTAAATAAATAGGGTACAAGCTGTTTAGGGTATCAGACAGGCAGAGTGCCACTACAGGATGCCAAATGAGTAAGGGGTGGAGTGATAGGTAAGTAGAGTGCCAGCAGGGTAGAATGTATGCTGCTAAGTGGGTCAGGTGCCAAGGTGCAAGGTGCCAAGGTAAGTGATACACTTCCTAGGGAATGTCAGGCTACGGGGGAATTCAAATCTGGTGAGCTGGGTAGGCTTCAGGCCAGGCCTGGTGACGGTGTCATGTCAGGTCCAGTGGCAGGGGTCAGGATTAGTCTGGTAAAGAAAAGGTGGGAGAGGTTTGAGATCAGGTCTGGAGGTGGTGTTGGAGAGGGATGGAGTTTGTGCCTGGACTTGTGTGTTGGGAGTTAGTTGGGTAGAATGTGGTAAGGACTTGATGGTTGGGGGTCCAGGAAGCTTGTTGGTTCAGGGCCTGGAGGGTGTAAAGGAGCTGGCGGAGGTACAGTCTGTGTGTGGTTAGTATGGGGTCAGTTTAATATTTACACAAAAGTTAGACTAAGTGGTGGATAGTCTAATCTTTCCTGAGTAACTATCTACCTTAATTTCATCAGGACTATCTGAAGACTCCGAATTAAATGGAGACTTTTGGAGGGCTTCCAGGAGTAGAGGCACTGCTCAGCAGGAAGTTCAATGTCTGAAGGAATTCCTTGGGACTGTTCTTCAGTGTTGGTTCTGTAAGATCCCCATGTGCAATTGCCATCAAAGCTGGAATAATGACTGTCTGCCTGGAAGAAAATCCAGGCCAGTGGGGTTTGTTGCCTGTAATACTAAGTTGTCTGAGAGCTAACTGTTAGGCAGTATTGCATCCTATATCATAACATAAAATACTTCCAGTACTTGCATATCATTGTGCACTACAGTTCCAAAGGACTAAATCTAATGAATGAAATATGGCACCTATAATTTAGCTCATGCTCGCAAAATATATTGTACATACTATAGCACCTGTATAAACCAGCTGCTGATTGGGAATCCATTGCCATTCAGCTGCTTCCTTCCTCATAAAAGGTACATTTTTGTCCAAGACGTTGGCCAACAATTCAGGTGGGTGAGATTAATCTTGATAAATGTTATCAAATACTTGATAGCAATTGTCATTTCGATATTCAACACATTAGATTTCCTTTCCGTTGATTTCTAAAGAAAAGAAATTCAAGCAGTTTTCAAAACTTGCAAAGTGGATGAATATAATACAATTCCTCCTCCACTATTTGCCTCATTTAAGAGGAACTCTGTGCGTATTTCAGGAGAAGGTAACCTAACATTAATGCAAATTTGTTTTCTTCTTGTGTTAAGGGAGCCAAAAAGGGGAGTTATGCCTGAACAGTTTTGGCTGGAGGGAATGACTTAGCAGATAGCTGGGAGTGGGATTCCCTTTTTCAGGCGGAATATGAGTTGCTGTTCCTGCAACCTTCGGGTGGCATCATCGTGGCACTGCAGGAGGCCCATGGTGGACATGTCATCTAAAGAATGGGAGGGGTAGTGGAAATGGTTTGCGACTGGGAGGTGCAGTTGTTTGTTGCGAACTGAGCGGAATATGAGTTGCTGAACAGCAACTCATATTCCGCCTGGGAACCCTGCAGCCTAATGGTATCAATGTGGACTTCACCAGTTTCAAAATCTCCCCTTCCCCAACTGCATCCCTAAACCAGCCCAGTTCGTCCCCTCCCCCCACTGCACCACACAACCAGCCCAGCTCTTCCCCCCCACCCACTGCATCCCAAAACCAGTCCAACCTGTCTCTGCCTCCCTAACCGGTTCTTCCTCTCACCCATCCCTTCCTCCCACCCCAAGCCGCACCCCCAGCTACCTACTAACCTCATCCCACCTCCTTGACCTGTCCGTCTTCCCTGGACTGACCTATCCCCTCCCTACCTCCCCACCTATACTCTCCTCTCCACCTATCTTCTTTTCTCTCCATCTTCGGTCCGCCTCCCCCTCTCTCCCTATTTATTCCAGTTCCCTCTCCCCATCCCCCTCTCTGATGAAGGGTCTAGGCCCGAAACGTCAGCTTTTGTGCTCCTGAGATGCTGCTTGGCCTGCTGTGTTCATCCAGCCTCACATTTTATTATCTTAGATAGCTGGGAGTGTTGGCTGCATTTGTTGTGAACATCACCACATGGTGGAGCAATGAGCTGTACATGCAGGATCACAGAGTTGCACTGTGATGTTACCACCCAGTAATGGAACAGCAACAACAGTCCTGTCACAAATATGGCTCTTGAACAGGGCAGTACTAATGCAGAGTGTTAGAGATGTGCCTGCAGTCCAAGGGCTGTACCAAGTCAATGTGTGAATGGTCTAGGGTAGCATTGATAAAATGCATAGCCTGGGACATCAGTTATGTTATGTTATTGCAACAATGTTGTCACTTTAAAAAGGTTATTTTCTCCTTGGTTTTGTTTGAAGAGAAGTTGTAAAGGCAGGAGTTACAAAGAGTCCAGTGAGTAACAGTTTAACAATGGAAGGGGAGTGGCCAGTTCTCCCAGTTCAGGTTCTAAATTCTAATAATTTTTAACTGTAGCAGTCACAAGATGATTTGAGTATTGCAAGCTTCGGTAAAGGATTCCTCAGCCTTTCTCTAAAATCTCTCTCAGGATACTGTACCCTCCTGCCTGTAAGAATTTGTGTTTGAATTTATCTATTTGCCAAGGGGTATGTTTATGGGATGTTACTATAATGGAACAGTTAATTAGTTAAGTTGTTTTATCGGATCGGTCAGCGTTTCCAGCAGTTATGTTGCTCTACATTCTGCTTTCTTTTGTTCATGTTTCAACTGTAGTGTTTAAAAAACTTTTGTTTTGCTTAAAGTTGAGTGGTTTGACCAGTTGCATCATACCTGGAACACTCACTTCACATGTGCCTTTAAGAAAAAGTTAGGGCCTCGGCTATCTCCTTAAAATATTTTGGGGGAGGGGATCTGGCCTAGTCCATAACATTATTGCATAATACAAACTGCTGCACTGCTGTATTCTAAGTATAATGTACACCTGAACTAGCACCAATTCGCTGTTGACATGATGCAATATATACTCGTTTCTTATATGTAAACTAGGGAAACTGCAGAAATAGAATTATGGTGAAATATGTAATAAAACTCAAATGTGAAACAAGAGTGCAGCAATCTGTGCATGTGCTAACACCTACTCCTGAAACCTGTAGTGCTCAGCTGATGTCACTGACACTGTTTGCACATGTAGCAACAACCATTTGGACATTTGCAGTAATTACCCTAGGGGTAGTTATTCTCCAAAGCAGCCTGTAGTTTGGTCAGATGATCCTGGAGCATTATGCACACTCCTGTGTAATGCAAAGCACAGCAAACAACAAACACCCAACAATTTAAAAATCCTCTTTCATACACTAGTTTTCTTTACCAGTATGAGCATCCGATGTCATTGTGATATACATTCACAGGGAATTAAAAAATAAAGTTAAAAATTTGATAAAAATTGTTAGTATCTGAGAATAAGTTGCTTTAGCATTGTCTTTGAAAGTGCTAGCTAACTTACCATTGGATTAGTATGTTGATTTGATATGTTCAATGATATCTGACTTCAGTTCAATAAAGAAAAACACCTCTTGAATATATGGACTTTATGGCTTTATATTGTAATTAATTAAAGCAATAAAATGCTAAACTACGGCCTATACAAATAGGGTAGGTCATGTGTCCAAAATGAAGAAGTTGAAATGCTTGTAATGTTGTGCTGTACACACAGCAGTCCTTTCAACAGATTAGCTTAGCTATTCACATTTTTGACCACTGTTCCTAAAATATTTCTTTCCTCCAGAAAGTTAAAACCTTTATCCTATGATGTTGCTTAAATATAGTAGATAATTCGCTAACTCCTGAAAGCAGTCGGTATGTTATCAGATGCAAGACATATTTACATCCAACAACTATAGCCTCTATTTCTTTGCATAAATTTCATGCATTAAATATTCACTACAAAATAAATTTTATAGATTGTGCTATAATTAGATAATTAAAGTTTTCTCATATGATTTATGTTTTACAGTGTACCAAAAGCCTGGCATGTGATGACATTACTATCTAGGAACTTTGCATCAAAATGAACATGCCTCATGTTCTGTCATGGCAGATACTTACAAAATACAATATTTATGTTGTTTCAATGTCAAAATAAACTGAATCTGGAAATTCAACCAACATATTACACAAACAAGTTACATGATAGAGAATAGAAATTCATGGAGGGATGAACCACTGACTATTGTTACACAAGTTAGTTTTAAATCAATGAATATATTCAGGGAAGTGGTGACACAGTGGTAATGCCATTGGGCTATAACTGCAGGGCAATGTTCCAAGTTCATGGGTCTGAATCCCACCATTGCAGATGGTGAAATTTGAATTCAGTAAAAATCTGGAATTTAATGGTGACTATGTAACCCAAGTTGGTTGGCATTAAGAACGCATCTGATTAAATACCAAAATCCATTGTTTTTATCAATTCTGGCCTACATGTGATTTCAGACACACAGCAATGTGGTTGATTCTTAGCCAGTTCTTGAAATGGCTTGAACAAACCACTCAAATCAAGGGGCAATTAGGGATGAGCAACTAATATTGGTTCAGGCATTAACACCTGCATCCGATGAAAACATAACAACAAAATCCACGCTGCATGGTTCTGTCATTGCTCCTGTATCAGTAGAAGCCAGTAGAAGATGGTTTAAATACAATAATCTTTCATATTGTACAATACTGCTGCTGCTTTTTAATTTCAAAAATACGTCTACATTAAGTTTAGAAAATGAAAATGTCAACTCACAGTGATAACATCATCAGAAATCTTTTGTGTATGACTAAGTATAATAGTGCAAGGACACTAGATCTATGGAGCAGCAGCAATTCAATCAGAACAAGTATATTTTAGTTCAACCAATTTCTACAGAGGAACAAGAGTTCAGCCTCTTGGGGCTGTTTAACATTGATTACTTCATGCTCAATATATAGCTCAATTCCATTTACCCATCTATGCTTCACATTCATTGATACCATCACAAAAATCTTAGCCTTGAAAATTTCAATTGATTCAGAATTGTACAGGTTTTGAGGGGAGATAGTTCCAAATGTTTCTTAATTTTGTTCTGGAATGATCAAACTTAAATTTTCAGATTTGGTCCTCTTCTTTTGCATTCTCACTCCAAAGGAAATAGTTTATCTGTTTGTAATCTGGTAAACTCTTTTGCTGTTGTAAGTATATTTATTAGATCACCCATCAACCTTCTATATTCAAGGGAATACTGGCCAGGTAACATGGTTAAAACTCATGAGTATTTGCAGTAAAGAACAATGGAAGTGGGTAAATGATTTCAATCCTTTTGTGGCCCAACATGTTAACCTAACCTCAGATCACAAATTAATATAATCACAAAGGTTACCAGTATTATTGTTACATTGATCTCAAACTCCAACTGATAATAAAACAAATACATTTATTAACTAATGACACAGAAACTACACTTTTAACTTGGAGTGGTAATCATGAAATGGGAACCAAAGACAGCCACAAGTTCTGTTGGCCTCTGCGTCGTAAATTGTCAGCAGCTAATCTTGATGAATTCACCCAAACCATCCCCTCACTCCTGAAAAAGGCTGCTGCCAATATAGCACTGGATGGAAATAGTGGGTAGCCGACAGGAGATGGTCGAACAGTGGTGAGGGAAGGCAGCTAGCTGAAGGATCTTTACAAAAGTAGGTGTGGGGCCAGACTCAATCCCACAGCTGGAGAAATCTAAACTTTCCTTGTGCTAATCAGGAAATCACACTTCGTCCTCCAGGTTTCACAGGAAAGTTAATCAAATAAAACTTATTTCTTTGCCATCTTTGTTCTTGCTGGCTTCAACTAGCAATTGCCTTCCCACTCACGGCACCCATTAAAAAAGCTGTCAGGCAGTGATAACAATCTTTCTTTGCAACTATAACACATTAACTCTGATATGATCATACCTTTCTTTGTTGTTTTTCTATCAAATCTATAACAAGGTGCTCAAAAACATTGACATTCCTCCAATTATGATGCAAATTCTTTTATAAGTTCAATATTATATCTTTATGTTTGTAGTATACGCTTCTCAGTACAAATGGAGAAATCTCATTTGCTCTCTTTAGTCTTATTGGTTTGCATCACCAACTTTAATGACCTACTGGACCTCCACTCCTCTAACTCATTTATTATCACAACATTTAAGGAGCATTTCCCTTCCTTATTCTTACTTCTAAAATTTAAAAGTTCATATTTTCTAAATTTGACTGTATCTGAAACAAGGATAAAAATTAGTATCATTGGTAAACAAGAAGGTTGTGAAGCAGGGATCAAAGTTCATGTATTAAAAGAAGGAAATAAAACAGTAAGGGTGATTCTTAAAGATATAGGGGATATAAATGTGACCTGAATATTGAAATCTTAAATGAAGTAATGGAGTGATGGGACCTTGCTTATCGTAATAGTCATGCTGAAGCGAAATGCTTCATCAGTAGCTTACGAACAATTCACCTGAACGGGGCAAAGGGCAGGAGCAGGACAAATAGGTGATTCATATGAAGACCTAAATTGCAAGATGTACTGAGGTGAAGTTAGTTTTGTGATTTATTCTGACTTTTTTTCCTACACATGTTGTGAAGCCTCCACTACACTGCCACAACATCTCAATTCCAGTTTTAGAACAGCAAATACTACTGAATCAATGAAGCACTTTTCCATTCCCCACACAACTCATCTTCAACAACAAGTCTGAATGATATTGCTAATTAAGTCGATGTTAATGTGAGTTTTATGCAGTGAGCAAGGGTTCAATTTGAATTGGGTTTAATATTTTAAAAGTCCTACTTTAGGCAACATTTGCTACACAACAATGAGCGTGTGAATATTGCCGATTATTATTACCAATTTAGGACTGTCAGTTGGTTTTGCAGTTTGGCATAAATGAGAGTACTAGAAGCTGTACATGTACTAATACACAAGTCCTGTTCTTTGGATGCGTAAAGCACATATATCCTCCACACGGCACCTGCTTCAACACAACAAAATAGTTAACAGCTACTATCTAATTCATTTCTCAGGGCCTTTACCATTCAGAAATAGCTTGCCTTGTTTAATATTTAAACATGTGGCAGGTAACTGCCAATCAGTACCAGTCAAGGAGGTTATGTAATATTATCTATGAACAAGGTGAAATTAAAGTTACACAATGACACAAGAACAAAGAATGGGAACAAAGTACAAGTTGTGAAAAAAAAATCACATTTTAATATTTCAATAATGTAGATATTTTACAATGAAAATACTAAGTATTTTATTCCTGTGTTAGTACATGAGATGAAAATTCCACACAATGAGACTTAAAAGAGCTAAATACTAAAAACAGCAAATCTGTACAAATTTATATTAAAATCAGTAAATCCTGAAGAAATTTCTAAGGTTGCTCAGCGATTAAAGCAACACTCTACAGAATGGTAAAATGATGAGAACCCAGGAGGAGGCCATTTGGTCTGTTGTACCTCTGCCAGGTCTCTGCAACAGCAACTCAGGTAGTACTGCTGTCACCCTATTCTTTAGCCCTTGTCCTCCAGGGACTTATCTAATTCCATTTGAAAGCCATGATTAGACACACATTCAGCATACAATCAGGAAATGTATTCTAGACCCCACCACTCACTGCATAAAATGATTTTTCTGCATTTCTTGTTTGATTATTTTGCCAAACACATTAAATCATTGACATCAGGATCTAGACCCCTCTGCCAATGGGAACAGTCAATTTCTGTCACCTCTGACCAAACCTCTTTCAATTTTGAACATCAGTATCAACCTCTTTTCTATCTTCTAAAAAGCAAAGTACTGCAGGTGTTTAGAAGTTACTGAACAGTTTGGCAGCACTGATGGAGAGAAAGTTAAGTTAAAGCAACCAGATTCTGAAGGGTTCCTAAGCAGGGTCAGGTGATCAGAACCCAGAACCCAGAACCCAGAACCCAGAACCCAGAACCCAGAACCCAGAACCCAGAACCCAGAACCCAGAACCCAGAACCCAGAACCCAGAACCCAGAACCCAGAACCCAGAACCCAGAACCCAGAACCCAGAACCCAGAACCCAGAACCCAGAACCCAGAACCCAGAACCCAGAACCCAGAACCCAGAACCCAGAACCCAGAACCCAGAACCCAGAACCCAGAACCCAATCACCTTTTATTTACTACTGCACATTACCCTGGCTGTACACAGCCAACTCAGAGTCCATCCTCAACTGAGAGTATCCTAATCTCCTGGTTATATTGGTCAGCTAGGGCTTTCTTGATTGGCCCAGGATAAAATTCCAATCAAGAACTGACAAGGTCCACCTGGTTCCAATCACTACAAAATGTTAACTTTGTTTTCTCTCCACAGATGCTTCCAGGCCTGCTGAGTTTCTCCAGCAAATTCTGTTTTTGTTTCAGATTTCCAGCACCCACAGTTCTTTGTTTAATAATGTTATACACATTAGCTTTAATGTTGTAATGTTGCATGGAAATGCTTCCCAACACTTATCAGTAGTGAACATCACTAAATTGTAAACAATTAGTGACTTTGAAATAGAGGGAATTAAAAATTACTTAAACTTCTCATGTGGCAGGTAGCCTTCCAAACTATTTAAAAGTCTATTAAGGTATGTTAGCTGAAGCTGTCTGGGAATTTTCAATCAGTTCTAGGATCTTGCAGATGGCATATGCCAGTTAGGTTCCACAGGTGACTGCTCCCCAACAGTCATTTTTAAAATTGAAGATTTGAAGGAGTTAGAAACAGCATTCATGTTCATACTATCTCTCACTTGCTTACGTGCCATCACAACCTGCAACTACCTTCAAATTGGAAGGCCTCTGATTGGCTGTGCAACTTTGAGACCCCACCACTGCTACTTCAATATTGATCTACCCTGTGGGCTTTCATTGCTATCAATGGGAAAGTCACAATCCCACCCAACCCCAACCTGCCTCTCTATGCACCCAACCCCAGGGCCAGGTCGTTAACCTTGAAATAGTATCCACCTCTTTTTCCTACCTTGGGAGGGATCATGTAGCCTGCAATATTTCTTAAACTTTGGGTAAAATTCTCAAATGTTCTACACAGCCCAACGTACCTTCCTTGATATTTTGTGAGTCGAGAAAGAGATGAACAGTTAATGCACAAGAAAATGCTAAGCCTGAATAACCAAGAGTGAAATTTTCTTCTCTAAATGATGACAAGTAGCCAAGTTGGAGTTTCCTTGATTGGAATCAAGTCTGCCCTCTTACAATGTTTGTTAAAGTCTCACAAGATTTCAATGCTCACATACGCTTTCAGTCTTCGATTAAACCCAGCTGGGTGAAAGTGTCATGGGGCTTGGAATTAGTAAATTAATCACAACCAGCAATGGCTGAGATGTTTGGGTTTTGTGGCAACACAATGAATAAATGCATCATGGTGTACATTCTTTGGATGCACATATGAATTTGTAAAAGAAAACTGGCATCCCTTGGACTTCAAAGAGACACAATTCAGGCGTATGTAGCTTGAAGGATTGTGGTGAGAAAGAAAGAAGGATTTTAATTTACTTTTCACAACCTCAAGACATCTCAAACCCTAACATCCAATTAAATATTTTAGATGTATAGTCACTGCAATAATGTAAAGATAAATGGCAGTCAAGACCCTTCAAACAGCAATGAGGTAATTGACAAATTAAATTGCTTTCTAAATATAATGTTGGCTGAAGAGTTTATATTAATAAATCCATGAGGAAATTTCCCCTAGTATTCTGTGTATAGTACAATAGGACCTTTTCATCTACAAGAGCAGACAGAGCCATGTTTCAATGTCTCAAATGAAAGATAGCAACTGTAATGATGCAGCACTTCCTCAGTACTGCATGAGAATGTCAACCTAAAATTTCTGGTTCTGTAAATTGAAGTTGGGAAGTGCAGTTTATTACTACAGGAGATCATTTCACTCACAGCAATCACATTTATTTTAGGTTAATGAAATTATAGAAAATGTACATAAAATATCAGAAATGAAAATGATAATTGGGCAAGAGCTAACTTACAAAGGAACTTATCGTAGGCAAAATGAAAAGGTGATTGTAATGTAAAGCGACAATGAAGCAAGGCTGGACATTTATGTTAGGGATGGTTCAGTGCAACTGAGGTCCATTCTTTTAAAGGAACACCGAAGAGTACCTATAACTAATGCACACTGGGCAACAAAGGAAGATTAAAGTTAAACCAAAACTGACAATGTAAGGAACAAGATTAATTAATAATCAGAAATATTATGGAATATATAGGAGGGAATTGTAAAAGCTCACTCAGGAGACAAAGAATGTTTATGAAAATTCAAACGCAGGCAATATTAAAATGGAGTCTCAAGTATTTTATAAATATATAAAGTCAAAGCAGTCAACAAGGGAAAATATTGGGCCTATTATGGAGCCAAGGAAATCCTTCATATAGAGAAGCAATATGTGGTTATATGAATACTTTGCATCCGTGTTTATAAAGGAAGCAAATGATGTGAAGGTCAATCTAAAAGAGGGAACAGAAGTCATGAAGAGATTAGTAATGTGGGGGAAGACATACCAATAAGATTAGGATTGCTAGATGTTCGTAAGCCAGCTGATCCAGATGGAATCGTTGGTAAGTGCCTGAAAGAAGCAAAGGTAGAAACAGCAGAGACATTGGTCACAATCTCTCAATCAGACTTGAATACAGGAGTATTGGAGGACTGAAGTGCTACTCATGTTCAAGACTTCCAGAAATGATAAGATTGAAACCAAGAAACTACAGACCACTCAACCTAATGTCAGTTGAGGTGAATTTATGTACGTATGGATTTTTATGAAACATCTGTGAATATGTCACACTGGAGAATTATTAAGGAAATTGAATTAAGTAGAAAGTGATGGTATGTATACAAAATTGGCTCAGTGACAAGAAACAATGGGTGGGATTGGTTTTATTTAGATTAAGAGGTATTTTGCAGTAATGTTACCCAAGGATCAGTCTTTATATTTTTTATAGGTGGTCCAGACTCAGATCTAAGGAGCAGGATTTAACATTTATAGATGATAACAAAACCTGGAAAAGTAGAAGAGAGGAAGAGATTTGTTACAGGCTTCATGCTGATATAGACAGGATGGTGGAAGAGACAAAATCATTGCAAGTGGATAGCAAAAATGTAGATAGATAGTTACAGAAAATTATGATGTGGAACTCTAAGGAAAAGGGAGTAAAAAAGAAGAATGCTTATAATTGCTACAATTTTGAAAAGTAGCAAAGAAAAGAATGACCTTAGTATTCATTTACACACATTTGAAGGATGACATTAAAATTTGGTGAAGTGGCTTACAAAAAATATATTAGTTCCTTTTATAAATAGAAGAGTCGAAAATAAACCAAAGAAATTGTGCTACACCTCCGCAAATTGTTGATTAATGCAATATCCTTTCATTGCCACGTGTACTCCATTGCAAGAGTTACAGTGAAAAACTTTTACAGTGTCCACCTTCTTATGGCAACATCTTAGGTGCAAGTACCTCAGTACAATTCCTTGGGTACAGCAGAGGAATAGAAGTAGCTGCTTAATTATAGAGTTGAAAGTAAGTTAAAAGTAGGAAAATATTGCAAACAATTCTAAGTACATATCGCAGCAAAGATGTAAAAGCATTAGAAAGGATGCAAAAGAAAGTTTACAGGGTTGAGGGACTTCAATTATAAGGAGAGACTGGAGAAGTTGTGACTTCTTCTTGGAACAGATGAAGTAAAGAAGGTTTTCTTGATGGTAAGAGGCTTTGATAGGGCAGTAAGAAGTAAACTATTCCCTTTGGTGAGTGGGCCAATAAACAAAGGTAATAGATTTAAATTGTATGGTTTACAAACTTCTTTGCCTTTAAAGTCTATTATGATTTACTCCCAAGTTGCTATGCTAGCTTGGCTCCCTTCCACGAAAATTAGCACTTAAACAAAGCAACCACTTTGAACTGATTAACAGATAACTGCCACTATCAATCAGTCACCTCCTGTTTAGCTGGCTACTTAACTAATTTACAGTTATGCTGAAGTCTGACTCTTAATCTTGAGAAATACTTACTCGAATTTCCATTGTGAACCAAATTCATGACTTTGTATCAGAGATAATGGGAACTGCAGATGCTGGAGATTCCAAGATAATAAAATGTGAGGCTGGATGAACACAGCAGGCCAAGCAGCATCTCAGGAGCACAAAAGCTGACGTTTCGGGCCTAGACCCTTCATCAGAGAGGGGGATGGGGGGAGGGAACTGGAATAAATAGGGAGAGAGGGGGAGGCTCCATCTTCGGTCCGCCTCCCCCTCTCTCCCTATTTATTCCAGTTCCCTCCCCCCATCCCCCTCTCTGATGAAGGGTCTAGGCCCGAAACGTCAGCTTTTGTGCTCCTGAGATGCTGCTTGGCCTGCTGTGTTCATCCAGCCTCACATTTTATTATCATGACTTTGTAGTAGTCTATGCCAGTCAGACATCATCCCGTCTCCATACATCTACTCACCCTATGCAGTTTGGTGATCGGTTTGCAGAAAGTCCCATGTGATCCAACTTCCTGACCTTGCCCTTGGTTTATGTTGCTCTCAGTATTGTCACTTCTTGGTGTGTCTCTTTATTTACAGGCATAGGGACAAAAAGCTTGGGTAGGGGACCTAGTGTGAATCTTAATTCATGGTCTTTTCATTTGGAGCAAAGGTTCTCATACTGAGCAAGGTTGAGACTTTAGGCATCTCAGGATTTTCTCTGAAACTGTCAGTCTATTGCTTGTTCATATCGTCAAAAGAATAGAAAACAAATTGGAAAAGTTTGTACTACTGCTGTTGAGGATTTTTGCCAGACTTTGTCTGGGGTAGTATGTGTGGTATTAGTCAACTGAGCATAGGAGGGATACTATTGCCCTCAAGTACAAACCATGGAGCAGATATGATATTCAAATTAAGAACTGAAATCATTTCAACAGTCCAAGAAGTGGAGCATTTCTCTTTGGAAAAGAGAAAGCTCTGAAGTGAAGTAATTAAAACTTTTGGAATTATTCAGTGTTTTGATAAAACTATTGCGAGTAGATCATTCTGTCTGGTGAAGGGTTCAGCTGCCAGTGTTGACAGATTACATCTTGTAAAGATAGAAGCAGGAAGGAACTCAGATTTATGGAACTAGCCACCAGAACTGGCTGCTGAAATAGGCAGCACAAATAGATGCAAATATCAGCTGCACTTTTTGTTTGAAGAAATGAGAGTCGTACATTTTGTAAGAAGATAGGTTGGGTGTCATCGAGAACAGTCAAAGAGATTAGTTACCGGACTTTAACTTCTCTTAAAATGTTTTTTTTCTTCAAAGGAAATGGCTAGCATTGAGATCATGGCAGATGCCAGCAGATTTAGGGTTAATCATTACTGTTTAAAATGGACAAAATTCTCTTTGAGATGGCACAAAGCAGTTTCTTTCTACTTGAGAATTTCATGAGTACAAAATGTCTCGATGAAGGAAAGAACTTGACTCTTTGCCCACCTTGCACTTCAGTTCTCTACTGCAGAGCTGGAAACAAAGAGCTATTGCTCCCATCACTATTTTCCCATATGGTGAAAAGTAAAGAGGTAACTGAAAAAATAAGTCAAAGCTGCAAAGGAAGCAAGCATCTGGTGATGATCTGAAAACAAAAAGTGACATAGAAACAAAATTAAAAAGATGAAAGATGGACTTTAGGATGAATTTGATAATTATTTCATTAAGAAATAGAAACACATTCATATTTAAAGAAACACAGCAGGATATCATAGTCAGGAAAATGGATAGCACCTCAGTGCATGTTTGCATTGATTTGGCTTATATCAATATATCCCATCTCTGCAGGGGAATAATTTACAAATCAAGCAGAATGATGAATGATATATTGAAATATAAGTGTTATATATGGACCCCACACATGCATAAATATGGCCAATGAGATCACTTGATCATGTTGGGACAGGTCACTGTAAGCATCTATGTATGTGCCAATCATGTGCATGCACTGCTGACAAGGGGCTTGGTGTTTGTGGACACAAGTCAGAGGCTGAAGCCTCATTGGGAGCAGAGACAAAGACTGTGGCCAGGAGCTGGAGTGGGGCTTGGCTTGATTTCGAAATGGGGTGAGGCCTTCAATTGGAGTAGAGATGGGGCTGTGGCCTGCACTAGGGGCAGGCATTGGAAAGGGAGGCCTGCACTGGGGACCAGGGTGGGGTGAGGATGGTGAGAGGAGATCTGCACTAAAATAAACTTCTTTTATTTTGTTATACAGGAGGCTTTATTTTACATCAAAGCAGCTGCTTCCCATCAGTTGAGAATGACACCTGCTTTCGTTCTGCTCTTTGTACCACTTAGATTTGGTGTTCATTGGATACTAACCTGTACTTTTAACACATTATGAATTTAATGTAAGTTAAAGGAAATCTTGCTCACATTGCTCTGCTCTGCAAACAGAGAACTGTTCCAAGTTCTCAATGAGACATAGCAGGCAGTCAGGCACTGGAGATGGTGCGGAGAAGAAACACATGGTCAATCCCTACTATTAGAGGTCCGAGTTATAAGGCTAAACTAGAAAACTTGTATCCTTCAAACATAATAGTCAGAGATTGCGATTACACAGAAATGCATGATAATTAAAAAAAAAGAAAAATGTAGATGCAATTTGTCACAAAATTATGAGAACAGGGCAAGGTGGCTTATGTAGTGATTGGTAAAAGGCGAGTTTAGAATCTCTGTCAGGAAATTGTGCTTCACTCGAAGAATAGCCAAAGCAGAAACTAGAACTGGAGGCAGCATCTTGGTGGTAACACTGCAAATCATTTAAGAACAAATTGGATTCTGCAACGGCAGACTTGAGGATTTTTCTTGGATGAGCTTAATTGTTTTCCTCATTGTGAAATACCTCTCATAGACCTGACATAGAATTTTGAGGTTTATCATCATCCTCGTATATTCCAAGTGTGAAAATAATTTGTTCACCCATTGCTGCAATAATGCAAATTGTTTTAAATATAATATTACCACATGGTTACATTAGTGATATGGAGAGACATACTTGAAATCCTGTCCACTTAGCACTTTACTGAATTAATTTACGATTCAAGTAACTTTTTTGGTCCTTTTTAAACAAGTTCTGTCCACTTGATTACATTATAAAGTACTTTCTTTGCTGGCATTTCTGTAGCTAAACGTTTTCTCTTCCCTCTATGAAACCAGGTCTTTTTTTAAATTAGTTATTTAAATGATTATAAAATAAATGTTTTCCCTTCTCCAGTTCACTTTCCATATTGAATCTTTGGTTTTCGTTGAAGCCACCTGGGAAAAACTGGAGCAGGCATTTCTCTGGTGATCAACACATAATCTCTGATCGTCTGCCAATGATCCAGCTTGTGTCTGGCTGTGTTTTCCAAAGTCAACATTAAGACACTTCATAAATCCCCGGATCCAGTGAAAACATTGCTGATTTTCAGCAACTTCAGAAATACCTTTCACAACAACACTATTTAACTGTGTATTCTAAACAAATAGCAGCAATATGTTAAATTTACCACAACTGTTATTTCTAATGTTTTGTCTCTATGTGAATGTGCTCTGGGTATTGTATGTGACTTGAACTGAATTTGATAGCTCATTTTTTCGTACTTGATGCTTTCCTGAAGATTATGAAATATTATTTGCAAGCCTGAGCTGTAAACTGAGCATAGGGATTGATCTCCCTATTTAAGGAAGGATATAAGAATGGTGAAATCAGACACAAGGAGACAGAGACATAAACAAATTCATTTAGAGAGACAGTACTATCCAGAAGATTGGAGAGTACTCAGGTTACTTATAGAGAGAGAAGCAGGTCATTTAGAGACAAAAGACCAATAACATGAACAGTTTTGTAGTCTCTAAAACAATAAGGCTAGAAGAAAAGAAGTCCTGGGAGGCTTAAATTCAAGAATGAAAATAAAACAGAAATGGAAGAGGAATATAAGGAACTCATATTAAGAAATAAGTAATAACAAAGTGTGAAGCTGGATGAACACAGCAGGCCAAACAGCATCTCAGGAGCACCAAAGCTGACGTTTCAGGCCTAGACCCTTCATCAGAGTAAATAAGTGAGCTTTGTTTGCAATTTGTTTAAGGATCTCAGGAGGAGACATTAAAGCAAGAAATAGCATTAAGTATATGCAGATTTAAAAAAAACACAACTATGCCCATTGATTTAGGAACTTTAAAGTAGAAGCAGGGTGACCCTTCACCGAGGTTGGAGTATCTGTAAAGTTAATGTTGAGGGTAAAGGTTGAATCTTTATTTCTGTCATTTACAATAAGGTCATTTCAAACAGTTCTCATATAGCTTAAAATAGTTCGTATTTTTATTTTCATTTGTGAGCCACAAACTTTGATGTTCTTTTGTTAAAAGCACATTAGCTGCCTCTTGTGAACAGGTTCAGTGATGACAACCATGGTAAACAAATGGCAAGGATAAAATGTAGGGTCTATCAAATCAGGTTTCACGTTGGAATTTGACTTGACCAGTGTTTCCATCAGCTGGGGTCATAGTAAAATCACCAAGTCCCAGATCACCATAGGGCTGCTCTCAGTAAAGAGAGACGAATGGTGGCAAATTAAACCTGAGGATCACAATGCTTCAGGCCAGGGCCGAAGCTGAGAAGGCAGGAACTTCAAGGTGACCAGAGAATTGAAATTATCCTATTAGTGTCACTCTGCAGTACACTCCAACTTAGCCAACTGACCACCTACTGGGATTATGACAGTTCTAGGAATACTACTTCTGAAAATATTTTGATTTGATTGCTTAGCTTTTTGACCCTTATTTCTCAAAAGTACATGACAATCATATAAATAAAACTGTTTTCATATTTAAGCATTTAAGTAATCTCATATTTTCTTGGCAACTGAATAGGTATGCTTTATATCAGCCAGTTATCATTTTTGATCTAGTAATGAAACATTCTGAGATATGATTCCATGAATTGTGTAACCTTTAAGATGTGACTATGCATTAATTTTTATATTATAAATGAGTTGAAAATATCAAAAGGGAAAATGAATGAAAAGTTATGAAAGTAAAGTAGCACATTACAACTGCTAGCTTTTGTTTTTCGGAAAGTATATTGTGTTTTTCAAATTATGTGGCACCTGAGTAAGGCACAGTGTGCATTCAGATAGCTTTAATTTCCAGCCAAAGTAGGTCAAAAACAAGGATGTTGTCTTCATAATTAAAACTACAATAATTTTTACAAGTTACATATTCAAACATTCACTTCCATACACCAAGAGGTATAAGGTAAAACTGCCATGGCCCACTCTCTCATTAGAGACAGATAATTCATGAAGGCTTAACCTGAGGCCACTACACCCCAGGCAAGGAGAAAGGGTCTTTCATGGTAACCTCAGCTCATACAGAATTGAACCCATGCTGTTGGCATCACTCTGCTTGTAAACCAGCCATCCAGCCAAATGAGCTAACCAACTCCTGTACATCAGCAATACAATGCTTAAGCGTTTTTTCAGCTGGCCAGTTAGCTGACCTTTCTTAAAATGCTGTAGTGCTTAGGTTTAAAAGGCTAATAGATGCTACTCCTTCTGAAATTTACATGGACACATACAGTGTAAACAGATTTATTTTGGGCAGAGAAATGACAAATTAAATTCAACATATAGATGTGTGACTGATTTTGTAGAAAACACAGAGTCTTTGTATACCTGGGAAAGTAAAAGACGTAAGATTGTAGGATAAAGGGAGATGGGAGTACAAATACTAAATCATTAGAGGTAGCAACATTTATTGACAATGCAACGAAAGTGTTCAAATAAAATAGTAGGTTTCATGCCTGGAAGTATAGAATGCAGAATCTGAGGGATTAGAGGGAGGTTGAGAAAGGTGGTAATTTTAAATTTATATGGACATTTAATTGGAGAAAGAAATAGAGTGAATTCGAGTCAAATTAGATACAAAAGTAGAAATAAAGGGAGAGAAATAAATATTGTAATATTAAAGAGAAGAAAGGTATGGTACGATTATTAAAATTAAATTTTGAAAGATTCTTGAAACAATTTACTATCTGAAGGGAAGGAGCTCCACATTTTCACAGTTCTCTATCTGGGATTTGACATTGTGTTTAATTGTTAGAACTTGCCATTATTGCCTCCAAACTTTTTCTCCAATTTTTCAGGTTAATTTCTTTACCTTAGAACTGGAGTATAACTTGAAAAGAACAGATTGTAAGCAAGTGTTAAGGAAAAAGAACAGGAATAGTAAAAATATGTTTAAATATTTGTTTAAATATATGTTTAAATCTAAAATCAAAGCGAAAGGACTGTGGATGCTGTAAATCAAGAACAAAAACTGAAGTTGCTGGAAATGCTCAGCAGGTCTGGCAGCATCTGTGAAGAATAAAAAAAAGTTAACGTTTTGGGTCCGGTGACCGTTCCTCAGAACTGAACATCTAAAATCTAAAATCAAATTGATTTAGATATATCTCAGTGAATTATTAATCTTGCTAATGACCGTTTCAGAGAGCCTGCAAACTTTTATCAATTATCAAACACTAATTATTTTTGTTTTCTGATTTTACTAATTGCTCACTTAAAGGACCTCAATCCAGGACAAAATATTTGTGGTCACGCACTACTGTGAAAACAGAGGACAAACACTTCATAGACACCAATGTGGCATATACAAAGTGAACTCCATTGAAAGAGTTATGTAAAGTATCATTAAAAAGCATGTGTAAATTTGTATTTACCAGCAAAATGGCTTGAGAGTAGCCAGAAGTACAAGTCATTGCAATGTAATGACTGGAATAATCTTCTTTAAGCCTTAATCTCCATGCCGTCTACATCACTTAAAGAAAATTTGTTGAACTTTTTTTTAATGATACTGTCGACTGCACTCATTATGCCTCTCCTGTGGAAATTCCCCACAGAAAGACTACACAGGAAATTATAATGTTAAATCATAGAAGACAGAATTAGCATTGCCTATTACCTATGAAATTTCATCCATATAGCATGAAAAATGCCAGTTCTACCTCTTATTATCAACTAATGTAAACTGCAGTTTCTTGACTTGTATGTCTTACATTTCTAGGTACTGACAGGACATTTTACATGCCAAGTCTTGTGCTATTGGGTGGGCGATGGAAGAGGTTTTGCGGCATTTAATGAAGTTCTCATGCTGTAATTGTTCAACTGTTTTTGGAAAGAAAACAAATCGCAAAGATATTTGCCTACTCTATGCAGTTAATGTCCTGACTATTGTTTTTCTTTAAAACATTTTCTCCTAATTCATGAAGGAACCAGTTGTAATGTTGGCTCTAACTCACAGTCTACAAAATGACCGCAGTCTGAGTTGTTATAATACATCAGTTTTTCCACTGTAATGTATGGGAAGTGAATTGTCAAATTGTTGGTAAAGGAATGGGGTCTTTAACTGACAAGTACAATGCTACAGTCAACATCAATTGTAATAAGGTCATCTTAACTTTAATGAGAAAACAATTGGTTTTAAAGAAGACAGTCATCTAATGAAACAGAAGAGAGGAAACAATGAGTCTGTTGTAAATTAATCTGATTTTCATACAGAGTAGTTTTATTGTGTGGTTGCTCCATTTTCAATGGGATTGTATTTCTGATGCGATCAACCGGTTTATTGCAGAACACAGTTGATGTCATTACTGTGCAACCGTACCCAAGACTGCAAAAAAAAGGGAAGAAGCTGACCTCAGAATGGAATCATTTTTGATCTTAATAAGATTTATAATAATAATAATAATAATAATAATAATAATAATAATAATAGATTAAATACACTTTCTATCCCAATTGCCTTTGTGGGCAATATTTGGGTGGAGGGGGAAACATTAACCACATTAAAACAAACTCTTTACATATATACAAACAATGAGTTTATATGGAAATATGCCTGTGGCTTCTAAAAATAAGGGAGTGTCACTGAAGAAAGAAAAGTACTGTTATTAAAAGCAAAATCCTCTCCTCCAGCAAGGCTATGTGGTGTCTCAGTACGAGTAACTTGGTCAAAGGGATTTATGTACTTAAAAACATGTAACAACAAAAAATGAAAATTGCACACAGTACATTAAAAAGTGATATAATGTTTTGAACCAAACATTCTAACTAAACAGTGGTTTAGTTGCGCAAAACACTAATTAAGCTCCCACATGCTGTGGGTTGTAAGTAATAAAAGGCCAGCAAGGAACTGCTTTATTTGTTGTTGTGTATGTTAGTTGGTATATCCAGTGGGAGGCTTACTTCAGCAGGATTGTGGCAATGTGTTATGTGTACTGGATTGTAGGATCCGCCCGAGAAAACATAATCTATTTATATCAGTATTCACAAACCTGGAGGGAACGCACTCTATAACTATATGAAAACAGAACAGAAGCCCTGCAAAACTAGAAAATGTTACCATCTTTAATCCTTACTGGTAATTGACTCTAATTCCTGTCACACCCAAAAAGTTCTTAAAAGAAATCTGGTGCAGGTAGATTGCTCCTTCACTGTGTCTCTCTTCCGGAAGTTAACCTGCTAATATTAGATTTTGTAATATACTGTACACATATTCCGGACTGACGCTCCTTTTCACTGGCATTTTTTGCTTCTCATTCTGTTTTTATTTTCACACTTAACAGTAGGAGGATTACTAAACTCCTCACTTGTTTTGGGATTGACCGTGGTATCCTTAGGAAAACCAATATGACACAGGTCTGGGGATTTTCTGGGAAAGCATCCTGGTTACTAGGCTAAGACCTGATTAGGGCAGATGCAAGCCAAAGGAAAATGAAGATTGGAGCACACAGTAGAAACACAAGGTTTGATTACTTGCTTCATATTAATGTTTGCCCATTCTGTATAAGTGGCTGGTTACAGCATGATGAAAACTGGACTGGCAAGTGCTATTCTGGGACTAACAATATTCAACATAAGTGAATCATCTTTCAGGTGTAATTGCTAAATTGCCCAAACCTACACTACTGTCTCCATCTATTATATGAATGCAATCTATTCTGGGCTTTTGTTTCCACAGAAGTTCAGTTTTGCATGTTGTTCAGTCATTTCTAGCTAGGTCAGATATGGTCCAATGATCTGCAGCTAATAAATGATTAAATTTCAAAAGATAACATTCCCTAGGGCAGTGATTGTGACCACAGGCGAGAGCTGTGTTGAGTAGAATCAGTTTAATATTCGTTAAAGTTCACCCTTATTCAGGACACAGAGTTCATTGAGTAGCATTTGAATTGAATGTGATTGTCTCTCCTTATCTCTTTTAGCCTTTGAATCCTTTGACAGAGTTGACTACACCAGCCTCCCCCAATATGATCATGTTGTCATCCTGCTGGCTGGGAGGATTCCCACCCAGTTCCATTCATATCTATCCAACTGTAGCCAGAGGACTACTTGCAATGGTTACTCTTCCCATCCATCATTTCTGCACCTTTACCTCTAATGTTCACCAAGGATTGATTCATATAAGACACTTGTGAGACTGCAGCTAGACTATTGTGCAGAGTTGTGGTGCCATGTTATGGGAAAGATGTGAATGCATTGGAGAGAGAGCAGAAGCATAAGAATAGTTCCAAGAATGAGAAACTCCATCTATGAGGGCAGATTGAAGAAGTTGGGACTGTCTATTTCGGAGAGGAGAAGGTGGAGACGGAATTTAATTCAGAGATAATGGGAACTGCAGATGCTGGAGAATCCAAGATAACAAAGTGTGGAGCTGGATCAACACAGCAGACCCAGCAGCATCTCAGGAGCACAAAAGCTATGACGGAATTTAATTGATGTTTTCAAAATCACGAGTGGGCTGGTCAGAATAGTTAGGGAGAAACTGACCCCTCTCCCCTCGTGAAAAGATTAAGAATGAGAAGGGATAGATTTGAAGTGATGTGCAAATGAAGCAAGGGTGAAGTAAGAAACAGCTTTCTTCATGTAGCAAATAGTTAGGGCACATGTATCTGTGAAAACGAATGCTGTCCTTTTCAATGCCATGTATTGGATAGAAATAGTGTGCAAAGGCATGGTAAAAAGGCAGGATGCTGGTTTGCAGGAGCAGGCAGGCACTACAGGCCAAATGGCCTCCTTCTGCGCTATACGAATTCTGTGATTCTTGGCGAGCTCCTATTTCCCATCAACTGTTCCTGAGTAACATCATTGAAAAGGACAGCATTATTTTCCACAGATACACTGAGGAACTAAGCTTTACCTCACTACAATCCTTTCAACTCCTCCACTGTTGCTAAACTAATAGACTGATTATTTGACATCTAGGCTAAGAATTTTCCTCTGTCTAAATTTTGGGAAGATGGAAGAAATTCTTTCTGATTCCTGCTTTAAACTCTGTGCCTAGCTAAGGACCCCATTCTTGCAACAGACTGTCATGAAAGCAGTCTACTCCGAACATTATTACATTATCTGACCCCAATTTAAGCTTTTGGCGACATATCATCACTAAGACTGTCTATTTCCACCTTTGCAACAATGCACATCTTCACCCACATCTCAGCCTGCCCACTGCTAATACCCTCATTTGTATCTTTGTTACCTCTAGACTTGACTAATCCAAGACACTCCGAGTGGTCTCCAACTCAACACTGCATTAACATGAAGTTATCCCGGATTTTGCTGCCTATGTCTCATCTTATGCCAGGTTTTATTCATCTATCACCCTTGTACTTGATGACCTAACCCTGATCAAATAACTCCACAAAGGCCGGTATCCTATCACTAAGTCACCCTTTATTTAAAATGTGGAGAGTGCTTGACAGTGATTCAGCTTCCTCAGCCAGCTCTCAGAGTGAACAGGATGTCTGACATTCCCATTTGTATCTGTCAGCCAGGGCTCCCTGATTGGATCAGATTACCAGCATCAATCAAGGAATCATTTTCCATGAGATCCACTTGGCTAACCTCATTACAATCACGATAAGGAGCAACCTGATTTAAAAATCTCATCCTTGTTTTTAAGCTTCTCTCAAGCCATGACCCTCCCTACATCTCGAATATCTTTCAGTCACACAAGTCCTAGAATCCTGCATTCATCTATTTATGGTGTCTTGACCCAGGATTTTAATCAATCCACCAGCAATGACCATTTCTTTGGCTGCCTCATCCTTAGGCTCTCAAATGTATTTCCGTGACATCTCTACTCTTCCACTTTCATTCCTTAAAAACTAACTCATTGAGCAAGCTTTTGTTCATCATACCTAATACTTCCTTCTGCGGCTCGAGGTCATATGCATTTTGCATTGTAGGTGCCAGCAAAATACCTTGGAACGTTTTTATTAAAGACGTCATATAAATATACGTTGATGTTGAGATAACTGTTTCATGAGTGAGAGCTCACATTTGGAATGTGGACATTTTTGGCAATGGGCTTAACAGCTTTGTTAAAATAGCACACGCTGAGATTTGATATGAAGGCATAGAAAGGAACTGAAACTACTGAATACTCAGACATGCTAACACTGTTAGTTTTATGGATTTGCTGCAAATTACCATTGGTTACATTAATGCATGTTAGTGCATAACTTTATACACACTTACAGGAGAAATTATTGGATAAAGGTGCAGTCAGGTTGACACTTAAATTATCTAAAACATCATACAAGTGATTACTGTACAAAAATGCACTTGTTCTGTTTACTTATTTTCATCAAAAGAGGTAGAAATTAAATCTACACAAAAATTTATTCATTCATCTCATGCTTGATCCAGTTAGACCCTGCTCCCTGTCACTATTAGCTGTGGGTAGAAGACTTGTACAGTCAAAGATTAACTAACACTCCAAACTAGGGCATGGATTTTCCACCTAACATCAGTCTCGCAATGTGATTTTCAAAGGTAAAGGTCCTATCAGGCCAGACGTTCAATTCAGCAACCAGATAGGTTTATTGGGCAGAGAAGGGAAGTGAGAACAAGGTCTGGAGACTGAATTTTAAAGCAAATGGCAGCTATTACTGGGCTTGCTGCTGTCTGGAGGAATGGGGCCGGCAGGATAACAGCCAGCCAGCAGTCTCAGGGACAATACAATTGGCCAAGTACTCATCCCGCAGATATTCAAAACACACTAGTAAAGAAAGAGCAATTTTGTGCTACTGCATGATCATCTCAATTTGACTACTCATTTTGTATAAGATTTTCCATCGTTGACCATTATCAATAATAATTCCCGCTATGCTCCCAACAACAATGCACTAAGATGTCCCAAACCTTCACTCTTCCCATTTCTTTACCTGTTCAAACATGTTGTGAAACACGTCTGGGGCAGGTGGGACCTTCTGATTCTGAGGTAGGGACACTGCAACTGTGCCACAAGAGGCCCTTGCTCTTCCTATTATTGACTTTGAACGTATGATTCTGTCCCTCTCCAGCCTGTTAACAAGCTGTTTAATGAGCACAACAGGAAATTAATTACAGGCGCATGGTTCCCATGCTTCCTTTCAAAAATTCCAGTGATTTGTGCAGGTGCTGGGAGATTGACACACCTTTTAAATGTACTATTTTCAGAGCACACCCATCCTGACCTCACCCCTGTGGATAATTGTAAATCCTGCCCCAAAGTCAAATGCAAGCATCTGTTGAAACGTCTCCCCTTTGGTACCCTCCTATTGCTGGAATGAAATACTGTGAAAGCTGGAAACATAAACAGCAATAATGGGCAATTTTAATTCTCACACAAACTGAGTAATGCTGTGAAGGACAAATTCCTGAACTCTGTACAAGATGGCTTTCTCAGCAGTATGTAAAGGAACTGAAAAGGGAATGGAGTAGTTAAGATTTGATACTGCGTAATAAGAAAGGACACATTAATAACTTTGCTGTAAAGACGTATTTAAGAAGCTGTGACCAAAATATGACAGTTTTGCATTTGATTTGAAGGTTATACAGTTCATTCTGAAACTGGAGTCTTAAATCCAGACAAAGGGAGTATTGCATTTTGCGGTACAATTCGGCTATGATGGCAGAAACATTTGATGATAGACAGGCAATCGCTAGGACTGAATAAAGTATTACATGGTCTGCAACAAACACACATTCTGTGAGATCTAGAATAGAAAAACTCAACAGGAATGGTAGATCATACAATCATAGAATCCCTACAGTGTGGAAACAGGCCTTTTGGCCCAACAAGTCCACACCGAACCTCAGAGTGTCCCACCCAGACCCGACCCCTATAACCCACATAATCTACACATCCCTAAACACTACAGGCAATTTAGCACGGCCAATCCACCGAAACTTCACATCTTTGCACTGTGGGAGGAAACCGGAGCACCCAGAGGAAACCCATGCAGACACGGGGAGAATGTGCAAGCTCCACACAGACAGTCACCCTAGGCTGGAATTGAACTCAGGTCCCTGACAGCCTTGGCAAACAAAAGAAGTTAACGATCAAAAGAAGAGGCTTAAAAGTTACCAGAAAAAATGGTAAAGTGAAGGTTTGGGAGCAGATTAGAATCTAGCAAAGGATGAACAGGAAGCTGATAAAGAAAAGGAAAAGGCTGTTTGAAGCTAGTGATAAACATGAAGGTGGGCTGTAAAAGGCTTCTTTAGGCAGTGAAAAGGAAAAGATTTTCAAAATTCTGTAGATTCTGGACAGGTTCCTCAGACTGGGAAGCAGTGCATATAATTGCACCATTCAAGAAGTAAGGGCAACAGTAAATGGAAAATAGCATCAGCTGTCGGGAAAATTTTACCATCTAATACAAAAGATGTGATAACAAGACACTTAGAAATAATGGTATGATCAGGCAGAGTCAATTTGGATTTGTGAAAGCGATATCAGGTTTGACAAATCTGTTGGAGATTTGCTGAGGATGTAACTTGTAGCATACTTAAAAGGGAACCAGTGGGTGTAATGTATTTGGATTTTCAGAAGATGTTTGATAAGGTCCTACACAGGAGATGTGTAAACAAAATTGGATCATGTGGAATTGGAGATAGAATATTGGCATTGATTAGAATTGCTTATCTGGCAGAAAACAGAGAACAGGATAAAGACGTCTTTTAATGTTCTTATGAAGATCTGTAGCTCAGATTATGGTGGGGATTGTTGGTTGGTTTACTGAGATGACTGGTTTTCATGCAAACATTTCAATGGATTCAACGGAGACTACACAGCACTGACATCACCCTGAGGAGAGACAAAATGTTTGCATAAAAGCCAATCAACTCAGCGAACCAATCAATTACCCCAAAAAGGTCATTAGAGATAATGGGAACTGCAGATGCTGGAGAATCCGAGAAAAAAAAGTGTGGAGCTGGATGAACACAGCAGGCCAAGCAGCATCAAAGAGGTCATTCTCTGGATGGCGGTCTGTTTATCATGTGGAATTGTAAAAATTAGTGGTGGCACCAAACTGCTCACAATCTATATAAATAATATGGAGTGGCGCAATGGTTAACACTGCTACCTCACAGCACCAGGGACCCAGGTTCGATTCCACCCTCGGGTGACTGCCTGTGTGGAGTTTGCACATTCTCCCTGTGTCTCTGTGGGTTTCCTCTGGGTGCTCCAGTTTCCTCTCACAATCCAAAGATGTGCAGGCGAGGTGGATTGGCCATGCTAAATTGCCCGTAGTGTTCAGGAATGTATAGATTAAGTGGGTTATACGGGGATGGGTCTGGGTGAGATGCTCAGAGGGTCGGTGTGAGCTTGTTGGGCCAAACGGCCTGTTTCTACACTGTAGGGATTCTATGATTCATCAATTTGAATATAGGGATCAAATGCAATATTTCCAGATTTGCCAAGTGCACGAAATGAGGGGAATGTGAGGAAAATGCAATGAAGAAGGGGCCATTGACAGGCAAAATGGGCAAGGGCATGATGTGGAGGTGCTTGTGTTGGACTAGAGTGTACAAAATCGGAAGTCACACAACACTAGGTTGTAGTCCAAAAGGTTTATTTTGAAATCACAACCTTTCATAGCACTGCTCCTTCATCAGGTGAAAGATATTGCAAAAATAAATGAAACCTCAGCTTGACAAGATTCCTGGCAGCTCTTATCCAAGGGTCTGAAAAGAAAGACCTGAACAAATTAATGTATTTATTGTAATCTTCCAAAATTCTCTAAATTCTGCAAAGTTCCCTGCAGATTGGAAAACTATTCACCACTATCCAGGAAACAGGAAACTACCGACTAGGTAGCCTTACACCTGTAATTGGGCCAACGCTAGAATCATTATTAAACAGATAGCAGGAAGGCAATTAGAAAATCATGATACTGTCAGGCAACATCAATATGGCTTTATGAAACAAAAGCTATATTTGATAAACCTGTTGTAATTATTTCAAGATATAAGGACCAAGGTGGATGGAGAGGAAGGAGTAGATGTAGTGCATTTGGATTTCTAAAACATGTTTGATAAGTGCCATAAGATAACATTTTTGATGTTGCGTATGATAAATCCACATGGATGTGGGGAAAGGAATGCTCGAAATTTCAAGGCAACAGATGACTTTCACCTCCTGGAAACATCTGCAAAACATGTGGTTAGAGATGTAGCTTTAGGATCAAGCTCATCAGCGCCACAAGGACCCACAGACCCATGAAGAATGCTACAACATTTCCTGGATGGATAATCATACTCATTAGTGGGTGATTGTTGCCACACATCCTGATTGACAGTCATGGTTCTGAGAAGACTAGCCTTGTTAATTATTAAATACGCTGCAAACAAATAGACCAAACCCATTTGCCACTAGTTTAAAATCCAAGCTTGAGAAGTGTTAATATATGTATGAGTGAGATACCACACACTGTTAACTCTGATTTTTCTTCACAGATGCTTCCAGACCTGCTCAGCTTTTCCAGCAACCTCTGTTTTTGTTCCTGATTCACAGTTCTTTTGGTTTTTATTTGTAATAACAATAATGTTGCTCTGCTTACTGCTCGTCCAATCAAAGTCATGGGAGAAAAGTGACCTCTGATTGGAGGAATAGCTCCTTCTCTAACTTAGCAGTCTATCTACAGTATCTTCTCTAACTTAGATATATTTTGAATAGTGGGCTCACAGAAATCCTTGACAAGTCAGTTTGTGATTCAAAGACACATCCAGCAATACTTTCTACGATCAGTTCGAGTTATGATAAAATAATACAATGTTGTACCGCAATATCTTTCATTCGTGCAAAGACTGTTTCAACCTGTTTAAATCTTTTGTGCTTTGGGAAAACAATTTGCAGTTCATATGATTTCCATAGGGAGATCGTAGCATGTATGGAAGCAGACAGAGTTCATGTAGGTTTCCTGCCCAATTATCTTTGAAAGCTTATGTTTCTAAGATGTTATTTATGAGGCATATGGAACAGTGCATCACATAAAAGGTAATTTGTTGCAGGTCAGGGTGGAATCTCTAGGGCTGGGGTTTAACACCTGGAAACTTGATAAACCAACATGACTTTGATTTAAGCATGTTGAGCACATTTTTCCTGATGCTACTTCATTTTCATATGTTGGCAGAAAATTCCAACCTACATCATTAACCAGGAAGTGCTCAAAGCTGTTACACTTCTAGCCAGACAACCTAAAAGTGGGATGTTCAGCATTATCTACAGTGTAGAACCACCCTGTGCGTTTGATGGGGACGGTATCGAGTAAACTTTACTTCTAGTTTAAAAGAGCCAAGATAGATTTACTTTCCACTTACTTTTAGCTTAAAAGAGAAAAAACCTCGTGAGAGAACGGCAAGGATTTTAACAACTAGATCCACAACAGATGGCGTAGTTGTGTTGTGAAAAGATTGTTACTCAGTGGGCAATGTTACCATCTGGTGGAGAGAAGATGATATTGCATGAATAAATATCTTGTGCACTGAAAACAGTTCAGACAGTCCATTCTTAGTTCAATCAGAAGTTTCACGCACTTAATCTTAAGAAAGCCCTGTAAAGTATTTTGCTCTCTCCAAAAAGGTACATGGAGAAAAAACTTCAAGGAAACCCCATTTGATCAAATGTACAATTCCTACTCTGACTGAAGGTCACAACAGGAACTTTGAAGGTAATTGAATCTCATTAGCTCCTGTGCTGATGTGGCATCAATTGTACCTTTCCTCGGCATCATCAGCAGATATCCTGATGGCTGTCAATATCCTGCTCCTCAGAGGGGCAAACTTATCACGAAGCAGCTCAATTTGCTCAGCATTTGTGGTAGATTTGACCGATGCAGACTGTGGTAACTTAGGGGCAGATGGTAGGGTAGTAGTAAGGTCAGTGGACGAGTAATCCAGAGACTTGGGATAAAATCCTGGGGATGTGGATTCAAATCCTGCCCCAACAGATGGTGGAATTTAAAATAATAAATAAAATTCAGGGATTGAAAACTAGGTCCAATAATTGTGACTACAAAACTATCATCCATTGTTCTAAATATCCATCCAGTTCACTGGGAAGGAAGTTTGCTATTCTTACCTGGTCTGACATACATGTGACTCCAATATGGTTGACAGTAGAGTGCTCTCTGAAATGTGCTAGCAAGCCACTCCAAGGGCAATTAGGGAGAGCAACAAATGCCAATTTTTCCATTGACTCCCATGTTCCACGAAGAAATGAAAAAGTTCCTGTGTACTCATGCGTTCTAAAAACTTAGTGTTCACAAATGATCATCACATTGAGGGAGTGAACTGTGTTCTGGTTGATTAACCACTTCAGAAGTGGTGCTGCACATATGCTATTGCCGACCCCCTGAATGTATGGAAATCAAGCAAAGGGAAGGGATGTCTGTGTTAGGCTACCCTCATCAGTACCAAAAAACACACAGAGACACATAGGAAATAGGAGTAGAAGCAGGCTATTCAGCCCTTTGAACCTACTCCACCAATCAGTATGATCATCCAACTCAGTATCCTGTGTCCACTCTCTCCCTATACCTTTAGATCCCATTATCCCTACGAACAATATTTAACTCTTTCATTCAATGTTTGGCTTCAATCTCCTTGAATTGCAGAGAATTCCATGGGCTGCCCACTCTTTGGGTAAAGAAATTTCTCCCGTCCTCCTGGGCGGCCTTGGTTGACACAACATATACAAAATGGGAAAAGTATTGGTGGGCTGCAGGTTGGTAGGACGTACAGATGTCTCCAGCCGTTGCCTGAAAGCGACTAGAGCTGTTGAAATTTGAGCCTCTGATGATCTTATTGGTTCCTGGCAGTGCAGTTCCACCTGACGATCATGAAAAGAGCCCGTATTCTAAGAGCTGTAAATGCCCACAATGAACTCCGGCTCCTGACATTTGGTTTGCGGTTCCACCTATTTCTCATTAGAGCTCATTATAGTAGCTGGATGACCCACAACATACTGTAGCCAAGGCTTTCAGCAAATAGGTTTGCAAGTGTTGGTCTCAGTAAGAGTTTTCTGGTATTATAAATACAACATAGAACTTAGAACAATATGGCACAGGAATGGGGCCTTTGAGCCATGATGCCTTGCCACACATCAGTTTTGTTCTTTTATTTTCTTCCAAACTTAAGTCCTTAATGCAGCAGCTTAAGTTGGGGCAATATTTACCATATTGCACATAAGTTGGCTATTTTGAAAGTAAAGGCCTGTAATTTACAAGTTTCACAGGTTTATTAGTTTTTTCATGTGAAGACACTTCCTCTTTTGACCTATCTTTTGTTTCAATGAGCTCACTTTCAGTCATACTGGACAGATTGTCTGGGAATTTACTTGAGTTCCAAATGGGATGTAATAATCTTTATGACCTTAACTTTTATTTTGTGCAGGCACTCAGAGAACACCTTTTTCTCAGGGGTCCTGGAAAGTTAACATTGACCTTATGGCCGCCTTCATTTAATCCTGGAATTTTCTTGACTTCCCTACAAAGATGCCAGTCTTCAACCAATTTGCTTCACTCCACATGATGTCAAGACATGCTGGAGATACTGGATGCTGGAAAGACAATGGGCCCTGACATCATTCTGAAGACTTGTACTCTAGAACTAGATGCGCCTCTAACCAAGCTGTTACGTTACAGTTCCAACACTTACATCTACTTGACAATGTGGAAAATTGCCCTGGTATATTCTATTTTAAAAAAACAGGACAAATTCAACCCAGCCACTTACACCCCCATCAGTCTACTCTCGATCATCAGTAAAGTGATGGAAGGAGTTAACAACAGTGCTATCAAGCAGTTTAGAAACACTGATACTGATTGAATTTAGATCCTGCCAGTGCCACTTAGCTCCTGATGTCATTACAGCCTTGGTTCAACTGTGGTCAATATTCGACTGAGTGTGGCATCAAGGAGCCCTAGAAAAACTGGATTCAATGAGAATCGGGGAAGTCACACTGAAAACAAAGGAAGATGGTTGTGCTTGTTGGAGTTCAGTCATCTCAAATCCAGGACATCTCTGCAGGAGTTCCTCAGGGTAGTGTCCTAGGCCCAACCTACTTCAGCTGCTTATTTGTAAGGCCCGATGTGGGGATGTTTTCTGATGGCTGCACAATGTTCAGCGCAATTTGTGACTTCTCAGATACCGAAGCAATCTGTGTCCAAATGCAACAAAATCAAGACAATATCCAGGCTTGGGCTGAGAAGTTACAAATAATAATTGTAGCACAGAAATGCCAGACAATGACCATCTCCAACAAGAGAGAATCTAAATATTACCCTTTGGCATTCAATGGCATCACCATCACCAAATCCCACACAATCAACATCCTGGGGGTTACCATTGACCAGAAACTACTAGACGAGCGATATAAATAAAGTGACTACAAGAGTATGTCATAGGTTGGGAATCCTGCAGTGAGTAACTCACCTCCTGACTGCTAAATCCTTCCCATGATCCACAAATCAGGAGTGTGATGGAATACTCATCATTTGCCTGGATGAGTGCAGTTCCAACAATGCTCAAGTAGTTAGATACCATCTAGAGCAAAACAGCTCCCTTGATTGACACCACAACCACAAGCATTCATTCCCTCCAACACTGACACTCTGGAGCAGTGGATTGTACTATCTACTGATGCACTGCAGAAGTTCACCAAAGACTCTTACGCAGCACCTTCCAAGCCCATAATCACTTCAATCTGTTAGGATAGGGCAGCAGATGCATGGGAACACCACCACCTGCAATTTCTCCTCTAAGTCACTCTCTGTCCAAACATTGAAATCTATCGCCGTTCCTTCACTGTCACTGAGTCAAAGTCTTGGATTTTCTTCCCTAACCCAATTGGGGGCCTACCTACACCAGATGGAATGTACCTCACCACCACCTTCTCAACAGAAACTAGAGATGGCAATAAATACTGGCCCAGCCAACAGTGCCCATTTGAATCAATAGAAATAAAATAAGAACACAGATGGCCCTGATGGATGCCTACAACAGGTGCAGCACCAAGGCAGACTTGGTAATAAAAGAGAAGTTACACTCCATGTAGCTGGCATTTGGCATTTTTCTCCAGTCCTTTCAGATTAGAACATCAGAGGGACCAGGCGTTAAGGAAAGTAAATTGCAAAAGGTAGTGGCATCTTTCCTTTGGAGCTGTCCAGAAAGTGATTTCTTGGCCTGGAAGCCTCTGGCTGCTTATGTTAAACAAAACGTTATGATCAGTTAGAGGCCAGTAACCGGTCCCAGAGGGACATGTCTCTCCGGTTTATGAAGGAAAATTTACACACAAGTGTTCCAAGGCGTTGGGCAGAAGATACATCTCTGATTGGGTGTAAAACAGTTGTTAGCAGATTGTCAGCCAATTATACAGGTGAACATATGCATTAGGAGCTTGTAGAACTCATTTGGTTTCTTCAGCCTCGTCTGCTATTTCAGTTTGTGGCCTCAGCACCACTTTTACACCTGCCTGGATACCTTCTGAGCGCTTCATTGGCGAGAACGCATCGGCCTCTGCTTTAAATATATTTGGCGACCCACCCCACTGTTCCATGGGGAAAAGAGTCCCATCGATACACAGTTTCATGAGAGAAAAGAAATCACTTCATCTCGGCATTAACTGGAATGCACCTTAATTTTAAAGTGTCCCCTATTTTCAGGCTTTTCTATGGCTGAAAATACTTTCAGCATCCACTCTGTCAAGTTCCCTTAGGATCCCACAAGATTCACTCCCATTCACATAAACTCCAGTGGATGATTTTCTTTCTGACTGATATTAATGGGAAGAAACCTCATGCAGGGTGCGAAAAGGAAGTCTGACCCAAAAAATTTGTGACTGTAACAAAACACAAGTCCACACAAAGGAGGAAACACAGTGTCAGTGCATCGTGAGATGTAGCGTCATAAGTCAGGCAGAAAACTGAAGGTTTGGATTTAAGAGAGAACTTTGAATCAATTCCCTTGTTTCTATTTTCCATAAATGAGATTGGCAACCCTGTTCTCCTAAAATTCAACTTGCACTGGGCTAACGCAGGATCTAATCTCTGTATTATGTTTTGTGTGAACAAATTGAGACAACATGAACACAGAGCAATGTGCATTGCAGTTCATTACAGTGACAAAAGGTGGCAGTAGGTCACAGTCAAACATTGGTCACAATTAAAGAAATAACACACAAAAATGAAAATAAATGATGTGAGAGTAATGGGGAATGGAAGTGGGGGAGAATGCATTTTTGGGTTGGAGCTTGGGGCCTTCATTCAGTCTTCTATTGGTAGGAGGTAATGATCTAAACATATCTAGATCCAATGCGGTTAATACTGATCATTCATGCACCTCGGAGGAAATGGAACACTAGCACAGACTGCACAATCACTGTAGCATGCAACTTAACACTCCTCCTGGTCAGTGTTGAAGCAGGCAGGATGTAGATTGGTACAGCAGGGGGATAGTACCAATTCATATGCCTGAACAAGCGTCCCACTAAGCATGAAGCATGATTTCTTCACAGATACTGCCAGATCTGCTATGTTTCTCCAGCAATTTCTGTTTCTGTTTGTCCCATATGTGTCTGATGGAACAAACACTAATCAGGAATAAGAGTTGCAGTTGCAGCAAATTTCTGAAATATAGTTCCTTAGGATCACCTGAATGTATAATGCTTACATACAAAGATCAAGTCAGAAGCACTCACAATCGGCATTAACTCAAAATTGAGTAATGGTTTCACCATATGTAAAACAAGTTAAAAGGAATCAAACCGATAAATTTCCAGTGATTTACTTTCTTTACCCCTCCACAGAGAAACATCAGTGTAGGATGAATGTCATTTTCAGGCACTTGGTATGCATTGGAGGGTTTGATTAAAATGGTAAAAAAATGAATAAATATGGTTGTGTAAATCGCTGATCAGACAGATCCAGGCAATTGCATCTGTGACAAATCTGACCACATTATCCTTCTTCAATGCCTCTTCGCTATTGACTGACTTTCTTGGGAGCTACTTTGTCACACATAGCCGCACATCCTCCTGAAATTGCTCCTTCACCATCCCCAGCCTTTAGAATTTCCATTGGGTTTTATCTTGACTCAATTCAATTTCTAGTCTCCATACTAAGGCATGATCCAGCAACACTGAAACAAATAAGTGCTATATTACTACCAGTTCTCTCAATCACTCCAACATCTTTGCAATGTCAGCTTGCCTTTGCAAATCTAGCCCTGGATGAGACGTTAGTACACCACACTAAATTCACCAAGGCTCCTCAGACAGCTCTTTCCAAACTCATGATGACTGCCATCTGAAAGATCTAAGGGCAGCAGATACATGAGGACACCATCATTGACAAATTCCCTTACAAGTCACTTGCCAACCTCATTTGGAAATATTTCACTGTTCATTTATTGTCACTGGGTCAAAACCTTGGAACCACTTCCCTAACAGCACTGAGTGTACCTACAACAAATAGACTGGAGCAGTTCGGGAAGCGAGTTCACCTCTACTTTCTCAAAGGAAATTAGGGATGGCAATAAATGCTGGCCAGTCAGTAAACTGCACATCTCCTGATGAATAATGAAAGTAAACATTTGGAGACAAAACCACTGTCTTTGATCCCTGCTACGTAATCTGTCCTTTCTTTGTGGATACCATGTCCCTCCCTGCCCACTGTCTCAGCTGAAGTAGACTGATAGTAAAGCCAATACCCTATCTTGGGCATTCATGTCCATTTTCAAAGTATGTAACATCTTCCCACTCCATTCCTGCTTTTGTTACCTCAGGTCTTGATTATTCCGTGTTTGTTCTGGGTAGGCTGTTATTTCTCATGATCCTGTTTACCTGTTTTTCTAACTTACTGACTTCTAAAACTTTCCTAGAACTTTATCTGCCTCAACTTGACCTCCCATAGGTCACTAATTATTTGGCCTCACTGTTAACAGCTTTGCTTTTGGTTGCCAGGATGCTTACCTCTGGGATTTCCATCAGATTCCTTTCAGCCTTTTCATCAACTCAGTTCAAGAAGTTGGTCACACATATAATTGCACCAAGCATGCTATATTGTTCATCTTTCAACTATGGTTTGGTTCCACTATCTCCACCATAGGCTTTATAGTGGTCTGACATCAACAGAGCAGGATTTCAGTCTCTTCCATCCCTTTAAAGTTCTGATCCCCTAATATCCTTTGAAAGGTTCATTTTTATATGCTGAGTAGACTCAGGCAGAGTCTGCACTTACATATGAGGCCCACATAATAATATCATAATCGGTGGCCTTGAAATCATATAATCATACTTTTTCTGACTGAATAGAATCAAGACACAAGAACTGGTAAAACAAATGTATATCAGCATTATCTGGCAGCATCTGTGAAGAAAAAACAGAACATCGCGAGGAAGGGCCACTGGACCCGAAACATTAACTCAATTCGTGCCTTCACAGATGCTGCCAGACCTGCTGAGCTTTTCCAGCCACTTTGTTTTTGCTCCTGATTTACAGCATCCACAGTTCTTTTGATTTTTATTAGACATCAGCCTTCTTATTTATGGGGGCTAAATGTGAAGGGACAATTGGTAAGCCGGAGTTTGACAATATTATATGATTTTTTTAATCATTGGTTATGATTACAAACAAACAATACAGCAACACTTTAAAATACTCAAGTAAATAAAACTGTGACAGTAGCTTAAGGAGGATCCTAGTCTCTAACTAAAGAGAAGCAAATTTAGTACTGATGAAGGGTCTAGGCCCGAAACGTCAGCTTTTGTGCTCCTGAGATGCTGCTTGGCCTGCTGTGTTCATCCAGCTTCACACTTTGTTATCTTGGAAGTAGCTATCGACTGTTTACTAGAATGGATGTAATTCCATGGAAATAACAAAGTGTAATAAGTATAAAAATTGAGTATTCCTTTCAGTGGTTTAAACTATTAGATGTCTTCAAAATAGTGTTTTGTTATTGTGGTTTGAGTCATTTGTTATGGTAACAGCCTTAAAACAGGACATTTTGTCAAGTCATTTTTTTGACCTTTTAGCAGGAAATGTATTTTCAAATGTTGTTGGTCTCTGAAGGAGTTGTCTTCTTCTGCTCTCTGCCAGAAGGCAAGTGCTTGGCAATTATTTGCCAATTCCAAGACAGAATGCTATGATTTCTTTAAGATGAGTCAGCAAGACAGTATACTCTGAGGCTATTTTGACTGGTGACAAGGATCGAATGCTATGCTGTTTGTGTTAATAGAGAGTTTAATAACTGGAAGTGATTTTTCATATAAAAGTGTGATCACAGGAGGACCAGAACTACTGGAGTCATAGCTGCCCTGATGGTCCTAGTGCAACAATTTCTTTCCACTCTCATATTTACTGGATCTTTCTCCCTGCCTGAATCAGGCCTGGTTTTACCACTGAATGCAAAGGGAGACTTGTAACTCACATGAAACAATTTTGAGGGACAACCAGACAAACATTCTGCCTAGATTGTCTGGGCCCTGAAGACGAGGAGGCCTCACAAAGGAAAATAAACTATAATTTTGTAGCAAATGAGGTTTGCACTCCTGTGAGTGAACAGAAACAGGCTTTACTGAATGTAACTATATACAAGGGATTGTGAGCAAGGTTGTCTTCTGGAATCCGACAGACAGAGGCTCCAGTCCCATGCAATCTGACATCACTGTGCTACAGCTTTTTCCATCCACACTTAGCAGCTATTCTTGAAGAAGTAATGAATACTTACCTCCACATCTCCCCAAGTTATTTTTTACTGTATCCTCTTTAACCACGACTGTTTGAACATCAACATTTAACTTTTTGCTCTTATTCCCCTTGCCCACAAGTTCCTTTTGCTTGAGGTATTAATCTTCAACAATGTTCTCAACTCTCTTGAAGGATGTACATCATACAAGTATTCACTTACTGCTGTCTGTGAGAGCGGGGTACAGAAGGATGGAAGCTCTGGTACAAATGAGAACATTTCTGCAGTTCCATCTGAATGTAGAAGTAAATTGCCATCAATAAGGAAATGGAGATCTGGGCCAGGATGTCGAAGAAGTTCAAAGAAGAACAAAGAACAATACAGCACAAGAACAGGCCCTTCGACCCTCCAAGCCTGTGCCGACACAGTTTACCGTTCCGTGCTAAAACTGTCTTCATTTATCCTTCTATTCCCTTCCTATTCATATTTTCACCCAGGTGCTTCTTGAATGCTGCTATTATATCGGCTTCCACCACCTCCTCTAGCAGGCGCTCACCACCCTTTGTGTGAAAAATGTGCCTCATACATCTCTTATAAACTTCCCCTCTCACACCTTGAACATGTGTCCCCGAGTAATTGACTCCTCCGCCTTGGGAAAAAGACTCATATTTTCTATTCTGTCCATGCCATTCACAATCGTATAAACTTCTAACAGGTTGCCTCTCAACCACCTGCATTCCAGTGAAAACAAGCCCAGTTTTTCCACCTTTTCTTCCTAGTTAAAACCCCATATCAGAAAACATCCTGGCAAACTTTTTCTGTACTCTCTCCAAAGCATCCACATCCTTCTGGTAGTGTGGTGACCGGATATGTGCACAATATTCCAAATATGGCCTATCTAAAGTTCTATAAAGCTGCAGCATAACTTGCCTATCCTTATTCTCAATGCCCCTTCCAATGAAGGCAAGCATGCCATTGGTCTTTTTTAATAACTTATCTGCCTGTGCTGCCACCTTTGTGCTGATAGAATGTTAAGTTTTTACACAAACTGCAGACATTAGTTGGCTTTTATCGATGGATAATTTTGAACTTTGAATATTGGCATGATTCAAAAAGTGGAGCTATGTGTATCCTTGACCCGGTGAGCTTTTCATTAGTTACTTGGCCCAGTGGTATTATCACGGGACTGTTAATCCAGCGACCCAGGTAATATTCTGGGGGGCCTGGGTTCGAATCCTGCCAAGACAGATGGTTGAATTTGTATTCAATAAATATCTGGAATTAAGAACCTAATGATGGACCATGAATACATTGCAGATTACCTGGGTGGGGGGAGTGGGGGAAATCCTCTGGTTAATTCATACTCTTTAGGGAAGGAAACTGCCATCCTTACCTGGTCTGGTCTACATGTGAGTCCAGACCCACAGCAACGTGGTTGACTCTTAACTGCCCTCTGGGCAATTCCGAATGGGCAATAAATGACACCCTCATTCCGTGAATAAATAAAGAAAAAAAAATTGCTGACTTCCCATTTCTCCAAAGAACAATGTCTCTTGGCCCATTGTAGCATCTACTTCTCAAACAGTTACTGACTGAAGTGGTTTGGAAATTGGTCTCTTCAGGCGGAAGTTTCTTATTGTTGCTTTGGCAAACCAGCTGAGTACAGTTTATCAAATAGAACATGGAGTATTCCGCAATAATGGCTGGGCAGTTTTGGGGTTTACTCACTACAAAACAGACAAGAAGTAATGGTAGAAGTGCTTCCCCCACTCCCCCTGTGGCTACTCTCCTGACACTGATAGCCCTCTGATTTAGTGTTTTGAGCTCACAAAAATTGTGTCTCATTGGTAAGAAGTCTGCATGTGAAGACCAGTCCGAGTGACAAACTGTGTTTGGCAGCGATGGCTTACACTCTTCTGAGAGTAAAAATTCTAATAGGGTTTCATCCTGCACTCCCATCAGAAGGCAGTCCCATTTGAGCTGTTCTTTTAGGGTTCCACATTGGCAATTATCCACAAGGCAATATCAATCGTATTTTAAAACGTGCATAATTTACCCAGGCTCTTGGTTGCACCAATTAAACTTTTTCCAGACTATAATCATTATGCTTTCAATTGAAATAAGAGTTGAAATTTTAATTACATTGTTGTATGTTGCAATTTCTAGTGTTAACATTTATCGTCTTATTATTTCTACTGGTGAGAATGGTGTCAGTACTGTCACTGGTTGTGTAGAACATTACATAGTCCTGCCTAGGGTTTTGCACTGAGGCCTGAAGTAGCACAGTATTTGCTAAACAGTTTGTGCCATTGCATTCAAACACTGTCCAACCCTTGGAATGAACTGGAGTCTCTAGATAGCAGGATTAGCTGATCAACCTGCATACTCAACTTGACTGGGAGAGATAGTAGGAACTGCAGATGCTGGAGAATCTGAGATAACAAGGTGTGAAGCTGGATGAACACAGCAGGCCGAGCAGCAGCAGCGAAGCAGGAAGGCTGATGCTTCGGGCCTAGACCCTTCTTTGGGTCGAGGCATGAAACGTCAGCTTTCCTGCTCCTCTGATGCATCCAAGCAGCACTTTTTTGCCCATCCCTAATTGCCCAGAGGGCCGTTTCAGTCAACTATGTTGCTGTGGGTCTAGAATCACACGTAATCCAGTTAAGGATGGCAATTCCTTCCTGAAAGGGCATTAGTGAACCAGATGAGTTTTTCCCCAACAATGGGCTCATGGTAATCATTAGATGCTTAATTCCAGATTCTTCATTGAATTTGAATTCCACCATCCGCCCTGGTGGGATTTGAACATGGGTCCCCAGAACATTATCTGGGGGTCTCTGGATTAATAGTCCAACGATAATACCATTAGACCATTGCCTCTTCTCTAGCAACGCTGTTTTAGTACGACTATCAGACAGAAGTCTATATGACAAGGTGGATTTCTTCTGGGTTTTTGACAAACTTGGGTATTTTTCCAATCTGGCCAATTCTTGTCACAATAACATATTTTCAAATGTCAGAGTGCTGGAAAAACCACCTTCAGTTGCTTCGAGACCTTCCCTCTATCTTAAGGTTTGAACTAGGATGTTTATGGTTGATTGCATGGTTTTCAGTTCTATTCAGAATTCTCCAGGTTTCTGAGAATTTAGGCCTGGCTGATAAGAGGTAAAGTAACATTTGGGCCACACAAATGCCAGGCATTAATTATCTCTAACATTTCCTTGATGTCCAAAAACTTTTCCTTGATGTTCAAATATATTACCATCATTGAATTGATCAACATTAGCACCCTGGGATTACCACTGAGTAGGAACTTAATTGAACCAGTCACACAAATGTGATAGGCTTTAAAGCAGGAGAGGGGAGATCTAATAGAAACTTACAAGATAATGTATGGTTTAGAAGGGGTGGACGCTAGGAAGTTGTTTCCATTAGGCGGGGAGACTAGGACCCATGGGCACAGCCTTAAAATTAGAGGGGGTAAATTTAAAACTGAAATGAGACGACATTTCTTCAGCCAGAGAGTGGTGGGCTTGTGGAATTCATTGCTGCAGAGTGCAGTGGAGGTTGGGACATTGGATGCCTTCAAGGCAGAGATCGACAAATTCTTGATCTCAAAAGGAATCAAGGGCTACGGGGAGAGTGCCGGGAAGTGGTGTTGAGATGCCCATCAGTCATGATTTAAATGGCGGAGTGGATGGGCCGAATGGCCTTACTTCCACTCCTATGTCTTATGGTCTTATGGTCTTAGGTCTGAAGCTGGGAATTCTGAAAAGGGTTTATTTATGATTTCCAAAGATTTTCACCTTCTGTAAGGCCTCAGCCAGAAATCAAATAGAATTTTCCTCACTTTCCTCAACGCAACTCCAGTTATACTCCTGAAACCCTACAGGACAATCCACCACCTTAACATTTCCTCCTTCTACCATCAGGGTATGTGACTGCAGTATCACATCTAGAAGTGAAATGCAGCAACTCCCCAAAATTCCTTCAAAAGCACTTTGAAAAGCAACAACCATTACCATCAAGAAGGTTGTGGACAGCATGTGTAAGATCTTCAGGATTTCTCTCTACCTCACACACACATGCAATACCTCTAACATTCCTTTAGTGTTCAGAGGGTCAAATTCCTGGAGCGTACATCTTAACTCCATTGTCGATGTATTTGCACTGCATGGACTTCTTAAAATTCATTCATGGGATGGGGACATTGGTGGCTAGGTCAGCATTCATTGCCCATCTCTAATTGCCCATAGGACAGTCAAAAGCCAACCACATTGCTGTCGGTCCGGAGTCACATGTAGTACAGATGGGGTAAGGATGGAGGTTTCCTTCCTTAAAGGACACTATTGAGCCAGATGGGATTTTCTGACAATTGACAATAGTCATCCTTAGATTTTTAATTCCTGAAATTTTCTTAAAAATTCAAACTTCACTATCTGCAAGGGTTTGAACCTAGTTCCCTGGAGGCTTCCTGAGTCCCTGGATTAACAGTAGCATTAGGCCATCTCCTCCCTTGAGACAGATTAAATCAGTTTAAGGTATTTAATTGTAATTATGGCCTCTTTGCCATATTTCAGGTCAGTTTGGAATTGGAAATAAATAAATGCTGGTGTCATCAGCCACACTACAAATTAATTTTAAAAAAGTCAAAATTTCATCCAAGTTGCTTTGAAGGCAACCCAGGCTCTTTGGATGAACATCTCCTCAAACTTATTACTGAATACATTCTAACTATTACATTTCCTCTCTGCCATGTTCAAGTCCCACAGCACAAATGTGTTCATGATTTGTGACTGATTGGCAATTTCAATCAATGGTGCTGGCATGACAAGTGTGTACCTTTGATTAGCGCAATGGGGACGTTCTCCTGTGGCTGCTGTTGGGAAAGTGTAAAGGAACTTTACTTAATACATAACTTGTATTGTTGTCAATTTGCATGCTCAGACCCAAACACGGCAAAAACTGTTTACAACTTGTGCCTTTGTACAAAAACTCATTTCCCTTTCTGAAATTGTTCCAAAATGTCTGCTTCTTCTTTCAAAATAAAAAGCTAAGATTTTTAAGTTCACAAATAAAAAAAAATTAAGCGGAACAGGCTGTGCCATTTTTTTCTCACGTTAATGCATGTAATGAATGGAAAGAGCGATACAATCACATTGAGATTTATGCCCTGGCATTGTCAATGGTCATTGCTGTGCAGTAACTTTACCAGGGGCTGATTAGGACATTGTGGGTAAAGTGATTACTTTACTGAAAAATTCAGTAATGACCATTGGATGATCAATAAAAAAATACAAACTCTGAAATTATCAGAAGAAAATATTTACAAAAGTGCATTGAAGAGAAAAGACTTGGGTCATTTACAAGCTATAAATCTTTGCCTTCTTGTATTAAACTGATGCCAGTGCTCCTCTTTGACATTTATTTTACTGTGTTACAAATACAGAAACAATTATTTGCTTATATTTTCTGATACTGACACAACCCCAACTGGATTGGTAATTTGCAAGTCGAAAAGAAAATGTGTTAATTGTATTTACTTTTCCAGTGGTTAGCTGAGTTGCATAATTTGAAGTACAAATTTGGAACAGTGCAGGGAGTAAATAAGTAACGGCAGGAGAACTCTATTTTAAAATAAATTTCAGGATGAAAGGAACATTTGAAGGGGAATACGACAACATTCTAAAAAATTTGAAGAGACTCACAAGGCCTCTCAAACCATCAGCAATGCTTATGAAGGTGGAAGGCAACAAAAATGCTAAGTGAAAATTTAAGATAAAAGTTTCCCAGGTTACAGATGCAAGGCTGCAGGTCAGTGAATGGACCACCCAACCGCCATCAACTCTTATGGTAGATACAGTCTCCAACTACACCACTTATCACAGCATATCTGCAAGCCAGGCTTAAGGCCATTATAATCAATGGATGTGTCAGCCTTAAACTGTTACATAGATTCAATAAATGAAAGAGAAATGGTTTACAATGGCAGAATTATCAGAGAGTATACATTTAGGGTGGATGACAAAATTCAAATTAGAATTAGATTTTACTGTCATGTGTACTCAAGCACAGGAATACAAGAGTGCAGTAAAAAGTGTACAAAGTCACCGTTCTCTAGTGCCATCTTGGTCACAAAAGACAGAATTAAAAAAACAGGAGAACTGAAAGAAACAGAACCAAAGGGAAAGTGAAACGTCCAATTCTTTTTAAAGTTCTATCTCAGAAAACGTGTACGAAGAGCTCAACCAGCCTGCGAGTCTCGCATCAATCACAGGGAGCAGTTGTGTTCTTGCTGCCACTGGCCCAACTCAGGGCCAGAAGAAGCTTTGCTGCCGCTGTTTGACAGGTAAAGCTTTGTCATCACTACCGTCACTGACCCTAATTGCCAGTGGAATGGGGACACTGCTGCCACCCTTGCCACTGCCTCATACTGCCATGCTGTGCACAGCATGATCTGGCTGCTGTGCTGATGCCGGTGACCCCACCTCAAAAGTCTCAAGTAAAAGAAAATGGAAAAAATGTCAACAAAGAGAAAAGGGAACAAAAGCAAAATACGACAAAAGAAGGTAGATGGGAGCAGACAAGCCCCTGGCACAGGAGCCCAATCGTATTCCTGCTCCTTTGCCGCTGTCTTGGAAGAGGTATGTTTTTGGCTTGGTACTTTTTCAGTCATACTGACCGTTGAAATGTTCTATCTAGGACAGCACAATATTTCCATTCAAAGAAAATGATATTTGGGTCCAAAGCATCCTCTCAAAACTTCCTGGAAATGATGTTCACAAAACTGTTCAGCCAAACCATATGTTTGGAATTCGCACTGAGCATTTTAGTTTCTCCAGGGTATTTTTTTCCTCTTTCCCTGCCCACCTCCAAGTGTCCAGTATACATGCTTCAGACAATTTCTCATCCCTCTACTGAAGTCCAAATCCAATCATTTAAAACAAAACTATTGCGTATTCTGGAAATCCAAAATAAAAACAGGAAGTTACCCTGTTTCTCTCCCTCCCTATAGTGCTGCCACACTGGTTTTTGTAACTAACAAATAAAACGATGACCTGGAAGATGAGTGTGTTCCTGGGGTGAAGCCTTGGGATTGTAAATGCGGGATCTGCAGCTTGTTCTTGCAGGAAGTAATTGTCTTCAAAACAAAATTGGGCAGACACTTGAAGATGGAAATAAAATGGCAGGGATGGAGGGAAAGAGTGGGTATATAGAACAAGAGATAATGGGAACTGCAGATGCTGGAGAATTCCAAGATAATAAAATGTGAGGCTGGATGAACACAGCAGGCCAAGCAGCATCTCAGGAGCACAAAAGCTGACGTTTCGGGCCTAGACCCTTCATCAGAGAGGGGGATGGGGAGAGGGAACTGGAATAAATAGGGAGAGAGGGGGAGGCGGACCGAAGATGGAGAGTAAAGAAGATAGGTGGAGAGAGTATAGGTGGGGAGGTAGGGAGGGGATAGGTCAGTCCAGGGAAGACAGACAGGTCAAGGAGGTGGGATGAGGTTAGTAGGTAGATGGAGGTGCGGCGTGAGGTGGAAGGAGGGGATTTTAACTCCCCCTCCCATTCCTTAGATGACATGTCCATCATGGGCCTCCTGCAGTGCCACAATGATGCCACCCGAAGGTTGCAGGAACAGCAACTCATATTCTGCTTGGGAACCCTGCAGCCGAATGGTATCAATGTGGGCTTCACAAGCTTCAAAGTCTCTCCTTCCCACACTGCATCCCAAAACCAGCCCAACTCGTCCCTTCCCCCCACTGCATCCCAAAACCAGCCCATCTTGTCCCTGCCTCCCTAACCTGCTCTTCCTCTCACCTATCCCCTCCTCCCACCTCAAGCTGCACCTCCATTTCCTACCTACTAACCTCATCCCACCTCCTTGACCTGTCCGTCCTCCCTGGACTGACCTATCCCCTCCCTACCTCCCCACCTATACTCTCCTCTCCACCTATCTTCTTTTCTCTCCATCTTCGATCTGCCTCCCCCTCTCTCCCTATTTATTTCAGAACCCTCTCCCCATCCCCCTCTCTGATGAAGGGTCTAGGCCCGAAACGTCAGCTTTTGTGCTCCTGAGATGCTGCTTGGCCTGCTGTGTTCATCCAGCTCCACACTTTAGTTGGGGCTCAGTATCACTGTCCTCCTGATGGTGGGTCAGGCCACTTGTGCTTGCATTCAATACTGACCAATGTTTGTTGAACCCAACAATTGTAGCCATTGGGGCTGCTAAAGCAAAACAAAATGGATCTACAGCTCAGTAATTCTTTGCCAGCTTGCATCTACAACAGAAAATGCTGAACAAAATAGTACAAATGTACCAACTCACCAGATGTAAGAAAGTGATTTTAGAGTGGTAATCTATTTTTGAACTTAAAATGGCAGTTATAAATCATGGAAGCTACTCTATCATGGTTTACAGTAACATCTAAAGCCCTTAATTAGGTTCCAATGTTATAATCATTCTGAGGGATCCATTATTTATTTCCTGTTTCCTTTTAAGCAAAGATGACTTTCATGAACTTTTTGCATGAGCACAATTAAAGGAGAGGTTGCAGCGAAGAAATGAAAAAGGAACACAGGAAAAGAGGGGCATTGACAGGTTTAAAAAGTGACAGGAAATGAAAGTCAGAATGGGCTTTAGAAGGAATTGAGATACTTGAAATGATAACCAAAAAGATTGCTGCAGAGAATTACAATGTGGATATGCCATAATGGGGTACACCAATAAATAGCTTCAAAAAGATTGTGCGGATAGCACACAAAACCTTGTACTCAGAGATGTTGGAAGGGCTGTAATTGGGTAAAAAATAACAAGCTAGAATTTTGGAATGAGATATAGTTTTTATGTCATTGTGATAATATCTTGTATTTATACAAAATTCTCCAATTAGTGTACATGTGACACTGTTGTCCCACCATGTTACAAAGTTAAACTTGAGAATTATGATATTGAGATGGCAGTTACTCAAATCTCCAACTGGGGTGTTGCTACAGCAACCATTTTGACTATTGCATCATTGGGAAAATGGTTCATCATAGATCATAGAATCCGTACAGTGTGGAAACAGGCCCTTTGGCCTAACAAGTCCGCACTGAACCTCAGAGCATCCTACCCAGATTCATCCCCCTATAACCCACTGCACTCCACATATCCCTACGGGCAATTTAGCATGGCCAATCCACCTAACCTGCACATCTTTGGGCTGTGGAAAGAAACTGAAGCACCTGGAGGAAACCCACGCAGACACAGGGAGAATGTGGAAACTCCACACAGACAATCACCGGAGGCTGGAATCAAACCCGGGTTCCTGGTGCTGTGAGGCAACATGCTAACCACTGACTCGATATGCCGCTCCTCAAGCTGATGAATTATTTAATTTACTTAATAATTATGTTGATCTTGAGTTGATCTTACTTTAAACTTTGTTTTTGTTAATAAAATTCATTATCATAAACATATAGCACATATTTTGTGATCCCGTATCTTCTCCATCACGAAGGCTATCTACTACCAACATAAAACTTTAATCACTTCATTCATTATCTGAGCATATTTACAAGAGGAACATTATAAATGTCCCTGTCACACATAGGCTTGAATATTCAAATTGTCTGCTTGCTAGACACCCATCACCCATTCCCAGCTGCATAGGAACTGTTCATATGTTCTCCCACCCCATATTTACATTGACTTCTCATCCTGCAACACTCAAAATGTATTTTTTAACCAATATTCAAAGGTTTCATAGACCTGTCCTTCCCCATTTCTATAATCTCTTCCATCCATTCAATGTAATGAAATCTCCACTTCTCTGCCTCCCACTTTTCATTCATTTCATCTGCCGATAGCAAATTAAATGCCACACTTTGAAAGTGTCTCTCTTAACTATCCAGCTTCTCATATCCTTTGGAGATAGTAAGAACTGCCGATGCTGGAGTTAGAGATAACACAGTGTGGTGCTGGAGGAACACAACAGGCCAGGCAGCATTAGAAATGTCAACTTTCCTGTTCCTCTGATGCTGCCTGGCCTGCTGTGTCCCTCTAGCTCCACACTGTGTCTTCACATATCCTTTTCCTTCTTTAGAACAATCCTTATAACGTATCTCAATGACCAAATATCATCACATCTGTTTCAGGAGGTGGTCACAGGAAATGGACAGGGGTAAATAAAGGTAAAGTATTTTCCCTGGTTCGGCTACTAGAATTAGCACAATAATTTAAGAATTAGGGCCAAATGTTAGGAAGCACTTCTACATACAAGGGATGGTAGAGATTTGGAATTCTTTTCCACAAATGACAGTTTGTTCATTTTAAATTGGAGATAGATAAATTTTAAGGGGCTTGGGCCTAGGCAGGTATATGGAGTGAGGCCATAGATTAGCCATGATCTTATTAAAGGCTTGAGGGGCTGAATGGCCTACTCATATTGCTATGTTCTTCCTATGTACTTATCGCTTGGGATAGGCTCAACTGATTTGGTCCAGGGTTGGAGAATGGTCAGTGATTGTAAGTGATCCAGTTGAGATAATCAAAAAGGCAGGAGTGCAGGACCCTCAGCTGTTGTAATTGGCCAAAGAGTTAGAAGCTGTAGCATCTTGTCTGGATGATTGCTGTTACTGCAGGACATATGAGTGAACTGACCAAGGCACCATAGTATAGGAAGCTGTTCAAGTGGGAACTGTAAATTGCAATGAAATGGTAATAGGAAGTGGTATATGCAGGAAAGACAGACAGTTCTCTGCAATCCAGATGGATGAGTTACTGGCCCAGTACCAGGGTTCCCTTTCACAAACAAATTTTGCCTCTTCCTGCTCATGACATGAATCTTTCAGTATCCTGCTATAATCTCCTGGATTCTAACAATTTCCCTATGATAGGTGTATGGCTAGCTGGCCTGTAATTCCTTACTTTCTGTCTCCCACCTCTCTTGAATAAAGATAATACAATTACATGCTGAAGAAGCAGATTCTAGCTCTGGCACCAGTACTGAGACTGTACTGTTGAGACAGTTGACAAATGAACATTGCTAGGGACAAAGTGCTGCCAGTCTGATAAGGTAGGAAAGTAGAGAGGGTCTTAAACTAAATAGTGGGGGCAACAGATAAAATTTAGGAAGATGTGGTAAATGATAAACAAGCCTTTACAGGTATAGATAAAGAGTAGAAACCTAACAGTAAATCACTTGATAAGGGTAGAGGTTACTGTAACTGATTACAAGTAACATTCTAAATAAAACAGATATACTGATAGATCAAATATAAATTTGTTAGTACAGTCTGATAGTCATCACAGAGACAGGGTTGCAGGATGACATACATTGAACCTGAATGCTGACAGGTGCTGACAGGAAGGAAGGGTTGGTAGGATAAAGGTAATAGGGTATTTTTGTTAAACAATGATGGCCTGAGAATAATAGAGAGAGATGATTAAAAGCAGAAAGTGCTGGAGAAACTCAGAAAATCTAGCAACATCTGTGGAAAGAGAAATGAGGGGAACAAATATTCTGAAGAAGTATCAGATTAGACTCAAAACATTCATTTAAGAATAATCCTTAAACATTTTGGCTAAGAATGAGCTGCACCATGTTTTTTGGAGGGATTTTTGATGTTGGTACAGCAGGTAAATGGGACGTTACATTTCATTGAAGGGGAATTGAAAAATAAGTAGCAAACCAATGCTGCAGATGTGCATTGCCTTAGTGAACCACATTTGGAATACTGCGTATAGATTTGGTCTCTTTCTTTGAAAACAAATATAATCGCATCAACTGTTCGGAGAAGCTTCATTCAACTAATTTCTGGGACGAGCAGCTGAGTGTATGAAGAAAGGTTGAGCAGGTTGGCAATGTATCACTGGAGTTTAGAAAAATGAAGGGTGATTTTGAAACATGTAAGACCCTGAGGGTATTTGATAGAATGATGTTGATAGGATATTTGCTCTTTGGTGGGGGGGGAAGTCTAGAATAAGGGGATTCAGTTTAAGAATAAGAGGCCTCTCTTTTGAGTTTGAGATAAGGCAATCTTTCTTTTTCTATAGGCTAGTTAGTTTATGGAGTTCTGTCCCACAGAAAGCAATGCAGACTGGGTTGTTCAATGTATTAGGCAGTTGGATAGATTTTTGGTTGACAAAGGATTCAGAGTTTATGGGGGTTGGGAAGTGGTGAGACAGGAACAGAGAGTTTAGATGACCACAGCCAGATCAGTCATGAACTTACTGCATGGTACAGCAGGCTCGATGAGCTGAATGTCCTACCCTCGATCTAATTCCTATATTTCAATGTCTTCCTTCCCATAGCTTTTTCTTCATAGACCCTTGTGAGCACTTTGGGGCATTTTCTACATTGAAGGCATGATCATAAAATGCAAATGACTGCTGTTTTAATTATCTCCATATTTTTCCTAATTCCCAGCCAACTTAAATTGAGCATGCTCACATTATTTTCTAATTTACTGTGATGTAGAATTGGGGTATAGTGAAAAGGAAAGTTCCTCTTCATTAGGTAACAAATTCATTACTTTTCTTGATTGCATCAGATTCCTTTTGGGGGGTGTGTCTTGAAAATTTTTTTTGATAGGAAAATTATTTTCATCAATTGAAGTTGAAAATCAGCTTTTTATCATATATTGAAAGCTAACAGCCATTATTTTTCATCATTACCCTTTAAAGATTCACACAATTAGTTTTTCAAAGCACCGCAAACTGTATTAGAAGCATTTAATAGCTTGAGTTCAGGGCAATCCAAGGTTTTGACATTCTAAGCCATTGCAACACTGCCCACTATCAACCAAGAATCACCAGGATTAATCTTTGAGGAGCATTAGAAAACATACACTCCAAGAGTGCATCCTTGGAGGTTGTGAGTGGGAAGTATAGTTCCTTTCCCTTGGCCAAAGAACATACCACACATCCACCAGACCCAATAATCTCTAAAATTCACGAAAGAGGTTCCCTAATCAGAATCATCCTTCCACAAGACGTACATAATTGGTGCAATGTTACTCAAGCAAAAAAAAACGAAAGAATCAAACAAGATTTATTAGCTACAACTGTTCACGTGCAGCTGGTTGTCAGTTTTTTAGGCTCTCCAGGCTGTGTAGTTCTCTGGATGGATCTTTCTTCTACATCACATTCTGACTCCTGCTTTGAACTCATCGCCTCAAGAGATTGCTTCTGAAGGACTGGCTCCACTTGCTTGGTTAATTTAGGATACAAAGTCAATGAATAATTTTCCTTTCCTGGGCTTATCCTCAGAATGGAAAGCAATTTCAACTTTAACTTTTCATGCAGCTGGCTCATATTCGGGTGTTCGTGAACTTATAGAGTTATAGGTATAGAGACGTACAGCATGGAAACAGATGGTTTCCATGGCTTCCATGTTATTGTCTCAGGATTACTGCTGTGACATGTTGAATCTACAACCTACCATTGTCATTACTCCATGAACCTGTCAGTTCACAACTTCAAGAGCTTGTAAGGTCTCTGAAGTGAGGCTAAGAATACAAATGTATGTTTTAATAGGGACTTAGTAGTTAAAGAATGTTAATTACAATAGGTTAAATCTTTTGCTTTTCAGTTCAATCCAAGTTGCATTGAGTTTTTTGCCAGATTTTTATTATCATGAGACCTAGTGAGTTTGCGACAATATTTACCTCAGTAACTCCCTATCCCACTTCTGTGGAGTTTCTCACATTTGATTCCAGTCCATTCCTACCACATGCTGCTCTCAGATCAACTCATCTCTCAGCAAATACCCTGAAATTTGCCAATGGTCTTACACCATTTTTAAAAGCCCGTTATGTACCTGGACTAGAGCTGTTAGTTTGTAACTGCCCTGCACAGTTCCTGCTATTTCCTCTTAATGTGACAGACAGGGGAAAAATTAGCACCCTCCTGTGCAGGTACGCATCAGGAAGTTCAGCTGGGCGGGACAGGGCATAGTGGAGGTGATGGCCGAATGGTATTATCACTAGATTATTAACTCAGAAACCTAGGTAGTGATTTGGGACACCAGATTTGAATCCCTATGTAGCAGATTATGGATTTTGAATTCAATTAAAAATAAAATCTGAAACTAAGTATCTAACAATGACCTGGAAACCATTGTCAACTGTCAGAAAAACCCAACTGATTCATTGAGGTACTTTAGAGAAGAAACTGCTACCCCTACCTGGTCTGACCTGCATGTGACTCTAGACCCACAGCAACGTTGTTGACTCTCAAGAGCCCTCTAGCTAATGAGGAGTAGGCATTAAATGCTGACTGAGACAGTCACACATATATCCCATGAATGAATTAAAAAGGTGGGACTTTCTCTTGCCTTAGGGCCAGGAGTGGAGGTCAGACCATGCCAACGCGATGTAAGGTTGGCACCCTGTCTCAGACATCCAGAGGACTGACAAGACCTGTAGGAGAAGATTATTGACTTCTCCAGTCTGTCACTATGTGTCACTATCTTCTTTTTGCTATCTGACACTTCACTCTGTGTTTGCTATTGTACGCCATAAGACCATAAGTTATAGGAGCAGAAATAGGCTATTTGGCCCATCATGTCTGCTCTGCCATTCAATCATGGCTGGTATGTTTCTCAACCCCAATTTCCTGCCTTCTCCCTATAACCCTTGATCCCCATACTAATCGAGAACCTATCTATCTTTGTCTTAAATACAACCAATGACTTGGCCATCCCAGCCCACTGTGGCAATGAGTTCCACAAGTTAGCCTTCTCCTCATGTAAGTTCTAAAGGGTCATCCTTTCATTCTGAGGTTGTGCCCTCAGTTCCTAACCATTCCTACTGGTGAAACTTGTTCTCTGAGTCCACTATGTCCAGGCCTCTCAGTATTCTGTAAGTTTCAATGAGATTTCCCCCTTTCCTTCTTAACTTCATAGAGTTCATATCAAAATCCTCAACTGCTCCTCATATGACAAGCCCTTCATCTCCAGCATCATTCTTGTAAACCTCCTGTGGACTCCATCTAATGCCAGCACATATAGGGCTAAAAGCTGCTTGCAATCTTTCACATATGATCTAACCAGAGCCTTGTACAGCCTCAGCAGTACATCCCTGCTTTTGTATTCTAGCCCTCTTGAAATGAATGCTAACATTGCATTTGCCTTCCTAACTGCCAATAGAACCTACACGTTAACCTTAAGAGAATCCCAAACTAGGACTCTCAAACCCTTTTGTGGTTCAAATTTACAAACCTCTCCCTGTTTAGAAAATAGTCTACACCTCTATTCTTCCTACCAAGTGCATAACCTCACACTTCCCCAATTGCATTCCATCTACCATTTCTTTGTTCACTCTCCTAGCTTGTCCGAGTCCTCTGCCACCTCCCTGTTTCCTCAGCAGTATCTGTCACACCACTGATCTTTGTGCCATCTGCAGACCTCGCAAAAATGTTCTCTGATCCTTCATCCAGATCATTAATGCATGATATGAACAGTTTAGGTTCCAGCACTGAACTGTGTAGAACTCAACTAGTCACTGGCTTCCATCGTGGAGAAGACCCTTTTATGCATACTCTCTGCTTTCTGACAGCCAGCCAATCCTCTGTACATGCCAGTACCTTGCCCCTAACACCATGGGCTCTTATCTAGTTTAGCAGCCTCCTATGTGACACCTCACCAGAAGCTTTCTGGAAATCCAAACGAATCATGTTCACTGGCTCTTTTTCATCTAATTTGTTTGTTACCTCCTCAAACAAATGTAACGGATTTCTTGAGGAATGACCTCCCCTTGATGAGGCTGTGTTGACTCTGCCCTGTTTTACCACGAACTTCCAAGTAGTCAGCAATCTCCCAATAATGGAACCTAAAATCTGACCAATGACCAAAGTCAGGCTAATTGATCTATAATTTCCAGTCTTCTGCCTCCCACTCTTCTTAAACAAGAGTGTTACATTAGCCATTTTCCAGTCCTCAGGGGCACTTCCTGAGTCTAGTGATTCCTGAAAGATCATCACCAATGCCTCTACAATCCCTTCGGCTATGTCCTTCAAAACTCTAGGGTGTAGCCCATCTGATCCAGTTGATTTATTCACTTTCAGACCTACCAGCCTCTCCTTCTCCTTAGCGATGGGCACCACACTTATCTTTGCCCCTTGGACTCTCTTGAAGTTTTGCAATGCTGCTGGTGTCTTCCACTCTGGAAATTGATGCAAAATACTTATTCAGTTCCTCTGTCACTTCTTTGCTCCTCAGTACTATCTCATGATCCAATGTCCACTCTTGTCTCTCTCTTATGTTTTTGATATCTGAAAATACTCCTGCAAATTTTTTCATATTCCTAGCCAGCTTACCCTCAAGTATGAGGTTCTCTATGGCCTAATTACTTTTTTAACTGTCCCCTGCTGGTTTTTAAAGGCTTCCCAATCCTTTGGTTTCCCATGAATCTTCACCACATTCTTTGCTTCTAAAAGTTTAGAGTAGATTTGCAGCTCGGGTTGTGGATGTTGTGATTGGTTGGCTCACTGAGCTGGCTCGTTGTTCACCTGCAGACATTTCATTACCCTGCTTCGGCTATTTGTCTATCACATCGATAGACATACCACCAGCAAGAGAAACAATGACAGCACTACTAAAACAAGAACGAGACCCCAGTGACACCATCTCCACAGACAACATGCTGAAGCTACTGGGCCTATGCCTCACCACCCACTTCACCTTTAACGGCCAAATATATGAACAGATCAATGGGACACCCATGGGATCACCTATCTCTGGACTAATAGCCAAAGTGGTGATGCAGAGACTTGAAAGTATGGTCCTCCTGCTAATCCAACCAAAACTATGGATACGCTATGTGGATGACACCTTCATCATTATTAAACGGACCAAACTAGAGGAGATACATAAACTAATAAACAACACCTTCATCGGAATCAGATTCACAAGAGAAGAGGAGAAGAACAAACAGTTCCCATTCCTGGGTGCCATGGTGGACCACAGGACAAATGGGGAATTTCCAACAAATGTACGCAAAAAAGCTACACACACTGACCAAAAACTGAATTTCAACAGCAACCACCCTAACACACACAAACAAAGTTGCATGAGAACATTTACATGGGCAACAAACACTCTTCAGCATCACAGACCTTCACCAAAAAGAATAACACTTCTTCCAGGTATTCAGAGGCAATGGATACTCAAAAAAACTGGTGCCTATTATACGAATGACACCAGGAAGATACTACACACCCCGACACACTTATCATGCTACCTTACATCAGGAGCACATCTGAACTGACCACAAGACTTCTATGGACACTGGTCATCAGAGTAACATACAAACCCACATCAACCCTCTGACAGCTGCTCACCCCAACCAAAGACCCACTATCCACTATGGACAAGACCAATGTCATATACAAGATTCCCTGTGGAGGCTGTGACAAACAATACATTGGACAAACAGTAAGGAATTAACAACATGGGTACGTGTACAATTGGCTACAAAAAGACATGACCAATACTCACTCATCTCTATCCACATGAATAAGGAGAACCATCAATTCAACTGGGACAACACCAAGACCTTGGGACAATCAAAGCAGAGACAAGCACAGGAATTCCTAGAAATCTGGTACTCCACAAAGAAAGCCATCAACAAACATATAGATCTCGACCCCATATGTACTCCACTGCAAAAGAAAACTAGAAGTGAGGTAATCCAGCACAATGGAATCCAGAGTTTAAAAGTCAGGCAGGAAAACACAACGGCGCTTCATCGGAAACTGCGCTGACAATGTTATCCAGCAGGGTAATGAAACCTCTGTGGAAAAACGACAAACCAGCTCAGCGAGCCAACCAACCACAACATTGTAAGCTTTCTCCTTTGCTTTAATGCTGTGCTTGGCTTCCCTTGTCAGCCATGGATTGCCTCATCCTCCCCTTAGTATGTTTCTTCTTCCTTGGGATGAATTTCTACTAAACCTCCTGATCTATCCTCAGAAACTCCTGACATTGCTGCTGCTCCACTAGCTTCCCTGCGACGGTCCCCTTCGCATCAATTTTGGCCAGCTCCTTCCTCATGCCTTTGTCATTACCTTTACTCAAATGTAATATCATTACTTTGGATTCCACCTTCTCCCTACTCACTTCTCACTAAGATTCACCAACTATGACAAGCTTCCTTCCTTTGTGTCAGCTCTACACAGCGAGGCAAGTTAAAGTAATATAGCCCTCATATTTCTGGCTGAGTGGGTAAAGCACAAAAAGGCAGGGCAAGACGAATGCTAAGAAAAAGAACAAAGAACAATACAGCACAAGAATAGGTCCTTCAGCCCTGCAAGTATGTGCTGACACAGTTTGCCCTTTCATATTAAAACTGTCTTCTCTTACAGGACCCATATCCCTCGATTCCCTTCCTACTCATGCGTTCGTCCAGGGGATTCTTGAATGTTGTTATTGTGTCTGCTTGAACCACCTCCTCTGGCAGAGCATTCTAGGGACTCACCACCCTTTGCGTAAAAAATGTGCCTCGCATATCTCTTTTAAACTTTCCCCCTCGGACTTTGAACATGTGACCCCTAGTAATTGATTCCTTCACCCTGGGAGAAAGCCTCATATTTTCTACTCTATTCATGCCATTCATGATCTTATAAACTTCTAACAGGTCGCCTTTCAACCTGCTGCGTTCCAGTGAAAACAAACAAAATTTTCTTCATAGCTAAAATTTCCCAATCTGGGCAACATCCTGGTAAATCTTCACTGTACCCACGCCAATGCATCCACATCCTTCTGGTAGTGAGGTAACCAGACCTTACACAATATTCCAAATGTGGCCTAACTAATGTTATGGAAAACTGCAGCATAACTTGTCTATCCTTATACTCAATGCTGTGAGGATCCAGGCATGTTCAGAGTGAGTGAGTGAGTCCTAAGATGCAATTTGTTCCCATCCATGAGTTGTGTGTGTCTGTCCCAGAGCACACCATGCAGAATTGCAATGATAGTTGCTGGTGCAGTCCAAACTGTAGCATTGAATTGCCGGAGAAGTGGATTGGAGATGTTCCAGGAAGGTTGTTACAAGCTGGCACTTGTCAGATGCCAGTGCCTAAGGATATCGGGTGTTATTCACTAGTGCCCACGAAGAATACCCAGTGGTGTCGGTTCCTGGTGTCCAACATAGAAGTCATTTAGAGCAATGGTGAGCTGAATTCACCAGGTACCCACTCTGGTTCCTGTGTCAAGTTTTCTTGATGTCCAGCTTACTCGGCGAGTTTGGTAAGATAGAAAACTAAATATTAATGGGGTAGGTTTTGATGCTAACAAGGTGTTGAACAAGAAATAATTCTCCTTTAATGGTAACTTGTCACTGCCTAGTGAGAAATGCACCTCACTGCTTTTTGAAAGCATTCAATATGACATGAGCCGCCCTGGACATCGAGATGGGACTCCCCAGACTTCTCATCTGATTGTGCCACATGTCTTACCATTGCCCACATTGTGCAAATGCCTTTAATCTTCGGGCCATTGAATGGATTTTTGTCAACGAGAGTTTCTTTCTTAAGCGTGAATTCATCATTAGATATTTCACCTCAACTTGGGCCCTAAGCTTTGCTCAGAGTGGGTGCTTGGTGAGTTGTACAGGGCGTAAGAGCAACTTGTGCTGCTTTTGGCATGGTTTGGCACTGTTAGCATAGAGGATAAAAAGACAATGCAGGGTCAGTGGACGAGCATAGGTTAACAAGGATAAAATGACGGTAGGTATGGGATAAGAAGCATGGGATGTTTTGCATGAATAGGACTTGAGAAATAACGGCAGATGTGAGGGATGTGATACTGGGAGGGATAGATTGCTTTGTTTTTGTTTAAATCCCTTTTTCCAGCTGTATGTAAGTGCCAGAGCACCATGGCTAGCCTCCCACCAAGACCCCATGGCTGTCTCTGGACTCTTTCCTCTCATTTTTATCTGAATTTCCTTGGAATCCAAATCCAAACATCTGGAGCTCTTTGCCTGGCTCAGGATTGTGAAACCAAGAGTTATCCTGTTTGTGCTTCCAACCTGAGAGTGAAAATTCAAACCAATGTGCTCTTGTTTTGATCAGAAAAACACTCCTTCAAGGCATTTAACAGTAAATAATTATCAGTGGTTCATCAAGGATTAATATGTTATTGATGGATTATGAAGATTGCAGCCAGCAAGGGACTGGTAAGAGCAGTGAAGTAACATTGTGGTACTGAAGACAGTAGAACAGAATCTATGAATGGGATTATCTGGTATTTTATTGTTTAATAAAGCTTGCAAGCAGTTTGACATCCATTAGACACATCCTACAGAATCATCCATGATGTAATTACAAGAGGTGAACTAAAACAACATAGAAAAATAAACTGGAAATCAGATGGACAAGCTCAACCTTTATGATTTTATCTGGCACATACTAAATGAAACAGTAGCAATAGTCGACCAATTAAGTTGGCTGTTACCCTTTAAGGAGTCTTTTGTTTTGGAGTTCTATATTCCCAATCTTGTTGCTGACTGAACTTTGCTGTAATTTTGGAAAGCCGAATGATGTAGTTAACCCCAATACCTGTGTAAGAGTTGAGTTTTTTGAGGCCAGTTATTTTGTTAGACAAAAATGTCAGGGTCGACTTTTACACAAACAGTTCTGGGGCTTTGACATGTCCACACAACTTGAAATAAAGACCAGAACAAAATCTTGAGTGACATCCAAAAAAAACTATTGCCCCATCAACTAAAACATGCAGTCATGAGTTTAATCTGCGGGCAGTCATCATTTCTCCTGTGTTTTGTACAGATTCGAACAGTTTTATACATCTTTTCCATACTAAATGCAATAAAATCCAACAAGTTACACTGGAAATTATAAACACTACTATTGTAAACATCTCTAAGATTATACTTTGGCTCTGAAGTTTTTAGGCTTTGATGCCTGAACAGCCAAGGTTGATGTTTACACGAGTTTCATGAAAAATGACAAAATATTAGGCCAAAGATCCTGGGTTGACTTTAATGTGAGATCAACTTTTACATGCCATATATGGTATTTAATGTTTGATTCTGGCAAAGTCACCTACTTATTGTTAGAAAATCAAGGAGGAATGAAATAATATATTCACCCCTTGCAGTTCACATCAGCTGCACAAAGGATGATTTTTCTCTATCTATTGCCCAGGTTCAAAATAGCTGGACTGGTAGTGGAATCAAATCCAAGAGTGGGATGCTATGGCATAAAGTTTAACCATTTTTGGGGCTGTTTTCTTGAAGAACCTCATAAATCAGTGATTTTCCCAAACAGCAAACATGGCAGATGTGTTGCTCCAGGGAAAAACAAATTACTCTTGTTTTTGAAAAGCGAGTCAGAGAAGATTAGGTTTGTAGATGAAGTCGTGCCTGGGAAGGATGATGTAGATAAGCATATTCGTGAAGGGCAAGCACGGAAATGACAGAACATTTGCTATGTTTGCCCATCCAAGCCGAATCTCCAAACTAGTTTCCATTCTGTTAACAAAGGCTCCTGTCCAAAACAAGGGTCAGTTCATGAAGTCAGAATCCCAACACAATTCTGTATCTGCTTTCCTGTTCCTACCAAGCCACAAGCTATAGAATAGGACAGGTGAGAACAAAAGAATCATACAGGGACAGACCCTTCTGCCCTCCAAGCCTGTGTCAATCATCCTGACCTAAATAAGCTAAAACAAAACAAACCTTTTGCCCTTATATGGTTCATATCCCTTTATTCCCCCTCTATTCCAGTAACCATCCAGATGCCTCTTAAATGTTGCCAACGTCCCTGCTTTCACCATCACTTCTGGCAGTGTGTTCCAGGCTCTGTGTGAAAATGCTCCCTCACGCATCCCCATTAAACTAGTGAATACTTCCAATAATACTTAAAAAAGGGTATTTGCAATCAAGCCAGATAGAGCATTGGGACATTTGTTTCGTGTGAGAATCCCTGTTTTGTATCTTAAAGGCTTTCAGTTTGAATGGATTTACTATTACAGATTTTGCACACATTTTGCCTGTTGCTCAAAATCTCGTTCGTTTATATTCTTAGCGACAATTCTCTTCCTATTTAACGTACTACGGCTGGAGGCCTCTTGCTATCAGTTACCACAACCAATTTCTAATCTCTATATTGGCATGTTGCTTAAATAGGAGCTCATTTCATGTTCACCAGCTCACTGAGTGCAAGCTGTATTCCTGAACAAAGTAGGTAGAGAGGAAGTTAAGTCATGTTCTCAATAGTTGAACAATCTTCCAACATTTGGCATTTTGGGTGCACAAATAAAACAAAAGGATCAAGGCGATGAGGTGACCAAGTCCTGATACATCCTATAGAATCATTTCCATTAACATGGCTGTTTGTCTCTGAATTAATTCTTGTCCAGAAGCTTTTTTGTTCATCTGCACTCACCTCCAGTGACAATTTGCGAAACTTATTTTAAAAGTTATTTCTTCCCGAGCGTGACTAAAAACTGATTGTCCCATTCAATCTTTCTGTAAAAGGAGGGGGAATAATTTCAAGATCAGGGAAAATTAAGAAAAAAAGGCCCAACTGAATGGATGTGGTAAAATGAATGTGGTTGAATAGATAAGGCATTAAACCGAGGCATTTCCTGCTTCTTGGATAGATGCAAAAGATCTATGCCAAAACTAGAAAAAGATGCATTAGCCAACATTTTATCTCTCAATGAACATCAGTAAAATAAATTAGATCATCAGAAGTAGGAGCAGAAAGAAGCCATTCAACCTACTGAGTCTGCACCACCATTCAATGAAATTCGGGCTGATTACTTGGCTAGAACGTAAGTCTCATTTGTGGGGTCTTGACATGCGGATTTCATAATAACAGTTCCAAGCTTCAGTATTATTTAATTGGCTTTGGGACATCCTAAGGTCATGAAAGACAATATAAAAGCAAATTTTGCTTTCTTTAAAGTGCAGTCTTTTGCTTGATGCAACAGTATTTGTTCAGGTACAGGATACCACTGATGAAACAGAAAGATCCTTTCCATTATAATGGGCAAAAATAAAGATATTCCAAGTGGTTAATGTTTAACAGCTGTAACCAGTGACATTTTATTTCATCAGGTATGGTACATGCATTGCTGTTAAAAAATAGAAGTTCTGAAGACAAGATTGGAAACAAGTAAAACATTTGTAGAAAGAAATTAGAGTTTACTTAACAAGTAACAATGTCAACAGAAATTCACTGAAGTCAGTTACACATTTTATAACTCATTGTCTGAATATTGCAACTATTTCAGACAAATGTGAGCTGATGCCCTTGGGCAGGACAAACAAGCAAGGGAATACACCACAAACAGTAGGATCCTGGGAAACACTGAGGATCAGAGAGACTTTTGTGTGCACATACATCAGTCCCTTAAGATATCAGTACAGGAGAATAAATTGGTTAAGAAGGCATATGAGATATTAGCCTTTAAATGCCAAGGCAGAGCATGGGAACAGGGAGGTTATGTGGGAACTATATAACACATTGGTTACATCACAGCTAGAATATTGTGAGCAGTTCTGGAATTCTCATTATAGGAGGGATGTGACTGCACTGGAGAGGGTGCAGACAAGATTTACCAGGATGTTGCTTGGCTAGAGAATTTCAGTCATGAAGAGATATTGGACAGACTGGGGTTGTTTTCCTTAGAGCAGAGGAGATTGACAGGGGATATGATTGAAATGCATACAGGTAGATAAGAAGAACCTTTTCCATTTGATGCAGGGATGAAAGACCGGGGCATAGATTTAAGGTAAGAGGCCCAAGGCTCAGATGAGATGTGAGAAAACTTGCCTGTAAGGGTAGTAGAAACGCTCATAGTATTTAAGAAGATTTTTGATTTGCACTTGTGATTCCGAGGCATATACGTCTAAGGGCCAATGCTAGAAAATTGCTCCTCTGGACCCTTTTGTGTCTCTCCTTTCCTGCCTTGAACCTATGCCCTTTAGCTTTAGACTCTCATACCGTAGGGAAAAGTTATTGGCTATCTCCCTTATCTATGTCTCTCATGATTTTATAGAGCTCTATAAGGTCACCCTCAGCCTCCTACACTCCAGGGAAAACAGTCCCAGCCTATCCAACCTCTCCTTATAACTCAAACCCTTCAGTCCAGGTGGTATCCCAATAAATATTTTCTATAGTCTTTTTAGTTTAATAATATCCTTTCTATGGTAGGACAACAAGAGCTGCATGCAGTACTCCAAAAGTGGCCTCACCAATATTTTGTGCAGCTGCAACAAAATGTCCGAATCCTATACTCAATGCTTTGACCGTTGATTGCAAACATGCTGTAAACGTTCTTGACCACCCTGTCTACTTGTGACTCCATTTTCAAGGAGCGATGAACCTGTACCCCTAGATCTTTGTTACCTAACACTCTCCAGTGCCCTCCCAATGACGGTGTAAGTCCTGCCGTGGTTTGCTTGACCAAAATGCAACATTTTGCATTTATCTAAATCAAACTCCCTCTGCCATTCCTCAGCCCACTGGCTCAGTTGATCGAGATCTCACTACATTACAGATAACCTTCTTCACTGTCTACTAAGCCATTAATCTTGGTGTCATCCCTAACATATCATGATGTTGTTGTATGAACATACCAATGACTTAGTAATCTCTTCAAAGATTGAACATTATAGAACATGGCAGTAGTGATGAATCCTGAAACACTGAAAATTCAACTTTAAACAAGATGAACAGTCAGACCTATAAAAATGGGGCAAAAACTGATGCACTCAGTAGGAGACAGTTGAAGAACTCCAACACTGCTCCAGTGATAAAGCAGAGGCAGTGAGAGTAAGGAAACCACCCTCCAGTCATTCAAGGCCTCTTTACGGCAGCATGGGAATCTTTGAAGAAAGTTCTGATCAAGCAGTTGCAGGTTTTGCACCGAAGAATCAAGCAAAGAATGTGGATATGGAGAGCAACTGTTAAAAGGAGTCAAAATGGAATTTTACGGTAATTAGACTGAGCAAGAGCAGTTGAAAATTACACCTGGCAACCATTGGTTAGTAAAGCAAAACAAAACAAAATTGGCTGTGAACACTTGATGCTCTAGAGGTAAGGAGCAAAAAGGCTATTGAAATATCTGAAAGCAAAATAGTTGCCAACAGCTTTGAACCATTCAAGAAATACATCTCAAGTGTAGCTGAAGAATTCCCCAATGAGAAACAGTGAGTGAACACAGCAACATTCACAAAGAGGCAGTGCAATGCAGGAAAACTTCCATCACTAGAAGGAAAATGTAAAACTTCATGCAAACCAGCAAAAAGGTTTGAAAGTCATGGATCCTAAACTTACGCTACCTGAGACATTTAGACACATGGAAGGACCAAATGAAACTCAAAACTAACCATTTTGGTGGGAAAGATTTTTAACGTTCCAAATTGCTTCAAGATTGGACAGAAAATCTGAAGTTGAATAAATTAGCTCATTGCTTTAATCCATAGGTGCAGTAGCAGATGATGTTATTGCATGATAGTATATTAATGAGACTAAATTTGAAGAAGTTTTATAAGCTTCAACCAATGTTTCAACTCCAGGAACAATATGATTTTGAAAAGTGACAAATTCCATAAAAGGGTCCAGAATTCAGGTGCATCAGTAGATATTTTTATTTATGACCTTTACAGGCTAATTGATGGATGGATAAGAATGGAATGAATGCTAGACCACATTGCCTGTCAGAATTATGGTAACCAAGGGAAGACCCCAAAGCAACACTGGGCCAAAGAGAGGCCTAGAAAGAGGACTGTGCAATACAATGAAGTGAAGTAAAACTTTGGCTCAGGAATCCTCCATATAATCGATTAAGCGCGGTAATGTAAACTAAAAAATAGAAAAGAGAAGGTAATGTGAAAAACACCATAAAACCCTGCCAGCATTGTGGCGCCAAAAGACCAGTGCATGCAAACAGTGTTCTGCAAATATTACGAAGAATTTTTCTAGAAAAAGTGGCTATTCAAGAAACACATGCCAAAGTAAAACTTACACCTCACAGGCTCCAAAGGAAAAATCTTTATACATAAATAAAAAAATGACATTAAAGAATGTCTATTGGAAATTTTACAAAGAACATTCTGCATGACCTTGAAGAAGTAAAATGCTATATGGATGACTTCTTAATTAATTGTGAATTGAAAAATTTGATCTGAGGATTAAAGCAGTTTTGATCAGCAAACGAGGAGAAGGTCTGGCACTTCCTGAAAAGTGAGTTCTTGAAAATGTCTGTACATTGCCTAGGGCACACTGTTAATGTCAAAGGTATAATGGCAGACCTGCAAAAGGCAAGAACCAATACTGAATTCACAGTGATAATGGGAACTGCAGATGCTGGAGAATCTAAGATAACAAAGTGTGAAGCTGGATGAACACAGCAGGCCAAGCAGCATCTCAGGAGCACAAAAGCTGACGTTTCGGATGAAGGGTCTAGGCCCGAAACGTCAGCTTTTGTGCTCCTGAGATGCTGCTTGGCCTGCTGTGTTCATCCAGCTTCACTCTGAATTCACAAACCAGTTTCTATCTTGATTCTTTGAAGCTGAAGGTGGCATTGGAATCAGCAAAGCATATTGAAAAGAAGCAAAGATTTTCCAAAAAACCCAAAGAATGGCAGATGCTGGAAATCAGAAACAAAAACAGAAACTACTGGAAAAACACAGCAGGTCTGGCAACATGTGTGGAGAGAAAGCAAAGTTCCTAGAAGAGTGAATAGCTGCTATTTGTGACCATTAGTAGCTGACAATGAATTACAAGTAGTAGCAGCCCATGTACCTGAAAGGAAAAGAAGACATTTCTTGTTAGAATGTCAAGTGAGCCAGAAGATGAAGTGGAGCTGGGTGGCAGGGCAGCTCTGAGCTCGCATGAAGTGGTATTGGGATGGAGAGAGAGGTCAAGAATTTGCACATGGTGACACATGTGTAGATCTTAGGATGAACTCAGGATCAAATATTTTCCCCAATTATAGGCCTACTCCACTGCAGTGTGGATTGGTACCTTCAGAGCTGCTGATGGGCATGAAATTCTGAATGCAGTTTTCCATCCTATCTAAAAATAGCAGCCGGAACTAGTATCCCAGGATTGTCAAAGAGTGAAAGAATGAGAACACTCCAAGTGAAGATGACAACAGCCTTATTCTGTACTATACCACAAATGTACCCAGGGTGATGGAGGAGAAAAAGGTATGGGTCAGAGACCAAGGGAGAGAAGGAGTCTTATTCCAGAGAGATAAGAATGGATCTTATTAAATATATAATGTAGGGCATACAATACTTAGAAAGATGAATTTTATTTCTATTCTTCAAAGGCAAGAATCAAATGTACATTTGGATGTAGCAGACAGTAAGCCAAAAATTATTAAAGAACACAAGAATGTAAATCTGAATGAAGGCCATCCAGTCAAGACATAGAAGTTCAAAATGAGACTATTGATTTTTAAATTCTGACCTCATCACGCTCAAGAAGATTTGGAAAGCCTGCGGACAAACTGAATCTTTAATGTCAGAGGCTTGGTGTGGGTCGAAATTGTGTAGATATGAATGTACAAAAACTTGAGGATTATTAAGGTTTATAAAGGTTAATGTCTGGAACAGCATAAATAGTACCTCCCAATATAGTGTAAGATATTTAAGAGACTGATGACTGAGAGATTTGAAGAGAGAATGATCACAGCTATTGCACTTTATTCTACGCATGTAGAGGTGTTTGTAGTTCCTCATATAAAATAAACAGTTGTTGTTTGAACATATCAATGACTCAGTAATCTTTCCAAAGCTGGACTGACCAACATACAAGAATTAGGGACAGGAACACACTCCCTGAAAGCTTGTTGGAGGCAGATTTAAGGGAAATCCGAAAGAACTGGGGATGCTGTAAATAAGGAACAAAAACAGAAATTGCTGGAGAAGCTCAACAGGTCTAGCTGAATCTGTGAAGAAATGGTCAGAGTTAATGTTTCAGGTCTGGTGACCCTTCCTTAGAATCGGTCCAGATCTGAGGAAGGGTCACCGGACCTGAAACGTTATCTTTGATTTTTCCGTCACAGATGCTGCCAGACCCGCTGAGTTTTTCCAGCAACTTCTGTTTTTGTTGCAGGTTTAAGGGAGGTCTTTGAAGCAGCATCAGACAATTATCTGAAGTATTAAAAAAAACATGTCCAGGGCCTTAAGAGAAAAGTAGAAGTGGGCCAAGGTAAGTTGCAATTGTACACAGTAGGAGTGAACATGGCCATCTGAAAGGTTCCTTCTGTGTTGTAATCACTCTGTAATTCCAATGTTTCAGCACACATTCTGATCACAGCAGAGGCATTGATTAATGTAAAAACTGATCTATTTTCTGACTGATGGTTATACTAACATTTGTCCTGAGTGACTCTGATATTGGTTTGTTTTATTCTTTCACGGGATGTGAGTATTACTGGCAAGGGCAACATTTATTGCTAATCTTTAATTAATCAGCTGCAACATGACCTCCCAATTCCTATACTCAATGTGCTGACCAATAAAGGCAAGCACATCAAATGCCATCTTTACCTTCTTATCTACCTGTGACACCACTTCCAAGGAACTACGAAACTGCACTCCAATGTCTCTTTCTTCAGCAACACTCCCCTGGACCATGCCATTAACTGTATAAGTCCTGCCCTGATTTGACCTACCAAAATGTAGCACCTCACATTTATCTACATTAAACGCTATCTGCCATCCTCAGCCCATCAGCCCATCTGATCCAGATCCCATTTTACTCTGAGGTAACCTTCCACTCTGTCCTCTATACGCACCAATTGTTCCTGTCAAGCTCAATCAGCAGATCTGAGTTATACTGTTAACTGTACCATGCACAGTGCCTAGATATAATGGAGACCCATGCGTAGACAAGAATAAAAATTACTTACTATTATAATTCCTGCTGATATTGTAACCATTACAGAAAGTGGGAATGAGCTGTCTTTTTGAACATTACTGTTCAGTTAGCATAGATGGACTGACAGTCTTCTTAGTGGGAGTGTTTCAGAGTTTTAACCCAACAACAGTGAAGGAACAGTGTTAAAGTTCTCAGTCAGGATGAGTCTGACTGAATTGGTATATTCACTGAGTGATATTGACTGTGATATATTCACTGAACAAAGCTAATAATGGTATATACATTCAGAGGTATATACATTCAGAGAGATGTACAGTATGGAAACAAACCTTTCAGTCCAACTTGTCCGTGCTGACCAGATATCCTAATTAATTTGATCCTATTTGCCAGCATTTGGCCCATAACCCTCAAAACCCTTCCCGTTCATATATTCATGCAGATGCCTATAAAATGTTTTAATTGTACCAGCTTCCACCACCTCCTCTGGCAGTTAATTCCACATGCGCACCACCCTCTGTGTGAAAACATTGCTCCTTCGGTCCCTTTTAAATCTTTTCCCTCTCAACTTAAACCTATGCCCTCCAGTTTTGGATTCCCCCACCCTGTGAAAGACCTTGTCTATTTACTCTATCCATACCCTTCATGATTTTATAGACCTCTCTAAGGTTATCCCTCAGCCTCCGATACTCCAGGGAAAATATCTTTAGCCTGTTCAGCCTCTCCCCATAGTTCAAACCTTCCAACTGTGGCAACAACCTTGTAAACAGGAACAAAAACAAAGTTGCTGGAAAAGCTCAGCAGGTCTGGCAGCATCTGTGGAGGAAAAAACAGTCGACGTTTCGGATCTGGTGACCCTTCCTCAGAATGTAGCTTTTCCAGCAACTTTATTTATGTTCCTGATTTGCAGCACCCGCAGTTCTTTTGGTTTTTATTTAAAATTCTTGTGAATCTTTTCTGAGCTCTTTCAAATTTCACAACATCCTTCTAAAAGCAGGGAGACCAGAACTGTTCAATGTATTCCAAGAGTGACCTGAACAATAACCTATACAGCCGCATTATGACTTCGCAACTCCTGTAACAATGCATTCCTTAGATGACATGTCCATCATGGGCCTCCTGCAGTGCCACAATGATGCCACCCGAAGGCTGCAGGAAGAGCAACTCATATTCTGCTTGGGAGCCCTGCGGCCCAACGATATCAATGTGGACTTCACAAGCTTCAAAATCTCCCCTTCCCCCACTGCATCCCAAAACCAGCCCAGCTTGTCCCCTCCCCCCACTGCATCCCAAAACCAGCCCAGCTGTCCCCGCCTCCCTAACCTGTTCTTCCTCTCACCCATCCCTTCCTTCCACCTCAAGCCACACCTCCATTTCCTACCTACTAACCTCATCCCGCCTCCTTGACCTGTCCGTCTTCCCTGGACTGACCTATCCCCTCCCTACCTCCCCACCTATACTCTCCTCCCACCTATCTTCTTTTCTCTCCATCTTCGGTCTGCCTCCCCCTCTCTTCCTATTTATTCCAGAACCCTCTCCCCTTCCCCATCTCTGATGAAGGGTCTAGGCCCGAAACGTCAGCTTTTGTGCTCCTGAAATGCTGCTTGGCCTGCTGTGTTCATCCAGCTACACATTTTGTTATCCTGTAACAATGCGCTGACCGATAAAAGCAAGCAAACCGAAGGCCTTCTTCACAACCTGGTCTACCTGGAGCTCAACTTTTGAGCTATGAACCTGTATTCCAAGGTCTCTTTGTTCGGCAACAGTCCCTTTGGACCATATCGTTAAGTGTATAAGTCCTGCCCTGACTTGCCCTACCAAAATGTAGCACCTCATATTTATCTTTATTAAACTCCACCAACCACACTCAGCCCATTGGTCCATCTGATCATGTTGTACTGAGGTAACCTTCTTTACTGTCCACAACACAATTCCTGTAAAGATCAGTTAGCAGACCTGAGTTATATGTTAACTGTACCATTCACGGTGCCTAGATATATTGGAGACCTACACTTAGACAAGAATGAAAATTACTCACTGTTGATAATTCCTGTTGATCCTGTAACCAGTACAGAAACTTGGTTGAGAGAAGTGCTAGACTGGCAGCTCAAGGTTCCAGGATCTAGATGTTTCAGATGTGATAGACAGGAACGTAAATGAGGTGGGGGAGTTGCATTACTGATTAAGGAGAATGTCCCAGCTGCACTGAGAAAGGACATCTTGGAGGATTCATCCAGTGAGAGCACTCATGGATGAGAAAGATGCAATTACTATGATGGGGTTAAACTGTAGGCCTCACAATAGCTAATAGGAGATAAAGAAGAACATATGCAGGCAGATGATGGAAATATCTAAAAAAAAGTGTTGTTGTGAGTCATTTTAACTTCCCCAATAATGACTGGGTCTCCCTTAGTGCTTCGATGGGCCAAAATTTGTTATTTTGAGTTAAATGTGTGGCTTGTAAAAGCAATAGGATTGCAATATTTGAGCTATAACTCTTCACACATCTCAAGAGAGGTCCAACCCACAAAAATTGAAAGTTTAAAAGTAACAGCATGTATGAAGTGCAGCTGATTTTCAATTGATTTGTTAGTTGCACAAACTCAGCCTAAAATTAAATGTCTACAATGGTGTAGGAATATACTTCAGACATGATGCGAATCAATAATTTCGTTTACATCAATTGCAATGAAATTCATTTAAACTGGAACTCATTCTGGCATCTACAACATTTTCTTATGTTTGTTTATGGTATAAATCTACAAAAGAAAAATCTGTCCTCAACAAGTTTTAATAGAGCAGATTTGCCTGCCTCATTCTGAGTTAGATTTCATTCACAATCTGCTTATTTCAAGACAATGCTTTTGTGTTTTTAGTTAAGCCATTATCTGCAAAATCTGAAAACTGTCTGACTTGAAGGAATGTGCCAAGACAAGGAGTGATAATGACTGCCTTCCAATGCTGCAGTAAACCACAACTAAAATTGCTTCAATTGAAATAACTGCAGCAGTAGTTAAGATTAAAACTGTGCATAAAACTGATAGCAGGGCTTAGCTCAACTGCATTTGCACAAGACCATCATAAGCATGGTTGTGGTACTAAGGAAGTAATGCAGCACCAGAGATGTGGTACTCCAGATACACGATTAACCATTGTTTAAGGATCAGCTCAATGTTCCAATATTTGCTGCTGCCTGTGATCTTGTGGACCTGACCACTGATCCAGTAAAATTTCCAATCTTTCTAATTTGAATGTGAACTCACGGAGAGTAAGTATGGCCCATCTAGCGATCTTTATCCATAAACTAGTGGAATTCCGGAGCCCAGTTTGTGACACCACTTGTAATTGCAGGTCATAGCACTCTAAAAATGTATCTGTATAAAATTTCTGAAAGTCACCTTGCACTCCTGCAATATCAACACATCCAATGTGAGCCGGGTAATGTTGCTGAATTAGGTATTGACCAGGGGATGACCATCTTGGGTTATATCCCACATGTTGGGCTCTTTCCTGCACCTTTTAACTAAAAATTTATTTTGCTATAACATTTTGGAAATGTGAGTTTGTAACAACATACAGAGCATAACAGTTGATCCAGCATCTTTGAAAGATACAGAACCTACAAGTTTACCTCTGAGGTAAGTCTATTTCTTTAGTCAAAAAAATGCAGGGATTGTGAGAAAATCAGAAGAATGAAGAAAAAGTCATGTGAATTAGATTGAAATCACTACTGGAAGAGAAGTAAGCAAAGGGAAAGAAAGACTGGCTTAAGCGAGACCGATATAAAAGAAGGGAGAAAAAATATTCAACTTATAAATCTCTAGCAACAATTCTCTGTATGGAAGGATGAAAGTGAACAACCAAAAGTGTTGTCTTTCTGAGCCAGAGCTGTTGATTAGTGTTAATACTGTAGTTTTTTAATTAGGGCTCTTGCGTGCAGTGCTTGTGCCAGATGATCAGGATTCAAATCCCAGGTGCCTTGGAGGTATGTCTGAACAGGATGATTAAATTAACTACTTTTCTTATTACTAGTTATATCGTCCTATAGTGAATGTAGTAGGCAATTAATGTGGTAATCTATCAATATAAGCAGTGGAGTTGTCTAAATTGAGCAGCAATTTCAAAATATTCAACTCTGGCTATAACTCTAAACTCTTGAAGATGCTGCCCACTTGGTGTTTTCATAAAAACTTAACTGTCATTGCTCCAGCGAGGTATGGCTCAAATTTGTACACAAATCTCTTATATGAGTTCGTAATTTATATGTGCCTGCATTGAATTACCATAAGTGACCTAAGTTGCTACGTAATTTCCATAATTTATACCTACTCTTTTTTTTAGTTCTCTGATGTTTTAAGATAAAGTTTCTGGAAAGATTGTTATTATTCATTATTGAAAAGATGCAATTATATAGGTTGCATTAATGTTTAAAAAATGATTGCAGGTTTCTTTGCTGCCATTTATATTTATTCTGCAATGAATACTATCTAAACATTCCCTTTGAGCCTGAATTTTCCATTTTACACTTAGATCATTAATAATTTTATCAAAAACATGAAGAATCTCCCAGGGATTTCCTTTTGAATTGTGCAGAAGATCTGCTAATTTTATCATTCAAATGGTCTGATATACAACATTTTCTAACTGATGGGGATATCTTTTCCCTTGATTCCATGTCCCAATGGAACTAAATTCATTGTTTATAAGTGCCCTTTCAAAGGGTTTAACTTTAAAAAAATGTGGCAGGATGCCCTACCCTACATAATTTTTGGAAAAGTGTTGAAAGAGTCTTCTTAGTCCTTGAATGATATGTACAATGGTGAGTCAATTGTGAAAATATGCCAAAATTTGACAACTGAGGTTCCCAACAACAAATACTTCAGGGGCTGGTGAGTTTGTGAAAATTGTGCCATGGGGAAATGGGGAGAGGATGGAGAGCAGTGAAAGATTGCAAGAGATAATCTTTTAGGGCACACAGAAAGAAAACCTTTATGAAACTCCACTAACCACCCCCCAAAAATGGACTCTTGGTTTATTTTTGCTACAATTTGGCCTAGTGTTTATCTCTGTTGGGAGAATTAAAATTATAGCCAAACAAATTGCAATGTGTTCAAATAAAACAATGACATGTATGATTGAAACAGCTTCTATCAGTATTATGCTATGAGACACAGGTTTTTTTAAAACACTTTAATACAATGTTACGTCTAAATGGTTCTGCGTTGTATGTCTCAGGCAGCTGTCAATCGCTTAGACTTTATTTTACAAGGTGGTGACTGGTAAATTGAATTATTTTAGAATTAATCAACAAAGCAACTCAGGCATATCCAATATTTTATGATAACAAAGTGTGGAGCTGGATGAACACAGCAGGCCAAGCAGCATCTTAGGAGCTGCTTGGCCTGCTGTGTTCATCCAGCTCCACACTTTGTTATCTCGGATTCTCCAGCATCTGCAGTTCCCATTACATCCAATATTTTATGGTTTTGATTAATGGCTAACGTCACCAGTCAACCTTCATTTCAATGGGCATCTCTGTTGAACAAAGAATTTTTTCACATTACGTGGTTGCACTGAGTGCCATCCAAAGGCAACCTTTACATTCTCTCCTTTTTCCAAATCGTAGCTGGCAATAGATGGAACATTGTCAGAAAGTCACTTACTTGTGTCAGTCTGTCAGTTGCTCTGGCAATAGGAATCTGTATATAAATAAGTTACTACTCTCTTTCCAAAGTAAAATCAAACTCATCACATTTGCTGTCACATCAAAGAAAGGTTCAGTGTTGCCAGTAGCAGTGAATAGAATGGCCTGACATTACTAGCTTCCAACAATTTATTTCCTCATCTGAACAACTACTTTCTGTCACAGTTAGACTTGGTAATAATTGCATCTTGTAATTGATAACTGGAAAACTAGGTTATTTGTAGTTCAAAAGAACCATTCTTCACCCATCTGATTACTGTTATTGCTACTTTCAGGAATTTAAACATGTCTTTCTTTACCAGATTAGCAATTCCTTTTCTTTGTGAAATTAATCTCAAGGGCTTTGATATATTTACATATAGGTCACATCCTTGGTCATTACACATACCAAACTGATCTTGATGATTAAGTTCTCACAGGATAAAAACATGTCATTTTGATAGTAAGCTGGTTCTTGGCCCAGAATATGTTCAATCGGTGTTGTGATGTAATGGTTCGAAGGTATTGTGAGACTTGTGGAAACAGTGGGTGTATGGAGTAAATTACAATGCAGCCATACCCTGGCCGAATAGCAGGACAGGCTTGAAGGTTAAAAGCCCTGTTCCACTTCAATGTCCTCAAATGCTGAGACACATCTCAAGTATCTAGTGGGAAAATATTCTATACCAACTGAATTTGAGTAATTTTCTGGAATGATGTTACCACTTTTTCACTGGATTCCAAAATAGGTCTGAATTTGGAGGCATTTATTCAGTTGCAAAATTAATAACTTTTGGCTTTTTTGACTACTGAAAATAGGGAACGATGAAATTATCATCAAAAAGTTTATTATTCATGCCTTTTTAACTCTCTTCCTTCAAAATTTCTTTCAATTAAAAACTCAAAGCACAGCTGAATTTAATACTAATAGGGAAGCATTGTTTTGAAACTTGTGATTTCTGAAAACATGATTCTGTGAATGGTATTCTTCCAATTTCTTTTGTTAGAAGGGCTGTGCTGACCCCTTCACAACCACACACTTCTCTTGTCATATTGCTGGAGTTACTGGATCAATTTTGTTGCAGTACTCCTGTGTTTGACATAACATTTCAGAAGGATCATGCATTGTACAAGACATTGCTGCCATTCCTGAGAACAGCAGTGAATTGATATTTATGAGAAGACCAAAGCAATGGCAGGATGGCATCAAAGACCCTTATTACCATTGGGAAACAGAATATAAATGATGCTGACTGCTTCCTCTGCCTAGGACACTGTTACTGTATATGTCCATTGTACTACTGATTGCAATCTGTGCCAGTGAGATATGGAAGAGAAAGCCAATGATATCTATAAGTTGGTCATCGGTCACAAGCATTGCCCACGTAAGAACTTGGACATTACATGTTCAGACAACATCATGGATGGAGAAATGCTACTGAGGACTGATCAGAAGTATCTGTGAGACATTGTAATGGAGAGTTGACTGAAAGTGACAGGAATGTATTTCACCTTCTGACATAAGCCTGCCTGTCTGGTGGCAGAATGGACAGCACCAAATGGAAAACAAAGGCTAAAGAAGATGTTACAAGAACATTTGAGGAAGACTTTCCAGAGCAAGACACCACTTCGGCTGCAGGGAAAGGGCGTATCATGGATAAGTGCCTGTGGCAAAGTCTTGCTGCTCATTTAACCATATGGGACCAGCGGAACCAAATCTAAGTTCCTCTTAGACTTTAGCTAATGGCTTTCATGATAACAGCATATCTTAAAGTGCTTTGCAACCAATAAAATACTTTGAATTGAAATTATTAGTGTCATAGAGTAATACAGCATGGAAACAGGCCCTTCGGCCCAAACTAGTCTATGCTGACCATAGTGCCTTCTCGGTTGGTTCCAATTGCCTGCATTTGGTCCATATCCCACTAAATCCTTCTGATCCATGTACCTGTCTGAATGCTTTTGAAATGTTGCTGTTGTACCTGCCTAAACCACTTTCTCTGAGAGCCCATTCTAAATGTGCACCACTCTCTGCGTGAAGAAGTTGCCCCTCATGTCCTTCATAAATCTATCACCTCTCACCTTAAACCTATGCCTTCTAGTTTTCAAATCCCCATTCTTGGGAAAGAGACTATATGCATTCACCCTAACTGTGCCCCTCATGATTTTATACACCCCAATAATGTCACCCCTTATTCTTCTACATTCCGAGGAATAAAGTCCTATTGTGGCCAACGGCTCCCTATAACTCAGGCCTACTAGTTCTGGCAACATCATTGTAAATCTTTATTGCACACTTTCCAGTTTAACCATGCCTTTCCTATAACAAGGTGACCAAAATTGTGAACAATACTCCAAGTGCAGCCTCATCAATGACCAAATACAACTGTTACATAACGTTCCAACTCCTCTACTTAATGACTTGACCGACGAAGGTCAGCATAGTAAATGCCTTCTTCACCACCCTGTCCACCTGTGATGCCACTTTCAATGATCTATGTACTTGTACTCCTAGGTCCCTCTGTTCCACAATGTTCCTTTGGACCTCATCATTTATTGGACAAATCCTACCTTGGTTTGATTTTCGAAAATGCAACACCTCACACTTATCTGCATTGAATTGCAGTTGCCAATCGTCAGTCCACTTCCCCATCTGATCAGGATCCCTCGTAATTTTTGACAACATTTTTTGCTATCAATGATACCTCCTAATTTTGTACCACCCACAAACTTACTAATCATGCCTTGTACATTCACATCCAGATAATTTATTTAAACAACAAATAACAAAAGTCCCAGCACTGACCCCTATGGCACACCGCTAGTCGCAGGCCTCCAGTCTGAGAAACAACCTTCAACAAATACCCCCTGCTTCTTACCATTGAGCCAGTTTTGAATCCAATTAGCTAGCTCTCCCTGGATGCCATGTTAACTAACTTTCATGATGAGCCAGCCATGCAGGGCCTTGTCAAAGGTCTAACTAATGTTCATATATTCAACATCCACTGCCCTACCCTCATCCATCCTTTTGGGTACCTTTTCAAAAAAACTCAAAGATTTTTCAGACATGACTTCCCTCACACAAATCCATGCTGACTATTCCTAATCAGCCCTTGATTATCCAAATGTTGGTTGTTCCTGTCCCTTAGTATCCTCTTAAATAACTTGCCTACCACTGATGTCAGGCTCACTGGCTTGTAGTTCCCAGGCTTGTCTTTGCTACCTTTCTTAAACAATGGAACAACATTAGCCACGTTCCAGTCTTCCAGAACTTCACCAGTGGCTAAAAATGATGCAAATATTTCTGATAGGGCCTCTGCAATTTCTTCCCTCACCTCCCACAATGTAGGAGGATGGACTTGATCAGGTTCCGGGGATTTATCCCACTTAATTCATTTTAAAGCTGCAAACACTTCCTCTCTGGTAGTGTATATACCATCCAAAACATCCCCACTTGTTTCCCTTATTTGCTTAGCATCCAAGATTCTCTCCTCAGTAAATACTATTCATTAGGAATCTCCATCTCCTGTGACTCCACACATAGATGGCCATGTTGATTTTTAAGGGGACCTATTCTCTCCCTGGCCAGCCTTTCACTTTCAATAGAGCTATAAAATCTCTTGGGATTATCTTTAACCTTATCTGCCAGATCAATCTCAAACCCTCTTTTTGCTGTTCTGATTTCCCTTGAGTGTGCTCCTACACTTTTTATAGACATCGAGGGATACACTTGAGCCTGATAGCTTAAACCCAATGTATGTCTTCTCCTTTTTCCTGACCAGAGCTTCAATATCTATTGTCAGCCAGCGATCCCTGAACTTGCCAGCTTTTCCCTTCTTCCTAACAGGGACTTACTGTCCCTGGACTCTTAATATCACACTTTTAAAAGCCTCCCATTTGCCAATTGTCTCTTTTCCTTCAAACAGACTCAGCCAATTGATCTCTGCTAGACCCTGCCTAACAGCCCCGAAATTGGCCCTGCACCTGTTTAGCACCTCAACCTGTGGACCTGTACTATCTTTTTCCATAACTATGTTAAAACTAAGAAAATTATCGTCACTCGACCCAAAGTGCTCTCTGACTGACACTTCAGTCACTTGCCCTACCTCATTTCCTAAGACGAGGTCCAGTGTTGGACCCTTCCAAGTAAGGGCCTTTCCATTTTGATTTAGAAATCTTCCTTGAACAAACATGACAAATTCCACCCTGTCTGGGCCTTTTACACTCTGGGTGACCCAGTCAATGCGGGAGAAATTAAAATTTCCAACCAATACTACTCTGTTATTCCTACAGATATCTGCAATCTCTCTACCCATCTGCTCCTCTAGTACCCACTGGCTATTTGGGGATCTATAATACAGACTAAACGGGGTGACCATTCCTTTCGTGTTTCTAAGTTCTAACCATATGGTCACATTTGGTGACCCCTTAAGAATGCCCTCTCTACGTACTGCTGTTATGTCCTAACTTATCAAAAGGGCAACTGCCCTTCCTCACTTATTTGTACTTCTGTCATGCCTGTGGCTTCAATTTCCTGAAATATTGAGCTGCCAGTCCTACCCTTCTCTCAGCCCTGTTTCTGTTATGGCTATAATATTCCAGTCCCCAGAGCCAATCCATGCTCTGAGCTCATCTGCCTTACCAGTCAGGCCTCTTGTGTTGAAATGAATGCACTTAAAACCGAAAGTTTTTTCCCTCCCTTTCCTGTGCCCCTGGCTATTCTGACTTCCCAATGGCCCCTCTCTTATTCAGACTCCCACACCCCTGCCAAACTAGTTCAAACCCTAACACTAGCAAATCTCCCTGTGAGGAAGTTTTACCCCCTCCAGTTCAAGTACAACTCATCCCTTTTTACAGGTCGCCTCTGCTCCACAAGAGGTCCCAATGATCCAAGGATTGAAAACCCTGCCCCTTACACCAGTTCCTTAGCTGCACATTCATGTGGCATCGCTTTCTATTTCTGTCACATGGCACTGGGAGTAATCCAGAGATCACTACTCTTGGGGTCCTGCTTTCTAAATTGTTATCCAACACCCCATACTCATTTTGCAGGACCCCATCCCTCTTTCCACCCTATTTGTATTGATGTACACAACGGCCTCTGGCTGTTCCCCCTCCCCCTTCAGAATGTTCTGCAACCACTCAGAGACATTCTTGACCCTGGCAACTGGGAGGCAACACATCATTCTGGTGTCTGTGGCCACAGAATCTCCTGTTCGTCCCCTTCATAACTGAGTCTCCTATCAGTACCACTCTATCTGACTGCACCCTTTCCCTCTGAGCCTCAGAGCTGGTCACAGTGCCACAGACCTGGCCACTGCTGCTTCCCCCTGAAAGATCATCCCCCCCCCGCCTCAACAGTATCCAAAGTGGTATACCTGTTGTTGAGTTGAATGGCCACAGGGGAACCCTGCACTATCTGCTTTCCCCAAACAAACAATATGATTATCAAAGCTAATGTGTTTTTATGGAATTTTGATTGATGGATAAATATTAGTCAGGACACTGGCTATGAGTTCCCCGACACTCCTTTAAATAATGCTATGGTATCCATTATGGTCTTTTGAGAGTGTATTTGGGCCTGTTTAACATCATACCTCAAAATTGATATCTCTGACAGTTTAGACTACCCAATTGGTGCTGCTGTAATGTGTCCATTTAGATATTTTTGCTTCAGTTCTGGAGTGAAACTTAAATCCCAACCTTCTATCAACTGAGCAATGGTTGACATTGGATGGAAAGTATTGTGTGATCTATTGTCCTTCATGCTGATATACTGCAGAAGTGATTACAGAAGATTGGACTCAAAGCAAGATCAGCAATTTGTAAAACTAAACCAAAAATGTGACTGAAAACTACTGGCATAAGCTGACAAAGTGAAGAATGCAAATGCATGAAGTTATTACCAAAACAACATATACAAGGAATATGCAATTCAAAATGTAAAGACATGATGCATTTCTGAACAAGGGTCTAGGCCCAAAATGTCAGCTTTCCTGCTTTTCTAATGTTGCTTGGCCTGCTGTGTTCATCCAGCTCTACACCTTGTTGTCTCTATGCACGAATATGTGCCTGTAATGATCTATAAACATTATCTATCAGGTTTTTGCAGCTCAGTGAGTGATAACTGCTGTTGGAAATTTCAGATTGGAGGGGACATTTGCTCATGAAGGTGAGTAAGGGATATCTGATACTTTCCACCAAACTCCTCAGCAGTCTGATACCTAAATCACAGCAACACAAGCTTCCCCTTAAAATAAAGTTCCCATATTCAATTGAACCCGACACAGATGTTTTCTTTTTTAACAAAATATTTTGCTTCCTCATTTTAAAAATATTCCTATTATGTATTTCAAAGATAGCTTGTGACTTCAATAATTTGTAATTTAACATTTCCTAGTTATAACGTTTTGGCACTCCGGTCATCAAAAGCTGGGTGATCCATGGGCAAGTTACTAATGTCAGCAGTATTCCCCAGTCAGACACAGACAGAATTTGGCTAGAACAGTGACAGGCAGTTCAGCTCACCCACTATTTCAATTAAATGCTGATTAAAGAGTTTCCCTCAAATTTTGGATGTCAGCCAAAATGTATTTGCCACAACAGCCACGTAAGATATAATGTGTAATATGATTACGGATAATCTGGGCTGTAAGCATGTCATAAAATGTAACGTGGGCTGAAACTAAATCACATAACAGAAATCTAACACGAAAAGTTAACAGGGAGGAAAATACTTAACATGTTGCAAATTGTTTCTGGTAGTTGTTTTTCTGCCTGCTATTTAATTGACAGAAATTAATTGACACACACTCTTGCCTAAGAAGGAATGAGCTATGAATGACATTTTTAAAATGATTATCTTTATTGATGGTTTATCTTTATCCTTTTAATGCTTAATAAAAGATTTGTTAAATCAACAGCAGATAATGTTTTACATATCTGATGTACCAAACTTATTATGAGTTGTTATAAATGTTTCCAAAGCATTTTAAATAATACATTTTCCTCGAGGTTGTAATAAACTTTGCTCCAGAGTAATTTCAAAATAACACATAATTGTTTCCAGAATCTTGAAAGGATGAACAAAGGAACTTTCTATCCACAGTGATATTACACATCTTATGATTCACTACATGAATGACTAAAACCAGCATTCTGAAAAATCATATTTCTACCAATCTGAAGCAAAAGCGAAATACAGAAAGTTTTAATAGAAATTAGTCCAGGTTATGCCAATATATAAAATGCAATGTATCATATTTTGAACGTAACAACCTTGTACCTGCAGAGAAATGACTGCATGTTTTATGGCAGTCAGTAGTGAAAAGGGTTAGGAAATCTGATCTGATTTATTGATGTGAGAAAAAAGACAGTGTCAAAGTCATTCAATATTTAGAACTTTCTAAACATGTCTCTTTCTTCATGTAGCTTCTTTGTAATCTAAAGTTTACTAATCATGGCTAATGAATTTGTTTTTATTTATTCATGGAATGTGGGCCTCGCTGGCTAGGCCAGCATTTATTGCCTATCCCTAATTGTGCAGAGGGCATTTAAGAGTCAACCATATTTTAAGGATCTGGTGTCACATGCAGGCCAGACCAGGTAAGGATGGCAGTTTCCTTTCCATAAGGATAGTAGTGAACCAGAGAGGCTTTTTTCTGACAGCGGCAATGGTTTCATGGTCATCATTAGATTCTTAACTCCAGACTTCTTTTTAAAGTGCAATCTTCACCGTGTGTCAAGATGGGATTTGATATTGGATCCCCAGAACATTACCTGGGTTTCTGGGCTAGTAGTCTGGTGATAATACCACCAGGCCAATATATCCACCAGAAATATATCTCAGGAAGAAATCACTAGCAATCAATTCAATGAATTCAATGAACATTTCCAAGGGAAAGCAGAAACTCCCCTAGAGGTATAAATAGCTTGTCCCAGCTCATCACAAGTTGACAATGAGAACCATTCAAACTGATGGATGAGGCAATTAAAAGTTAATTATTTTGATTAAAACTCAATGGAGGAGTTATGTTCCAGACCTGGGATAGCCCAACACTTAATATGGAAGAGTGGCGCAACAGTGCAGGACAACAGTCATTTTAAGTTCTGGTCTGTGCAAAGTTTTTTGCGATAACACTGTAAAACAGAATTGCCCAAATAGGAGAAGCAGCATTTTCAAAGAAGAGAGTCTTATTTTCAAGGGAAAGATTTGCTTCAGGGACCAACCGTATGCCAGCTTCAAGAGTCCAGGCAATCTATAAGTGCCATAACCACATAATAAGTGATGATCAAGAGACATCTACTCTCCCTCTGACTGTCTGAAAGCCTGTTCAATTCACTGAGTATAACTGTACAACGAAGATAATTCAACTACAAAGTCATCGCAACTGCTGGATCTAACTTCAAGAGTTAGCCTCATTTCAGTAACAAGGAATTCCAGTTATGGACCCAAACAATGTGCCACAGATGCTTTTCATGAGTTTGCTCAGTTTTTTTTCCATTTTATCTGTACCTGTTTTAATCTTGGTAACTACAATTCTTAGAATTTTTATAGTATTAAACTTATGCGATTTTTAGTAATAACCAACAATAACTAACTTTTAATCTGCCAATATACATGTTTGATTGGTCATTTATTTTAATTTGAATTATTCAAAATTTGGAGAGGTAGCTAAATTAATTATATGAATTCAGTTCATTGGCCATGATATGGACATACCTGGTGCTGTGACATGCAACTTCCTTTGATCTATTTGGAAGACAGACTGAAAGACACGTTTTGAATTAGTAGAGTTATGTTCTTCAAATCATTGGAATGAATAAAGAGAACAATGAAATCCTTATCATTCCTGACACTGTAACAAAATAAAAGACTGTATCCCTGTGCTTATTATGTCCCAATCTTATTCACAAGTTAGCAGACCCTGAAAGAAAATTTGCCCTTATCGGCATTATGTGTTTATATCACAGCTTGAAGCCTCACAGCACTCTTTTTGTGAACTAAGCAGTGAGATTGCTCCGTCCACAATTGTTTTGAGCATCCTTGAAATGATTATCAATGAAAGGGTGTTATGAACAGGTGAGGAACTGTGACCATCTCCATCATTTTAATTCCCTCTTGATCAGTCACACAAATATTTTTCTTCTTAGAAGCTTTATCACAGATCATTAAAATATAGTTGACTGAATCAGAATAAAGGAACTAATTACAAGGTTATCTTTAATGAAAGAAAGAGAAATTTTGTTCCCTACTAATGCCAAGAAAAATTGACACATGACAATATCAAACAACACAAACAAAGGTACTAAGTTTTACAAAGGCTAGTACATCTGGTGCAGAAAGAAAAAGTTACACTGTTTAAAATTCCATAAAGTCCTTAAGATACTGAATTTTTCATCTGAGATCATGGTTGCTTAATTGTTGTCTTAAACCCTCAGCAGTGGCGAAGTTGATGGATATCTTTGAATTCTCAGTGAATGATTGCTTCTCCAATTTGCGTTTTTATTAGAGATAACAAGGTGTAGAGCTGGATGAACATAGCAGGCCAACCAGCATTAGAGGAGCAGGAAGGCTGATGTTTTGGGCCTAGACCCTTCGTCAGAAATGGCGGAGGGGAAAGGAGTTCTGAAATAAATAGGGAGAGAGGCGGAGGCGATAGAAGACGGATAAAGGAGAAGATAGGTGGAGAGGAGACAGGCAGATCAAAGAGGACGGGGTGGACCCAGTAAAGGTGAGTGTAGGTGGGGAGGTAGGGAGAGGATAGGTCAGTCTAGGAAGGATGGACAGGTCAAGGAGACGGGATGAGGCTAGTAGGTAGGAGGTGGGGGTGGGGCTTGAAGTGTGAGGAGGGGATAGGTGGGAGGAAGAACAGGGAGGTGGGGACGAGCCAGGTTGGTTTTGGGATGCGGTAGAGAGAGGGGAGATTTTGGAGCCTGTGAAGTCCACATTGATACCATCGGGCTGCAGGGTTCACTTGCACATCTGCTGATGTGGTATATTGTATCCGCTGTGCCAGATGTGGCCTGCTGTACATTGGGAAAACCGAGCAGAGGCTTCGAGACTGCTTTGCGGAACACCTACGCTCGGTTTGCAACAAACAACTGCACCTCCCAATCGTGAACCATTTCAACTCCGCCTCTCATTCCTTAGACGACATGTCCATTCTGGGCCTCCTGCAGTGCCACAATGATGCCGCCCGAAGGTTGCAGGAACAGCAACACATATTTCGCTTGGGAACCCTGCAGCCCAATGGTATCAATAAGGACTTCACAAGCTTCAAAATCTTCCCTCCCCCTACCACATCCCAAATCCAGCCCAGCTTGTCCCCACCTCCCTAACCTTCCTCCTACCTATCCCCTCTGCCACCTCAAGCCCCACGCCCGTCTCCTACCTACTAGCCTCATCCCGCCCCCTAAATCTGTCCATCCTCCCTGGACTGACCTATCCCTTCCCTAACTCCCTTTTACTGGGTCCACCCCTGCCTCTTTGACCTGTAAGTGTCCTCTCCAACTATCTTCTCCTTTCTCCATCTTTTATCCACCTCCCCCTCTCTTCCTATTTATTTCAGAACTCCTTTCCCCTCCCCCACTTCTGACAAAGGGACTAGGCCCCAAATGTCAGCCTTCCTGCTCCTCTGATGCTGGTTGGCCTGCTGTGTTCATCCAGCTCTACACCTTGTTATCTCAAATTCTCCAGCATCTGCAGTTCCTACTACCTCTGCATTTTTATTCGACAATGTTTTAAAAATAATGAGAAGGAAACCAGGAAGAGAGAGAAAGAGAGTGAAAGTGGCTTCCTGATGTGTTGTTGCAAATTCATTTTTCCTTTGCTTTGTCGCTCAGTAATAGCTACAGAAATACGGTTTCTTCATATATTTCCAGAGTTGGCTTCATTGTCTGTTCAAATTGAACAGTTGGGGCAACCTTACATGCCAATTTGTGAACTTAACATGTGAATATGTATTAAGAAAAGTTACACAAATATCTTGATACTGACTCAGTTTCCTGGCTTCAGTATTTTTATACTAAATGATAACTTCAATGCTTTTATTTATTCAACATTGGGCTCCTGCAGTTGCTACAGTCTATGGTTAGATGGCCATAGATCAGAATTTGTCCTCTGTTAAAACCACTTAGCCCAAAGAGAGCTCAGATTTAACAATCAGGTGGTGGAAATTCAAAATTGTTCGTGCATGTCTACAACAAGGGGGGAAACAAACAGGATTGTTCCGACCAATCCCTTAGTTTTAGATTCTGAACAGTTTCCCACCAAGCGAGGTTACTGACTTATTTGAAAAACCTTTATACAGGGACCTGTACACAACATACACAATTTTGTCATCTGTTTCACATCTGATATCCCATCAAAATGTACTAACCAAGAGTCCAAATGGCTTTATTGTTTTGGACCAGACCAAACCCCCTCGAAACATGTCAAGGAGATAGACTAGACCATGACTTCGTCTTATTTTCAAGGCAAGTGCCAGGCGTAGTTTTTGGATGCAATTGGATTGGTCAAACGACCAGGCTTGAAGAAAAGCATGTTTTATTCAGACACTATAGTTGAAATGCAGACAAATTAAAAATTAAAGAAAAGCATTGAGTTAACTCTATGAAAGTACTTAAAATAATAAACTACTCATTAACTGTTCAAATATAGTAAAATCCCATCAGCACACCATTGGCAAAGGGAAATTCAGTAACATAGATTGTTTCACATGCAATTCTAGCGGCAAGAAAAGAGCCCAAGCAAATGTTGAGCATATAGGATTTCATCAGTTTTAAAATCTCCCCACCCTCCGCCTCATCCCATGCCCAACCCTCCCTGTCATTCCCACCTCCTTGATCTGACAAAACCTGTCCATCTTCTCTCCCACTATCCACTCCTCCCACCTCACTGACCAATCCCCACCGCTCCCTACCTGCACTCACCTATCACCATCCCACCTACTTCCCCAGCCTCACCCCTCCTCTGTCTATTTATTTTTGAGATCCCTTCCCCCTCCTCATTTCTGAATAAGATCCCCAATCCGAAACTTTCAGCTTTCAGCTTTCCCTCTCCTCTGATGCTGCCTGGCCTGCAGTGTTCCTCCAGTTCCATGCTGTGTTGTCTCTGACTCCAGCATCTGCAGTTCTTGCTATCTCTGAGTTAGTTACAAAGTCATGTTTTGTATTAAAAATTCTTTATGCATTAAATTTGGCTGACACCACTGTCTGTGTGTTAAAAGACTGAGCAATAGCATTTCAGCAACTTAAAACAGCAAGTTCTAAAATGGCCGAACATTAACATTGCTACACCCTGCAAATTACAAAGCCATTGTAATGAAGCCAGACTGTCTAGAAGAACTGATCAATTGACTTAGAAAAATGTATATGGTCCATCTCCTGACATATTCACACAACATCCAGACAACCTGTGTAATCACTTGGATGCCAAACAATCCATTGGGTCCAGGCACTTTCAACGACTGGGCCTGATTGTGAAGAGAACTCTTCCAGCTCCAATCTAATTGTGCTTCAACCATAGAGCTGGAGTCTACTTATGATAGCCATGTTTGGGTAACTGGTCAGTTGACGAGAGAGGACCACGTAATATGAAAACTAGCCCCCTCTTGTGTTTTAAGAAACTTAATTTCTTAAGGTCACAGAACAGAAGGAAGAGGACCCTGACTGGATTCTCCCTCTTTCTCTCCAACTCACAACCTCAAGTACTGCCTGTTGTTTGACCGGCCACATTCAACTAGCAGTGTTTTCAGAAACAGTCAGCAGCAGCTGCCTTGAAACCAAGAGTTATAAATTGTCTGTCAATTTCTTTAAATTGTCTCAAAGCAGAATCCAGAAAGATCATCAAGTTTTGCCTGAAACTATCCACGTGGTAAATCTATAAGATCTGTATACCATTGACTTTTAAACTCAATCTATCCTCCCATTGTGAAACTGATTTATGCATGTGCTTTGCCGATGCATAAGTGTGAAAGGTGTAGTGATGTTAATATTTGATTGAGATCTGGTGTTATGTCAAATATAATTCTCTTCAAAATTTACAGATAAACCTTGTATGTGTCTTTTGCAGGTTCAGCATCTAAACAGTAATTTGGCAAGCATATCCTTTTCAGAAAAACCTCTTGTAGTCACAGGAGGAAATGAAAAGGAGTGGAAAACGAAGGGAACCACACTACCCCTTCTTACTACTTACATTAAGCAGTTATCAGCTGCTATGTTCAAACCTTATATAAATTTGTCACAAGTCAAGCAAGAACTAAGTAAAAGCAAAACACTGTAGAGGCTGGAAATCTTAAATAAAAACAGAAAAAGCTGGATAAACTCAGCACATCTGCAGCATCAGTTGAGCAAGAAACAGAACTAACATTTTGACTCATATGACTCATAACAAATATGTTTATACATAAAATTTATACAATATACAATATTTGTATGATATACATTTTTAATATATATGTATATAAATATTCTTATATGAACTGGGGTGAGACTTACTGGTCTCAAAATGTTAACTCTGTTTCTGTTTCTGCAGGTGCTGCCAGACCTGCTGAGTTTCTCCAGCTTTTTCTGTTTCTACTAAGCACGGACCAAAGATGCTTTCACACAGTGAAATGGTTGTATACAGTCTCAATTCCTAGAAAAAATACCTGATTCTGTATCATTGTCATTTCTTTTTCAATTTCTTGCACCAGTTTCAACAGTGTCTGAATGAGGTTGCAAAAAGAAATTGTAACCTGTTGCAAAGAGTAGATAGATTTATGCTGCATTATCACACTCACAGTTGTTGTAATTTTATTTTTAATGTTACATTGTTAGTTACTGCATGGATCACTGGCACAGAAAGAAAACTATTGTCTTTGTTCATGCCAGGGTGTGGATTTAAACCAGATCCCTAATCAAAATTGGAGCTGTGCTAACCTGCTATAGTATATACCTAATGTCAACAATTCAAATATTTTGTGAACCATTTTCATCATTAGTTTTAACTTGTGTATTTCCAATTAACTCTTAATTCAAATCATACAATAAGTTAATGTATTTTCAACACTGAATTCCCTTTCTGATGGAGCTTAAAATACTGCAATTAATATTATGGGGAATACTTCTTTGTTCTATAATGAATATGACTTTGTTATATCAGAAGGACATTTTTCAACCTTTTTCTGCTGATTAAGAATTGAGACTTCACATTGAAGATAAAGACATTCCAGTGAATATGGAGTGATCATGATCTGGACCATGTGAATGCTGTTTTGAATTGGCAAAGCTCTGTTTTAACAGCTGTTGAGTTCTCAGTAAAAACTGTAGGGTTTAACAGGCAGAAGGTACAGGAAGGACACGGCAAGCATTGTTGGCTGATATGTTTTGAAATATTTGTTGTCAGAAGAGAGTCTGAGATGAATGGATTGAACATATTTCTTTTTGACTAGTTTAAAGACACCTGATTAGAAATCTATATCAAATTCACACAGGCCAAATTCACACAGATATGAATGTTGGAACACTGGTTATACTAATTGCCTCAAACACATCAATTAATCTGGAGCTCCAAATTGTCATTTAGCTTTGGGACAATGGACAGAATAGTCTAATTTTAACAATCTACCTGATGGAATATTGGATACCTATCTTACACTCCATCCTATTTTATTGTCGATTTTGGCCAGACAGGAAACAGAATAGATCCATGACCCAAGCCACCCTCATTCCTACAGTGTGTGTTGTTTAAGGGTTTATGGGTCTGAAGGGGTTAACGCTAAGCAGTGCCTTAAGAACCACTGAATATGATGAAGTCTTATGGATTTGTTGATAGAATAGCTTAGGATCTGGAAGGAATAAAACATCTGGGTGTTCCTCATAGTCTCTACATTGTTGTTATTATGCAATATATATTGTTTAAGACAAGAGCCTCTTTTAGTTAGAATACCAAATAGTATTCCTTTACCACAATAGGCCAAACAGGCCCTATAGATATGGGCTGAGAAAGAGAATGGTGGCAGATAATTTACCTGAAAATGAACAATAAACAGAGAGCTCATACATTAAGGTGAACTGTGATATGGATTGCACATACAACTGGATGGGTTGGATGACTTGTGATTAATGTACTTGATTCAAGCTGGTCTGGAATACAGCCAAATTGTAACATGCATTTTATTGGATGCACATGATTTGAAGTACTTTCAAAAGCTGCTTGTCATGCTGTCCAGCCTGGAGAAGGCACTTCAAACCTGCAGAACTAAAAACATTACAGGGTACAAATAACAGCCAATTGAAATCAAAAAGCAGATGAGTAGTTTTAGTATTTATATGCTCAGAAAGTTTGAATATTTCTATGTTGATCTGAAGCTGTCTACCCCTTGTGAAGGCCTTGAAAATCCAGCTGGCCGCTGTTAAAGCTGAAATGCAGGGGAAATCAAAAACAATAAGTGGAATCCTACTGGGCCTGAAAGATATCAGCTATGGCGAGATTTGTGACAGAATGTTGGTTCATCTCAACGTCAGGTGAGATTTTTTGCTAGACAGCTACTTGTTGCCAATAAAGAGGGATTATTGGTTGTTATGAAGCGGAGGGCGAATCCCCCCACCCCCCCCAAAAAAGTAAAACCGAAATACCCAGAGAGATGTGCCTCACCCTATAATCTGTTAAAACAGCCCCCAGTCTGTTACAAAGGAATGGATACATAAAATAAACCCCTGACACTCCCTTTATAATCAACAACTAACAATTTATTTGTTTAATTCTAACAGTGAACAAATTAACTAAACTATTAACAAATCTAATAAACGCTTACTAACTACCAACGATCCTGAATAAAACAAGATTCTAATGGTATGCTCTTCCAATAAATGCAAATCCCACTTATATAAAATAAAAGTGTTGTCTCTCAAAACTACAGTCAGATTATGTCTTCTGGAATGTTCTTCTTCTTCCCCAATGAATTCTCCTGTCAGGAAAGATCTCTTTGTGAATTCTTTTATCTGGAATATTAGCTAAGAGTGCCATGGTAGCTTTATTAATTAGATGATGCTTTCTCTAAGAGCTGACAGAGCTGATCTCTTATCAGATATCAGTTGGTTCTTTCCTGATTTTCCAATTCCCTTATCTTTCATACCCTTGATGACAAATCAATTCCTTACAATTGCAATTGGTCATATGTTCTCAAAACCATCAGATTTAAATTTGATTGGTTTTTAGTATCTAATGGCCTGGTTCAAATTAATTGGCTAAATTCACATTTGTTGCCTTAATAAAAATGCGGCTTTGTCTGCTCACAGTATAGTTTTTTGATACAGATGTTACAATTCAGATGCTCGGTACACCTGCAAGCTCACAAGCTGCCCATAGACCTATTAGTTCCTCTCCAAGCCTAGAAGAAGCACATCATCTTTTAAAGGACCATGCACTGCCTTCCACCCTATCATTTCACAAACATCAATATTTTAAAAACACCAAATTTTAACATCCTGCCTTCCAATCCATAAGCACTCTGCTTAACTTCGCAACATGGTTGTTATTTACTGCACATTTTATGTCATTAATATGCATCTTTCTATGTTATTAAATGCAGTGAGCAAACAAGACACTAAGAAGTTTTGACCTGGAGGTCAAAGTGGATATATTGTGTGTTTTGCTCACCACAGGCTACAAAGAACCTCCATGTTGCTCATTATCAACCAGCATCTCACAGCTGACTCATGGCTGACACAATCCACAAACATTGGCATCCAAGATTTACCAGGGTCTCATGATACTCTTGATGTATGGCACACTGAGATGTCAATCAAACACCTACCATCTGTGCTGCAAATGCACTGCACATTTATTCAACAAAATGGTCATGCTGAAACATATCCAATCATCTGCTGTCAGTCAGGGGGTCCCAGTACCATTAGTCATGGTACAGTCCACAAAGAGTCCAAGAGCTTCCCATGGTCAGTCTGCTTGGGTGAGCTTGGTTATGTGGTATGTTCACCTAAAGTCTGGGGAGTGGCCAGTGGTCATTATTGTAGGAGTATCACAAGCAATCAGGGAAATCCCATATCGTCAGGTGGAGAGCTGCAAAGACAGCAGTCACAAGTTTGGTCAGTCGTGCCTCAGGTCTGCTCATCAAAGGCAGTCAGAAATCGGAGGCAAATATAGTCCTGGGAGGTCCGTAAATTGATCGTTGAGGAGGGAGAAAGGGTCGTAAGGGGGCTGCTGGAGGTCAGCACAGGATTCACTGCCAAAGGAGTAGAAAAAATCAGGCTAGTGGAGGGGAAAGCAGAGGCATATGTTGAGATGAGGACAAGGATAGTGACAAGGAAAACTCAAGTAATTTGGGGTGATATGCAGATAAGCATCAAATGGTATGATAGACTGCAGGCAGGGTTTTATTGGCAGTAACCACCAGCATGCCACCCATAGAATGAGCATAGTGAATGAGGGTGGACATCATTAACATGGAATGTTAGTGCTAAGAGAACAGAAAGGACAATTGGAAGCTAACTTCAATGTGCTGGGTCTTCACAAGTGGTTTCTGGATGGAAATGGTCCGTCAGTACAGTGTGACCTAACAGGGGATGTGGAGGCTGTAGAACAGTATCAAGTGACCAGACAGGGCCTCATGCTCCTGCTGCATACTGTGAACTGCAATTCACGTCATCACATGCTGTTCTCTCAATTCAAAATGTAACTGAAAAATGGCTTAGACAATGCCAGGAGTGGATGAAGTCAGTGTCAGTTTGATGGGCAAACATATGGAACTCATGTTGGCTCAATGTCCAGCCATTGAAACAACAATTACATTTGGCACTCATTTGCAAACTTCAGCTAGAACTTCAGTTACAACAAACACACCATGTTGAATAGCCATTCATCTCTCAAGCCAGCACTCCAGTTAGAATTAGCCAACAGTTGTGTTTTTTTTTGACTGGGTAGTACATTTTATGCTAACTGGAATAGAGATCAAAATTACACAATAAGAGTATTTTTCACAATAAATACAAAACTAAGTCCTTTGCATTCTAATGGCCAGATTTTCCTAGCTTCCATCAGATGGGAATGGATGCAGAACCAAAATAATAAGTCTGTCAAAACTCAGGGGCAGAAGTCCTGCCTCCACCTCCAACATATCCTGTTTTGTGAGAGTGGGAGTGGGATCAAGCCCACTGTTGCTAAGGACATCATTTAAACTCTTTTGATTCATACAAGGCCTGTCTTGCTAATTCAGCATTTTAATTCAGCATTGCAGTCAGAGTTCAACAGCTGCTTTATGGAGAAGAGATTCACAAAATAGGGAGAATTAAAAAGGCTTGCCTTGCAGAATGCTACATGTTTAATTAATAATTTTCCCTATATTATACTTAGCAGGTGCAGCTGGAAGGCAAGTGTCACATTTGCCCTCACAGCAAAAGGATTCATTTACAGGAGCAGAGATGTCTGGCTACAACTGTACAGGCCTTGGTGAGACCACAGCTGGACTATTGTGTGTACTTTTGGTCTCCTTATCTGAGGAAGGATGTTCAGGCTATGGAGGGAATGCTAAAAAAAATTACTAGATTGATTCTTGGGATGGTGAGACCGACATTCAGGGAGAAACTGGACAAGTTAGGGCTGTATTTAATAGAGGCTAGAAACCTATAAAATTCTAATGGGATTGGACAGGGCAGATACTGGAAAGATGTTCACGATGACTGGGGAATCCAGAACCAGGGATCACAATCTAAGGGGTAGGTCTTTTAGGACAAAATTGAGGAGGAATTTCTTCATCCAGAGACTGGTAAGCCTGTGGAATTTTCTGCCACATGAAACTGTTGAGGCCAAAACATTGAATATTTTCAAGAAAGATGTTGATATAGTTATTAGGAATAAAGGAATCAAAGAATATCGGGAGAAAATGGGAACGGGGAACTGAATTGTCTGATTTGCCATAATCATATTGAATGTTAGAGCAGGGACAAAGGGCTGAATGGCCTTTTCTTGCTTCAATGGTCTATGCTTCTGTGTTAGCCTGCAATAGCTGAACAATTTTCAATTTATGGCTCATGTTACCAAGTATTAGCCTGCAATTCTTACTAAAATGTTTTGAAGTGACTAAATTAGATACAATTGTTTCTTCTTCTGTAATAGGTCTACTAAAATAAAGCCCATTTAATGATATTTAAAATGTATATCTGTAGTCATTTTCCTGAAAATTAATTTGCTGACTACAACTACTCATCTTTTGAAATGCAACATATCGCTAAGGGTGGTAAGAATAGAATTAGTATATTTTACAATTGCTGAAGCTGTGTTTATGTTGGATACAAAGTTCATGATAAAACAGTGGAACTGGAAATTCCTATGGAATAGAATGGTCTTTTTAACTTATCCACTTTGGAGTTGGCTCACATGTGTTTCTGCCTCAGGTCTGCATAGATTGAATGCAGAACTGTCACAGGATGATTAAGGCATTCTGGAAAATCCCACTTTCCGACAGGGCGTGACGGAGGCAGGTTCAACACTGAATTGAACTTAAACTTGCGAGTGGAAATCTTGAGAAATCGACAAATCTGGAACTGACGTCCTTAAGCAGTGCTTAAAGACAACGAATCAGGGTTTGAGTTCTTTGATGATCCACACTCTGACACAAATTGAGTTTTATGAGGAGATGTCCTTTAATTGTAATGGAAATGGAGAAACTGCCTGTGACAGGAATACCGGAAGCAATTTTAACCCATTTTGTAACAGCAATTTTCACTGTTGAAGAAAATCCTCTCCATGCAATTGGAACATTCTTCAGTGTGAAACATTCCCACACTAGTTACTCTAATGAGGACCTGGAGTTAAAATGACCCATGCCTTTTAGTGGTGCTCAAGCATATGGTTTCCATTAGGCCAACTAGGAACACTCATACCCAGTGTATTTTAATGGTGCATGAATAATGTTAGTAAAGTAGATCCATTAAGTCAAAGGCTTGCTCTCTATCTTCTCATAAAACTATATCAGTATTCCATGACTCTTGCACTTCACAATTAGACTCAAAGATATTTGCTTGTGGTCAATTAGTAACTAAAATCTACTGAAACCTTGTGGATGTGGGAAGGTGGTTTCTTTGCAAGTCAAGTAAAAATAGTTTGGACCAGATATTGTTGTACATGCAGTTAAACTGAGCCTGCACCCTATTATGTGGTAGGTTTGCTACCACTATCTCTAAGTCTGCAGATCTACAGGGTCTGGTTTGCCCAGTGGGCTAGAAAAAATCCATTTAGCAGTGTAATTAGGAAAGGTTTTTGAATTGAGCAAGAGCAATTTATTGCATTTTAGCAGCTAATGATAGGCTGCATTTACATGATGGACATTGTTAGAAATGATGAGGAGGACCTGAATGTTAAGCCCCACTCCTCCTAGATCCTGTATTGTTTGGTTCACAAGTTCTTAAGACATCAAAGTGGGTGGTGCTTATGGCATACCTCAGTGTTAACCCTTTCAGACCCATATATATATGCTACTTCAACCTATGCTTAGAAGAGAAACAAGGCCAGTATATTTTAATCAGTGGAGTCTCCTTTTCTATAATAATTTATATTTTGGGCTGAATGTTCCAAGCTCCTGAATTATGTGGGCAATGGGAAGACTTGAGAAAATGTGGAGAAATCGGAAAATGAGATTCTCGACATCAAGAAAAAGAAGTCCATTTCAACACCCAAAGTTTAAAAGGTGAGATGGGAATCTTCCGAATGTGTGGCAATTTGCAAGCACTTATATCTCTTTCTTACCTACACCCACCTTATTTATATGCACTTTGCTATTTCCACAATATGTCAGAGAGAAACTAGATAGCAACAATTCCTGACATGAAAATGATAGTGTGTGCCTTGCCAGTCCAGTTGCTTTTAATGCTCCTTTGTCTTGTAATGATTAGTAGTTCCCAATATTTCACTCAGCTATATCCTCATAGAATCCCTACAGTGTGGAAACAGGCCCTTTGGCCCAACAAGTCTGCGCTGACCCTTGGAGCTTCCCACCCAGATCCATCCCCCTACAACCCACACACTCCTGAACACTACATGCAATTTGGCATGGCTGATCCACGTAGTCTGCACATCTTTAAACTGTGGGAGGAAACCAGAGCGCTCAGTAGAAACCCAAGCAGACACCGAGAATGTGCAAACTCTGCACAGACAGTTGCCTGAGGATGGAATTGAAACTGGGTCCCTGGCGCAGTGAGGCTGCAGTGGTAAGCCACTGTGCTGCCCCAAATCATAATAACCATTCAGATATGGGGAAAGGAATCATTTCAAAGACAATCTCAATATCTCCACTAAAAGACAGATGAATAGAATGCGAAAGTCCGTGAGTCAACAACCACTACTACATCTACTGATCTCCCTACTCTGAGGCTGAGATAAGACTTTCAAGCCATCTTCACATCCATAGCCAACACTAATGTCTTATTCACACCAGGGAAGAATCATTTTCAATCTAAGGCATTTCTGGTGGTGAAGTTTGTTGCTGGCGCTAGCAGGTCGTCATGCTGTTTTATATTTTATCTGTCCGGAGGAGAAACTATTCAAAACACTTCTTTGCATATGTCCAGCCTTATGAAATACAAACAGAACAATGCATAAAATGGCCAGAAGCAACCAGGCACCATATTCAGCCCAGGCAAACCTCTTAGTTTTGGCAGTATTTGTTCTGTATAATTTTTGAGAGCCTTATATATTGGCTATTTACATTTATTAAAACTCAGAAATTCTTGACCTGTTGGTGCTGGGTCGAATCACAATGACAAATTCAATTGCCTTTTATTAATCCTATCTTCAAGCTGAGACAAACCCAATTTATACAATCCAAACCATTGCGTACTGTGTCCTGCCGTTATCTGAATAATCTCTGTCTCTGTTTCTAATCATATTTCTAATCTTTCATTTTCTAATTTCTCTTCGCTCTTTGATCTTTATGGTTTGATGAAGTGGAACCTAAATCTAATTTCCTCTTCGTGAAACTTTTTTCGGTGGTCGGATTAAAAGGCTGATCTGATCTTTGCTTAGGAAAGAGGGACCGACAATCCATACTTGCTTCAAAGTCCTTACACTTTGACCCTTGATCAAATAACCGAGAGAGTTATGTAAGACATTCACTGCCCTGCAGCCCTCATTGTACAGGTAATTGAATGTGCTTAATGATTTATGCACAAATAGCTGGATTTTACCAAAAATTTGGTAAATGCCAATTTCAGGGTTGTCCATGTGTTCTAGAGCATTGTCTTGTATGGTTCTCTGCAGCTTGCTTATTACGTATGCGCAATGCCTCTGTTGCACTGTGCTCATTATATCAGGGCTCACTGGACATATGCGCCATTGTTGGGACCCTCCTGCTAATGTTGCTATCTCTAATGCTTAGCTCTGCACCACATCAACCACTACCTGCCATGAATACCCATTCACAACACACACAATGGGAGGGAAATGAAACAGAAAAGTTTGAGGGCACATAGATGGCATGGGTGACACTTCATTGTAGATATATTCTTATTTACGAATGTAAGATCCTAACAGATAGAAACAGATGTAGACTATCCAGGCCCTCAAACCTGTCCCACTGTTCTAAGAGATTTGGGTGATTTGCCCAGGCTTCAACTCCCCGTTACTTCAAAAATCTATCTTCAAAGTTTATGTTGATGACCCTCCTAAACATCCACATCCCTTTCTCTGTGTCCATAAACTCCCATAGCTTTCATACTTCTTCAAATTCCCAACCAATTTGTCTGTTTGTGCCTTCATTGGCCAAACTTCCTCCTTTCCCTTTGTATCTGAAGTGACTGTGCCAGGTACAGGCATACCTTGCACTACACCCCACTTCAAGTCTAGGTGCTCCTGACTTTGGATGACCACCTTCCCACATAACTGCCATCCCATCCATGCTTTACCATACGCCCTTTTGAAAATCCTGCTGTCCCATCTTTACAACTCCACTGCATTTTTGCTCCTTGACTGCTGCTGTTCGATCCAAAGGCTAACCTGGCGAGCATAATCCAGCAGCAAAAGTCATACCTTCCCTTTCCATCCCTTTAATTTCCGTGGATGGACCAATCTAGTGATTATCACCCATGCCCCGGCTGACATAACTAGAAAAACCCAGGCAAGACTTACCCACATTTTTGGCTGACACAAATACCTATCCCCATTAGCTCCATCCAACACCATGCCTCCACACCCCCCAACAGTCTGGTTGCTACGGCACCAAAATATTGGCCTTAATGTTTGTGAAGGATTGGCAGGTGTTAATATCCAGGGACGAGGGGTGCATTCACTTGGTGCCCATTGGTCATGCCCTCGCCTGTGGTTTGGTCACAGGCATCATTGATGTCATTCAGAGCAATTCGTGAGCTGAATCCAGATACTTGTGCTGGTTTCCTTCATGAGTTTTGTCGATGCCTAGTTAGTTTGACATGGTGAGAGGCTGATCATTACAGAGGTAAGTTGTGACATTAACAAGCCGTGAACAAGCTTTTATCACCGTTAATTGGCATCTCGCTGCTGCCTAGTGAGAATCTTGCCATGCCAATTGTGGAAAGCACAAAATACGGAGTAAGATGGACAGGACATCCGAATGATCCTTATAGACCTCATGTCCAATTCCACCACACATTTCCCCTGAGCACTCTTCGCTCAGACTCCTGTAAGTTTCCCCCATTTGGTCTATTCTAAAAGAAAGCTGAAAAGTCTTGTCAGTTGTGGTTTTCCTTTTAAAAATCTGTGCAAATATTTTGGGGTTATTTCAATTGGATAAATTATATTCACTGATGTTTGAGTGAAAGGATATGTTCCCACATCTATTTCAAAACTGTACTTTAATCAAATGTAGAAATTTTCTAATGTGGAATTGTAGTATTTTTGATGCAAATCCCATAGCACAGATTCTAGAACAGCTTCTTCCCTGCTATTATTAGGCTTCTGAATGGATCTGTTAAATTTCAAATCTAATGTTGATCTTGCTTTTTGTGTACCTTCTCTGCAGTTGTAACTTTGTATTTGCTTTGTTCAATCACCCTGTGGTCTTTTTATGTTATGATATGCCAGTACTTTCACCGTACGTAGATACATGTGACAACAATAAATCAAATAAGAAAAACATTGATTATGATATTTGGATGTGTACAGTCAGGATAGGTTAGTATGACCCACAGTGAAGGAGCAGGCCCTGGCCTCATCAACACTGGGCTGAAGAAGTATGAGACGTTAATCAAATGAGCTCATGATGTTCCCAATACCCAGACGTGGTGAACAAGAGACACTGATGGTGAGGATTCGGGTGTAGCAAAGGCTCAGCTCATCTTGCATGAATATGGAAGAGAGGTCTTGTGCCTCCGGGTGGCACAGAAATGATTCAAGACTTTCATCATCTTTATCTGCAGCTCCATCCCATGTGGAACAGATCAGCGTGTGCACAAATCCACTTCAACCAATTACAAACAAGAATGGCAATTATTGACAGTGTCCTTTGATTTTGTACAGTAAAAATGACCTCCTGACTGATCTAGCTGACCACACGCACTAGGTCAATTTCAAAATATTAGAATGATCCTAGCTCACGAATGAAAATTGTGAGGAAGTGAAAATTATTCAACTCACTGTACACAACATTTAAAGCACAAATGAATTACGCATTTCAATAGTACATGGCCCAAGAATAGCAGAACTGGGAAATCATAAGAAAATTATAGTACCACTGACAGAGGAAAGCGCCATGTCGTGATAATGAAACATACTTTGTAGATAAAAAGTTGACTGAATTTTATGGTTCTTATTTTGGACAATTGGGGCTTTGTGTCTGTTCGATATTTATCTAGGTTTTTGACCAAATAGTGTTTTTATTCTGCACATATAATAGCATAAAACAACGATGTTGGGAGTTTTGCTGTTAATGAAAGCAGTAAACTGGTAGAAAGATTGGTCTATATTTACATGTGAATATGATTATTGTCCCTTATAATTCATATTTTGCCTCAAGAGGAAACCAATTAAATAACTTTTAAATATCACAATGCTGAGCCCTGTAGTCATCTGTAGAATAATACATGTAACTCTATGTCTAACATTCCAAATGCTTTCTGGCTGTTACAGAAGTACAATTTCAGACCACACAGCTTCACTAAAAGCCTGGCAAGATTACTGCATTGGCAAAACAGAAGCAGTAGGAATCTGAGCATTACCACTTTCAGAAGCATTGCAATTCTGGGAAGTTCTGTGATCTACAAAATACTGAAATGAAAACTGTACTGACATTTCCTAAAATCTTTTGTGTCCTATGCTGATTAAAGTAAAGAGGAAGGTGAGCATCAAGAGATATCAAATTTACTCAAAGCAATTCAGGCTGCATCAGAGATAATGGGAACTGCAGATGCTGGAGAATCCAAGATAATAAAGTGTGAAGCTGGATGAACACAGCAGGCCAAGCAGCATCTCAGGAGCACAAAAGCTGACGTTTCGGGGGTCTAGGCCCGAAACGTCAGCTTTTGTGCTCCTGAGATGCTGCTTGGCCTGCTGTGTTCATCCAGCTTCACACTTTACAATCCAGGCTGCATTACCATTTTCATAGAATCACTCCAGTGCAGTTAAAGGCCATTTGGCACATCAAGTCAACACTGACCCTCTGAAGAGATTTTCACCTTGCTGTTACATGGGCTAATCCACCTTTGGATTGTGTCGGGGGGTGGGGGGGTGGGGGGGGTGTGTGGTGGTGGAGAAGGCCAGAGCACCCAGAAGAAACCCACAGAGACAATATGCAAACTTCACACAGACTGTCACCCTAGGTTGGAATTGAACCCAGGCCTTGGTGCTGTGAGGCAACAATGCTAACCACTGAGCCACAATACCCACCCTGTTTTTAGACTACATTTGGTGAGATTCTGGTTTTCAGGGTTCCCACAGTCACATTTCAATCACTATCAGATTCATGTTGTCAAGAAATAGCTGCATGAATCTCTTTGCAGTCTAATATGGTCAAAATTGACATAAATAGCAGCTTTTGCATTTAAACATGCCGTTTACAGTGAAACATCTCAATTCCTTTCAGATGATGAATCACTTTTGAACTACAGTGACAGTTATAAAATGGGTAACAGTGTGATCCTCGTTGATATGGTGAATTTAATGTGCAGAAGATCTGTATAAAATGAAAAAGATTCACAAAACCACTAATAACTTAAGGACTTAATTAATTTGAGCTCAATGTAGAACTATTGGTTAGGTCTTTAATGATTTAGCAAAAACATGAAAACAACATCACAAAATAATTAATGTTGAATGTGCATAGTTTAGATTAGGAATATGGTTATAATGGGGAGGTGATGGCCTAGTGGTACAATTGCTGGACTATTAATTCAGGGACCACATAATGTTCTGGGGACCTAGGTTCAAATCTTAGCATGGTGGATGGTGCAACTTGAATTCAACTAAATATCAGGAATTAGGAGTCTACTGATTACCATGAATCAATTGTTGGGGAAAAGCCCATCTGGTTCACTAATGTCTTTTAGGGAAGGAAACTGCCATCCTTACCTAATCTGGCCTACATGTGAGTCCAGCCTCACAACAATGTGACTGGTGATGGTTAATAATTGCTAGCCTGGCCAGTAACACACAGATGCTTTGAATGAATAAAATAAGAACAACTTATTTCTCAAATGTAGACATCATCAATCCTTTTTACTGGATCAGTTATATATTAAATCAACCAAACAGGCCAATTGCAACTGAGCAGGAGTGATGCAAACCCCAACAATGGTACCTCATAAAGTAATTACTTTTCAAAAAATGATCACTTCATGAAAAACTTTGCTAGTGAATTTCAAAGTAGTAGAACAGCCAGAAAATGAAATATATTGGTGTGTCTTGTCATGTTATAGCTAATATTGAGGCAAGGAACTGGAGGTTAAATTTAACAGTCCCTAAAAAAAAGGTCATGAAGATTGGAATGCAACAGCCATTATACCACAAGGAAAAGAAACAGGAGTAGGGCATACAGCCCTTTATCCTGCTCTATCATTTAATATGATCATGGCTGATCTGACACTCCTCACATCCACTTTCCTGCCCCTTCTCCGTGTCCTTGCTTTTGTTGCAGTAACACACCAAGTCTGTGCCACCTAATAAATTACAATGATCTTAGTGTGCAGTCGGCAATAACTGGGCTGAACACTGGCTGTATGACTCATCACTAACCACAAAATTGTGAGAAGATAGAAGCATAGGAATTGACAACCTGTTCAAAGACAGTCCACTCTTTTTATATGGAAAATAAATTGTACGTGGAACTGGTTGTGGGAATTTTTTTGGAACATATTTTTACAAGAAAAGGATGCAATAATGGCACAGTGAGAGTGCAGTCTCCAAGGTATTCTGGTTCAGAACAAAGGGTTTGGATTGAAGAGATGCAAAGGAGAAGGCTTGGATTCGCCAGTAAAGCTCAGATCCCATGAATGAAAAAGTAATAAAAAAGGAGAGCAGGTGGAAACTGGATTCTGGGCATTGTGGAAGAACTTGGTGTGTATCCTTTCCTGTGTGGAGGGGGTGATCAATTCCATTAGTATGATTGTAGATCTGACCACAGTTTCTAATGACCAATGTCTTTGCTTCCATTGCAACATAAGTGAAAGCTGCTTAATGTCTGGGGTCTCTGGTTGAAACCCAGACTGAAGCCATGGCGGGTAAGCTTCTTTGCAAGCTGTTGTCATGGCTGCAACACCAAAGGGACTTTCAGGATGTCACAGCAGTCCAGAATCTGTCCTCCGACAGATCACTGGCATTGGTGAAAGGCTACTTCTTGGCAATGGCACTGGTTATGTGGAAGATGAAACTATTGCCACTCCACTAGCACCCATGCTGTTGCCTCTCAGCCAGACCAGAGCGCTGAGATGGTGCAATCTGTGGGCTTTCAAGTGGACAGCTGCTGATGGTCATTCTGCAAGGCCATCTGAAGACTCCTCCGCTGAAAGTCAGAAACTTTCCACCAGCCATGCTTCAATTATAACTACATGGTAGCAATAGGGAATGTCTCAAGGAAAACAGCATGAAAGCATGAAAAGATTGTGCATGGGTAACTGTTTGGCATTTTTAGAGTTGCTCAAACAGCAAGTCATAAAATGGCTGTCTATGTTGTTCCTTCTACAGTGTTCTCCATTGTATAGCTGGTGGCAAGGGCTATACTTCATGATAGCAACGTTGTGTGTTGTAGTAGACCACAACGATTCTCAACATGTCTTCTACCAATACGCTTTCTTTGCCAAGAATTGCAGGATATCATGTTAATGGTGAAATACACAATATCAATATTTGACTTTCACTATCTGATTGTAATACCTGTAACTTCCATAAAATGAAATAGTTTCATAAAAGAAAAATCACCGACTTGAAGATGGCTGCAGAGATCTCCTGACCATAGATTGAACCAAGCTTCATGAAACCATCAAAAAACAAGAAGCAGCCTGAAGTGAAACTAACTTGTTATTCAAAAAGCCTGAAACCACTCAACCAGATCTGTAACTCCTGTTGAACTTCCACCTTCATGGAAAGTTCACATGTTGAAGTTAAAAACAAAATGCATTACCTGCAATTAACCAGTTTGAAAACAAGAAGTCAGACACTGGAATACTCAAACCAGCTACATTTCAGGGATTTTTTTTTGACATGCTTTGAGATGGATTTGTAGCTGGAACTGGAGAAGTCACTAACTCTCTCTTTCTCACCTATATTTCACCCAGCCTCTTCATGGACGAAGCACAAGGTGGTAATGCAAACTGGAGAGAAGTTTCCAATCACTGTGGATTCAAAGACATCTGGAATATTCATGGCTGATGTTGTTCCAAAATGTTCCTGACCAATTATTTGTCTCAGGGTTAACAAGTAACAAAATTGCTTAGCTTTCACCCCAAAAAAATCTTCCAGACGATTCCTCAGTTGTTTCTAGTGAGCTAATTAACAGAATTTTAATTTAAATGAGGTGTAGCTACATATTAGGAAAAGATCCTTACATCTTTATTGTAGCCAAGAGGATGAGCTGTGAACATTTTGAAAAGCAGAGCAGGCCCAAAGGGCCAAATGATGTACTCTTGCACTTAAGTTTTATGTTTCTGCATTGTTCCTAATTAGGGTTCTGAAATAACAACACTGAGGCCAGAATCCCATCACCACATCATTCTTTATTTACATATAGTTTGTGCATGGACTCTGACCAGCCTGCTCTGAGCCAGTCCTTAGAATCAGTAGAGTCTCTGATCTCCTGTTTATAGCTGTCAGCCAGGGTGCCCTGATTAGCCCAGGTTAACAACCATGATCAAAGATCTTACAGTCAATGAGATCTATCTGGCCCTTGGTTCTAATCACTACAGGCTCAGAGAAAGATTTTCTCCTTGAACATCCAAGCAAATGTGGGTTTCGGCTGAGAACCCTTTTCTTATTTCTTCCCGTCCTCTGCTTGATATTTGCTCAAACTGCTGAATTACAGTTCTGCTCATTCTGTCACTCAAGGGGAATGCTTGCTTTGTATCCCTGTCTACGACCGACAGGTGTATGAAAAATATTTGAAAACAGGGCCTAAGTCCAAGGCACCTACACCAATTGCTGTAAGTCAATATTTTCAGATCAACCTGTTCAGAGATGTTATTTCATACCTTTGGGGCAAATGGGTCTTGAAGCTGGGTCTAAGAGCTCAGTGTGAAGGACACTACCACTCCACCACAAGAGCTCTACTCTGTATGCAGGCTTTAGCAAATTCAAAATATGTGAGAAAGCACTGAATGTTTGTATAATAACAACAGTCAGTAGAAACCAATCAATAACTAATCTGAAATAGTAAGAACTGCTGAAGCTGGAGAATCTGAGAAAACAAGGTGTGGAGCTGGATGAACACAGCAGGCCAGGCAGCATCAGAGGAGCAGGAAAGCTGACGTTTTAGACCTGGACCCTTCTTCTGAAAAAGGGTCCAGACCCGAAACGTCAGCTTTCCTGCTCCTCTAATGCTGCCTGGCCGGCTGTGTTCATCCAGCTCTACACCTTGTGATAACAACTAATCTGAAGATTCCTTTTCCCAAAATTAGTTGTGGCTAGGTAAAGAGGGATCTTTCCTGTTGTTGAAAATATATACGATTATGAGGATGCCAGCTGCACTACTGAGATACAAAGTGACACTGCTGGCATCAGCTTAGCAATACCCACTCATCATCATCAAGATCTGCCTACTGTATATTTCTGTTAAATACCCACTTCCATATGCATTAATCTCTTCATGCGATTGGCATTCAATGTGACATTCAGCAGCAGTGTGGGTGCACATCGCAAGAGGCATTTTGGACATCTAAGGCTGTTATATAATGCCCAAAGAAAGGGCACTATGCATTTAAATATAGATGACACAAAATTAAATGATATTACAACTAAGATTAAAAGCAGTGTATGTGTTTGATGTTATTATAACTAAGGTTGTTAAGGGTGCATGTGTTCAGTAATATTAAAACACATGTTAAGAAAGGTTCACATAGAGGGTAGATGTAAAATAAAAACATAACCAAAATGAAAGGGAATGGGAACAACGATTGTTGAAGGAAATTAAATTATGTGAAATTCAGCTAAAATAAGATAAAACCTGTTAAAATATAGAGACGTACTACACATAATCCAATGGCCACAAATCTCCAAAACATTCTGAATCATAGCACACTTCTTTCTGCACAATTTAAATATGTACCGGTTGTAAAAGCAGAGCAGGCCCAAAGGGCCAAATGATGTACTCTTGCACTTAAGTTTATGTTTCTGCATTGTTCCGAATTAGGGTTCTGAAATAACTGCACTGAGGCCAGTGTCCCGTCACCCTTTATTTACATATAGTTTGTACATGAGCTCTGACCAGCCTGCTCTGAGCTAGTCCCTATGTCTTTTTGTCATTTTCATCTTACCTCTCCTCTCCTGGAGAACCATTCCATATCATCAGCAGAAGCAACTGCTGATATTTCTCGAAGGAGTCCATTATCCAATTGTGAGTTTAGATAATGAATGTCATTTATTCAGCAACATCATGTTCAATCTTAATCGTTTTCTTCATAAAATCCATGAGTGCACATTTCCCATTCTGGGATCACTGCAAAGTTATACTTTACACTCAAGTGGTAAGTTGAGTATCCACCCTCCAATTTACTCTGCATCTAGACATGACAGTAACATTGGACACTGATAGGTTCGTTCTGCTAATCCTGAATTGTCTTCACTTTTATTGGATATTCTGAGCATAGAATTTTCCAAGACCCTCAACGATGTGGGCAATGATGAGTTAGTTTGGAATAAATGGAGAGATTGGCAGAAATGAGATTCTCAATATTAAGAAAAACAGTTTGATTCTGCAAGGTTTGAAAAGCGAGATGTGAATCTCACGAGTGGGCAGTGAGGAGCTTATTTCCATCAATTTGCATGCTATTAGTACCTAATCTCACTTCAAGGAAATGCATCTTCCTATTCTCCTGTAAGCAAGAGAGAAACTACTTGGTGATAATTGCCAACATGCAAATCAGAGCTGGTAAATTCAATTATAGCTAACAAGGTATAGAGCTGGATGAACACAGCAGGCCAAGCAGCATCAGAGGAGCAGGAAAGCTGACGTGGTAGAGCAGCTTTCCCGCTCCTCTGATGTTGCTTTGTCTGCTGTTTTCATCCAGTTCTACAACTTGTTTTCTCAGATTCTCCAGCATCATCAGTTCCTACTATTTCTGGTAAATTCAGCTCATTGTTTGCTCCACTGGGCCTCTGTCTTTGATAACAGTCACGAATATCTTTGGCAGTAACTACCCGCACTTCAACACCATGCACTTCCTCCATGGAGATTGCCTTTGGACATGTACTTGCCTCACTGCATCATCATGGCACATCTTCAGCCTGCCCACACTACAACTCTACGCTTTGAAGTACACTGGTACCTTTCATTGCAAAACTGTGACTGTTAGGGGCTCTTTCCATATGGGAGAAGAGATTGAATTGGTGTAGGTTGGACCTCAGAGCTCCTTGCTTGGTCTCTTACCACACACTCACTTTATGTCTATCTAAGAGGCTAATAGCATCTTGGCCTTGCTTCTGTGCTCTTCATTGAGAAATTAAATCCACACAATACCGCTGTCTTACACTGTCATTTAGCCTGGACACAAAGCCAGGCAGCTTGTCAATTGGGGACTGATCACAGAGATCAGTCAGGAGCACATTAGTCAGGCCTTTCTGTCCAAATTGGTCAGGAGTGGGCCACAGTCAGTCCTTGTGGGTCATCTTAATGGAATTCAAAGGGGATCAGGGGCCCCTGCTAGCTAAAGAAATTGGGAAAGTCAATTCTAGGGAGAAGAAGCTGTATTCTGGGCACGCAGAGGTGACCATATTTGTGGGAAACAAATAACAAGAGTCGGGGAGATGGTAATTGAGGACAAGTGTTACCACATAAGGATTTCAAGTTTGGGGACATATTTTTAAGTTGAGAAGATAAAGAATTAAAAAAGACACGAGAAACAAATTTTTTTACAGAGAGTGGTTTGTATGTGGAATGAACTTCTAGCAGAAGTGATGGATGCGGTTATAGTTGCAATGTTTAAAGGACATTCAGATAAGTACATGAATAGGAAATATTTGGAGGGATATGGGCCAAATACAGATAAGGTGGGACGAGTTTAGTTTAGGAATACGGTTAGCATGGACTGGTTGGACCGAAAGATCTGTTTCCATGCTGTATGACTCTATGACTATTACTGATCATCAATGGTCAAAACCACACTGGCTTTGATGGGGTGACAATTAGCTATAGAATTGGGCCTTAGGAGATAATGCTGGGAGATGAAATCGAAATTCAAAGAGGTATGTGTGAATGTATACAAGTTCAATGCTGATGGACTCGACAGGAAGTGGCAGGAAGAAAGGGGCTTGATGGGGAATTTTAATTACAATACGGAGTCTGTGATCAAGCATGAGTTGTGTTACTTTCCAAAATCATGCAAATCATAAATATGCAAGGGAAATTGAAAATGGCTGTAAACACGGTTAAAATTGGAGGATTGGAGTTTTTACTCTCTCTCCATCTACCACAACTAATTTTGGGTAAAGGAATCATTGATATCTTCAGGAACAAAAACAAGAGCTAGAAAGGCTCAGCAGGTCTGGATCTGTCAAAGTTCTGGGCCTGGTGGCCCTTCCTCAGAACTGATAGCAGCTTGGGAACTGCAGGTTTATATGCAGAAGATAGGGTGGGGGATGGGGGTAAGAAGTAAGTGATAGGTGCGAATAGAGCCCTAAGAGTGAGAAGAACAAATGGACAAAGGAGTAGTTAATTATCTGGTTAGGAGAGTGAATAACTATTAATGGAGACTGTTAATGACTGTGAGTGTGTAATGGCAGGCTATGAGATAACAAGGCCTGGTGTGTGGGGTAGGGGGCTAGGACACAGGACAGTTTGGGCCCTAAAATTATTGAACTCGTTATTGAGTCCAGAGGACTGCAGGGTCCCCAAGTGGAAAATGAGGTGTTGTAGCTCCAGGTTGTGCTGAGCTTTGCTGGAACACTGTGGCAAGCCAGAGACAGACATGTTGGCCAGGGAACAGGGTGGTATGTTGAAGTGGCAGGCAACTGGAACTCAGGGTCTTTTTGGAGGGCAGAACATAGATGTTCTGTGAAGCGGTCACCCAATCTATGCTTTATTTTCCCAATGTAGAGGAGACCACAGTGTGAGCAGCGAATGCAGTAGACTAGATTCTGGGAAGTGCAGTTAAACTGCTGCTTCACCTGAAAGATACGTTGAGCCCTTGGATATTATGGAGGAAAGAGGTAAACGGGCTGGTGTTACACTTTCAATGATGGCAGGGCAAGATGCCATGGCGCTGTTGGGGGGTTTGTTGGGATTGAAAGAAGAGTGGATCAGGGTTTCCAGGAGGGAACAGCCCCAGTAGAAGGCAGACAAGGGAGGAAAGGGGAATGTGTGTCTGATGGTGGCATCTCGCCGAACGTGGTGGAAATGACGGCTGATGATTTTCTGGATGTGGATGCTGATGGGATAGTAGGTAAGGACACGGGGAAACCTATCGCTGTTGCAAGAGGGAAGAGATGGGGTGAGGGCAGAAGTGCAAGAGTTGGGTTGGACCCAGTTGAGGGCCTTGTTGACAACAGAGCTGGGGAATCCTTGGTTGAGGAAGAAGATGGACTTTTCGGAGGGCCCCTTTTTGAAATTGGCCTCATTGGAACATATGCAAGGTTGATGGTGGAACTGAGAGAATGGAATGGAGTCTTTACAGGAAGCAGGGTGTGAGGATGCCTAGTACAGGTGACTGTGAGAGCCAATGGATTTATAGTGGAAATTAGTGGCCAAGCTATCCCCAGAAATGGAAACTGAGATGTTCAAGAAGGGAAAGGAGGAGTCAGAGATCGGCCAGGCATAAAAGTGAGGCCAGGGTGGAAATTGGGAGTGAAATCTATTAACTTTTCCGATTCTGGATGCGAGAGGGAAGCAGCACCAGTGATATCATTGAGATCATTGAGAAAGAATTGTGGGTTGGGGCTGGAACAAGGGAAGTTCCATGTGCCTCATAAAGAGACAAGCATAACTGGGGCCCATGTAGGTACCCATGGCTACCCCTTGGACCTGAAGAAAATGAGAGGAGTTAAAAGAGAAGTTGTTTAGGGTAAGGACAAGCTCAGTCAAGCGGAGGAAGATAGTGGTGGTTGGGGACAGTTCAGGCCTTTGCTCCAAGAAGAACCGGAGACCCCTGAGACCCCATGGTTAGGGGAGAGGGCCACGGGGAGCGAGGGGAGTGTGTAAAGGGATTGCATGTCCATGGTGAAGAGGAGTCAACTGGCACCTGCAAACTGGAAATTCTGAAACTGGCTTAAAGTGTCAGAATAATCACCGATGTACGTGGGCAGGGACTGGGCCAGGGGAGAGAAGGCTGAGTCAAGGTAGGAAGAGCTGAATTCTGTGGGGTAGGAGCAGGCTAAAACAATGAGTCTGCCTGGGCAGTGCTGTTTGTGGATTTTCAGAGGGAGTTATAAGTGAGCTGTGTGGGGCTGGGGAATTATCAGCTTGGGGGCAGTCAGGGAGAGAGGGGTTGTCAGGGGGACGGCTCACCAGATGATATGAGGTCAGTGACCGTAGCTGATACAATGGCCTGGTGTGCCATGGTGCAGCCATCTTCAAATTAGTTGTTGATTGGTTTCTACTGACTGTTGCTGTAATTAGTGCTTTCCAACATATTTTAATTTGCTAAAGTCTACATATAGTGAGTGGAGGTCTTGTGGTGGAGCAGTACTGTCCATAGCACTGATCCAGGAGGTCCAGCATCAAGTCCAATTCTAAGTGTTCATCAATAGACTCTTATTTGCAATGCTTCTCTTATTGGGTGATTTGGGTGTTGGTTAGGGGGTTGGGGGTGGTGGAAATGACAAGCTTCTATAATCCAGATGCATTTATAATTTCCCATCATATTTATGTGGCTTCACTTGGACTGCACACATCAGAATAAGATCCACTGTGTCGAAGGTCCATGTCGAGGCATTTTGTGACCCTTCTTGTTGGACTCCTCCACGCGCCACTGTATGAAGAAGTATGTTAAACCATAATTTGAGAGTGAGGCGAATACTGACTGTTCACATTATCAAGGGCCTGTCCTGTTTCTGATATTCCCCACACAGTTTCATTGAAACTGATCATTGGATCCAACCACAGGAACAGTGGTTTAAAGACGCAGAGAAAAAGTGGAGGAACAGATGCACTCATAAGCCTGAGCTGCAGCCTGGGCAATAGGCTTTGTCAACACAGCTGGCATTTTCCAGGTGCAGGGCATTATAGACTGCACACATGTCATGCTAAGAGTGTCATGTCATAAAAATAAAACAAAGAACGACAGATGCTGAGAGCTGAAACAAACAAAAACAAATATCGCTAGAGAAATTCAGCAGGTCTGGCATCATCTGTGGGGAAAAAAAGCTAACGTTTTGAATCCAGTGGCCCATCTTCAGGACAGAAGAGCTCAGTTTGTGTGTTTTTCTTTCTGTTTTTGTAATGTCTATTTTTTTTTGTTTGCCATATTAAAAGGTACCTGAGTTCATCATTTGAAAAGGTGTCCACCAATGTACAAGTCATCTGTAATCATTGGTTCCACATCTCTGAAGCCTGCGCCAGGTACACTGTGATCTGCAATAATGCTTACACCCTTATGTTCCTGCCTTGTCACAGTCCAGATGTCTTACAAGGTTAGTTACTGTGCTGCAAGGACTACTCTTGATGACCGAGAGTGATAAATCCATGACAGAACTTGACTGAGTATGGATGAAATGCAGCCCGTTCTTCCACAGGGGTGATGGTGGAGCTCTCTGAAGGTGTTGTTCTGTTTAGATTGGTCTCTGCAATACCCTCCAGATCAAGTGTGCTGCATAATCTGAGCATGCTGTGCTCTGCAAAGAGAGGATTTGTTAGACACTGAAGAGCTGGGTAAGCATCAGCAGTCTCCTGAGAAGGAAGATGAGGATGCAGATCAGGAGGAAGACCATGTTCAGCAATGGCAGAGTGCTGTAGGAACAGGTGTAACATACCAGACAGGATGTGTAAAGCTCGGGTTGTGGGTGAGGTTGTTGACTTGCTCACTGAGCTGGCTTTTTCTTGTTCAGACGTTTCGTCACCATGCTGGGTGACATCGTCAGTGAGCCTTCGATAAAGCAGTGTTATTCTACTCTACTTGGAAGTTTTACTCTTTGGTCCATTATGGTGAATAGTGTCATTTCCACTTTTGATCTGTATGGGTCTAAATATGGGATTCAATTCTATTTCTTTGTTGAGTGCATTACAGGTGGAGAACCATACCTCTAAGAATTCCCACGTGTGTTTATGTTTGGCTTGGGCTACTATACAAAAATATATCTAGTCAAAATCCTCCCTATAAATGGATATCCCCGCAAATTTATCCACAGATGCCTACTAGACAGACAACAACAGGAGGACACAGTATGCCCTAACACACTAGCCACATTGCCATACATCAAGAACATGTCGGAACTGACAACAAGACTCCTAAGACCACTAAGAATCATGGTGGCCCACAAGCCCACAGCCACTCCTCGACAAACACTTACAAGTAGTAAAGACCCCATTCCCACAACCAATGTGGTTTAGAAAATGCCATACGACTGCCACAAACATTACGTCGGACAGACAGGAAGGAAATTAGCCATCAGAATACATGAACATCAGCTAGCAAGCAAAATGGCACAGCAAACTCTCCTTAATATCGATACACTCAGTCAAAGAAGGCCATCGGTTTAACTGGGACAAGGTAATCATAGTAGCCCAAGACAAACATAGACACTGATGATGTTACCCAGCATGAGGTGAAACTTCTGAATGAGAACAAGCCAGCTCGGTGAGCAAGTCAACAACCTCATACCAGACAGGACTAAATAACAGAGAGAATGGGAACAGCAGATGCTACAGAATCCAAGATAACAAAGTGTGCGGCTGGATGAACACAGCAGGCCAAGCAGTTTCTTAGGAGCACAAAAGCTAGACCCTTCATCAGAAAAGGGGGATGGGGAGAGGATTCTGAAATAAATAGGGAGAGAGGGGGAGGCGGACTGAAGATGGATAGAGAAGATAGATGGAGAGGAGAGTATGGGTGGGAGGCAGGGAGGAGATAGGTCAGTCTGGGGAGGATGGACAGGTCAAGGGGGTGGGATGATGTTAGTAGGTAGGAAATGGAGGTGTGGCTTGAGGTGGGAGGAGGGGATAGGTGAGGGGAAGAACAGGTTAGGCAGGCAGGGACGAGCTGGGCAAATAACACCCAGCTAAAACAGATCTAGCTGGGTGCTTTGTTGCTGGTCAAAACGCAAGCTTCCCCAGTCTGATCCCAGAAGCCAATGTGAATTTTATTTGGTATTTTTTTCAGTTTTGTCGGTTGTTGAATAAATGTTTAAGTTTTCAAGTGTATGAAGGATTTAGAGTCATAGGGATATATACAGCATGGAAACAAACTCTTCGGTCCAACTTGTCCATGCCAACCCACTATCTTAAATTAATCTAATCGCATTTGCCAACATTTTCCTCATATCCCTCTAAACCCTTCCTGTTCATTTACTTCAGAGATAATGGGAACTGCAGATGCTGGAGATTCCAAGATAATAAAATGTGAGGCTGGACGAACACAGCAGGCCAAGCAGCATCTCAGGAGCACAAAAGCTGATGAAGGGTCTAGGCCCGAAACGTCAGCTTTTGTGCTCCTGAGATGCTGCTTGGCCTGCTGTGTTCGTCCAGCCTCACATTTTATTATCTCTGTTCATTTACTTATTCAATTTGTAATGTGATGCTACCAGATTGAACAATGAGAAGATAATATGCCACATTGGGCATTAGGGAAAGAGTAACATCCCCCTAGATAGCATTATAAGAGATGCAGTTATAATGACTGCAAATCAGGCAGTTAATGATAGAAAATAACAATACATTTACAAATGTGTATTTGTATCTACAATGATGTTTCAGCCACACGACCTATGTGCCCTCAGAAGCCCTTTTATTAGCATTCCTCTCCCGTAACATACACTGTAAAAGGCAGCTTCAGGTTGGGAGCACTTGACTTGGTGGACAGCTGGGCTTTATGGAACAAGGGGAATGCCATAGAGAAGTGGTGCATAGCTAATGAGACGAGTTATGGACAGTAATGTGAAGAAATGTGCTTAGACTGATGGAGAGAAATCTTTCATGAAACTTTCCAAAATTTTCACACTTAATAACTGGTAAAATTCAGTCCGTAAACTCAGAATTTACAGAAACAGTGGACTGTATAAAAGATGTTTCTGTAGCATCTGCCATTTTTCTACTGTAGCAGTTCCATGAATTCACAGTGTTAATAACTTTTACTATTGCTTATGCCACTCTATAATTAGAGTTGCTCTGCCATTATTCCTCACCAAGAACAGCTGAAAGGTAATTCTCATATCTCTATTCTTATGTGTGGAGGGGGCAGCATTAATGCAACAGTGGGAGTGCTGGGGAAGAAAGGGAGTTGACAGAGCAGATTAAGTGATTGGAATTTGAGAACTGCAGAACATGGTGTGTCTAACTGCCAGAATGGGAGCAACAGACTGTCCCACTGGAGCAGGGGAAGGGGAGCGGGGACATGGTGACAGAGAATGTAGCAAGTAAAGCTAAAAGAAAGGGAAGGAATGGGAGTTGGTGCACAATCTGAAGGTGTTGAACTCAATATTTAGGCTAGAAAGTTGTAAAGTGCCTAGTCTGAAGATGAGATGTTGTTCCTCCATTTTGCTCTGACATTTGCTGGAGCGTTGCAGCATGACAAGGACAGACAAGTAGGCATGCGAACAGGAGTAACGGGAGGGGATGGGTATCAGGTATCAAGGTATGCAAGCTCCAGCAATTTTTGAACTCCAAAACCTGTCCTGTGCTGCTCTCCCCTCACTACCTTTTGGACATTATCCCTTCCCATCACTCAGAACCTTACTGCCCCTTAGCACGAACCCCTTCCCAGCCCTCAGACGCCATTCTTTTCTGTCCCCATATCCAGACCCTGTTCACCTACATCCATGATTCCTCTGATTCCCTCTGCCAGATTGACAATTTCCAGTTCCCTGGCCCCCAACTGCCTCCTCTTCCCCAATCCCTCTATAAGTTGAACATTTACAAGCAATGGTCATATGGCTGGTTGTGTTGGAGGAAACATAAGTTCAATGGGTAGAATTCAGACCAATATCAAAGGGCATGATCGGTGATGGGAGTTGAGGGACATGAACATGGTAATTGACTATAATCATCACTGGGGTGTCCACAGGGACAGCAATCATTGCATCGCCCTTTTCATTTGCATCCGGATTGAGGGTGTTTCGGGGTTAGATGCTGGTCAAAGGAGATTTGCTACATGCCATTGATACTTGTAAATTGAAAGTGAGCAGCTCAGTAATGTTGAAGTTAGCAGCAATGATGAAATGAAAGGTCAATGCTTGCTTAAGGCGAATCAGGTCCTGTGTGAGGCACAGAAGCCTGAGTCCTTGTCTATTCTGTGATGACTATCTGTGCTGAATGCAGTGTGAAGCTCAGTACTTCAGTGAGTGTGAAGGTTTTGGAGGATGGCACTGTGCTGCAGGAAGACATCTCTTGCTGACATGTGTTGGTTTCATCAGCAGCTTAATGCACATGCTGAGGCAGAATGACTATGTCAAATACAGACAATCCCCCTGTTACCTGCATCCAGCATGTCTCACTCTGTGGGGAATCATGTTCAGCTCTCTTCTGGACGATGTGCCGTCAATTACTGCTCTGAGATTAAAGAAACTCGTTTGCTCCTTCTGTGCCCAGCTTAGATCCTTTCTACTAAGAATGATGGGCCCCACTATTGGTTGGGTGTTGGTCAGGAGCAGGGTCAACAGCAATCCCAGGAGAAGCACCAGCCTATTTTGGAAGACAATAGCAGCCAGCTGAGGGAGAGGTCTTTGATGCAGGGCCCTTCAGATTGCATGGAATGCGCAGGAGGACAAGACATTTCTGGCTCTGACTCCATTTTCTGGGCATGAATCGGGTACAGTGTCAATCCAGACTCTAGTTGTTCCCAGACACAGTGCTGGAACTGAGCTGAATGCTGGGGAAAAACCCCAGCGGCCCAGGACTGAGAAGCCATCCTGTTCCTCCAGTTGTGGTGGTCACTGTGATACTGAACCTCTGCAAAACTGGCTTGTCCCGGGGGTAATGGGAGATCTGTGTAGGGATGTCGCAGTGGTGCACTTATAAATGCATCTGGGCAGTGACCAGTGCATACCACATTGATTAGTTTTAGCTGAAAAAAAGTTCATTGATTAGTAAGTTTCAAAAATTCATATTCCCTCTCTATCTCTCTCTCTCTCTCACTCTCTCCCCCCCACCCACCATCGTCTCTCTCTCTCTCTCTCTCTCTCTCTCTCTCTCTCTCACTCCCTCACTCAGTCTCTGGCGTGAATTCTCAGTGTCTTTCTCCAGTAAGGCCCCAACATTTTATCACCTTGCCTGAACTCCCTGCATCGCTTTAGGGTGTTTTTTTTTCTCCCCCATACACTATATTCAAACATGAACTAAAGTCACTGCCTCGTGCACAAGTTTGATCTCTTTTTCTTGATACCTCCCTCTCCCTACCCTTCAGTCAAACCCTGTGCGAACACAGAAAGGCGCTGGTTCTTAATCATTCTCAATAAACTGTATCCCTTGATTGACATCTTGGCCCCATTTTTCCTGTTTGCCAATCTGTTGATTTATTTTTGGGCCAGTCTTTTATTTTACTTCTTTGATTATTTTGGGTAGAAAATTTTCTCACCAAACCCTGGTTGAGAAACCCCGTCGTAGAGCACCATCCAAACCTGTTTTTAATATAACTCTTATCCCCATTTGTTTCACAATTGTCTACTTCCGAAGACTGCACTGCAACCCTTGTGGCACAATATTTAGTTTTCATTTCCTGACATGAACTTTGAAATCAAAGTAATCGTTTACCATTCATTTTGTTTAATTTTATAATGCTTAACCACACAAAAAAAGGGCTCCCTTTACATATGGACAAAATTTCATCCAGCTGGGATAAAGGCAGAGGGGTCATTAATAACTGAGGAGCTTGTATACTATCATGATTAGTATATCAAACTACCCAAACAAACGTCCCTTCTGGATTCAGTAATCCAAATATGACCAGGATGGATAATGTCAAAGAACACGTAGCTGGCTGCCACCTGTAGTCTCAAATCTCCATCAGTGATTTGACTTCATTAGAAGTAACATACATTGAGTGATTTCAAACTTTTGCCCAAAATGGGTGTGAAGTTGGCACTTCCAGTTTTGGTAGGCCTGAGTGTTTCTTTGGCTTAAGACTAAGCAACAGATCTTTTGAGTCTTGACAGAAAGATCATCACAATTGCAGGTAGTCCCATGGCTAAGTTGAAAGATTGCAATATAAGGGAGAGGTTGGTGGTGGGTTGTGGTATAAGCAATGGTATAAGTGTGTGTACGCAAGAGAACATCCCAGCTCCCTCTGGTCTCACAAAGACATCCCATCAAAAAGAAAAACCCCAGGCTGTTTTTGAAGAGACCTCCAGTAGTTTTAAGCTGCTCATTGCTTGGCGTAAATAGATGGAGCAAGTGCTGTGTACAAACCATCCGATTGTTCCTGGAAATTATAAACAGAGTCTGATCTCCATCTGTTTCTGGGTGGGTGTAACAATTGCATCAAACGGGTCTTTAACATCCAAGGAGTGCTCAAGATCAGCCAAACCCCCTCCGTGCACCCACTACCTCTCTCTCTGCAACTTACTAAGCATCCCCAACCAATTTTTCATTTCCAGACACCTTTAATTGAGTAAGTATTGGGCAGGTAGCAGTTAGAAATCATCCCCCCTCACTCCTTGATTTTAACATGCATATGAACTATATCTGCATGAAAGAAACATTATAATTTTTATTAAGTAGCTCAGGACATGAATCTACACATGTAACAGTCTGGGAGACTTCCTGAGGATTCTTTAGAAAATGCCATAAAATGCACCACCAACTCACAGCGCAAGCTGTAATTACAAGGGACTTAAATACAGCACACTCCAGAAAATGTGTTATTTTCACTGTTCATTCCACTTCCTGAATTCATTCATTTTAAGCAGAGCTAAAACTAAAACAATTAAGTTTAAAAACCCTGTATTGGAGTTGTGATTAGTTCATAACTTTCATTATCAGAGCTATTGTACAATTTTCAGTAGGATGTTGCATTGTAATTGAGATTTTTTTTTCGCATTTGTTTCATGATGCTCTTCTGAAGCACTTTGGGATTTTTCATTACATTAAAGACCTGCCATAAATGAAAGATGTTCTTTCGGTGATAACGAAAAATGATTGTTTGTGCTATAATACTGATTTGTTGTTTGTCTTACACACTGCCCAACTGTGTTTATGATTGCACAAAAAAAGCTATATGCTATGTCAAAAATCGTGTTTAACCACTCTTGTCCATTTTATGTTCCTACCCAAAATGATTTTCACCTCTATTGCTTTATACATGTCATTTAAAACATAAGATTCTGCTGCTATGATGTAGCTATGTCTGTGTCCTTACTGGAACACAGACTTGATTCATTTGTAGACTGATTCATATTAGAAAGGTTGACTTCTTTTTCCTATTATTTTCAAAGCATGTCATACAAGGAATGTTCAAATAAAGACATGATATATGTTATTTTAAATTTGCTAACAGATCTTTTCTAGTATTTGAGAAGTACTTTAGAAAAGAAAATGAATCTACCCAAGAACATATGCAATAGGAACAATAGAAGGCCATTCAGCCCCTTATTCCTGCTAAGACATTCAATAAGGTCATGGCTGATTTGATTGAGGCCTTAATTCCACTTTTTAGCCTCTCACGTGATATCGTTTGACTCTCTCGTTCGTTAAATATGTATCTAACTCTGCCCTGAAAATATTCAATGGCTCAACTGCCTGCATTTTCTGGTACTTAGAATTTCACAGATTCATGATCCTCTGAGAGAAAGTATTCTCCTCTTACAATCTTAAATGGGAGACTCATTTAAAAACTCTGCCTCTTAGTTCTCCTTATTGTACGTATTTAACAAGAGGCAATTTTAGGGACAAACATCTCATAATTAGAGGATGAATGAAAGATACTAGATCAAAATTTGGTTCAGGTCACTTTTCAGAAATCTCTGACAATTGCTTCTACTGGTGTTTTTACCTTGCATATGCCAGTAATGCACTCGTGGAACTTTGTCCTGATTTTCATTCTTCAAAGGGCGATAGATGTTTTCCTCTTTGCCAATCAGCTGCCAGTGTTAAATAAGTCCTGGTCTTCAATTTGATGGGGATCTTGTTGCCGACGGAATGTGTTGCTAATCTATGCATTCTGCTGCCCAAGAATCCTTATGTGACAAACTTAGATAGACAGTTCCTATTAGAAATGTGGGAATAGGAACTTACAATGGATATGAGACCATAGACCATATAAAATAGGAACAGGAATAGGCCATTCAACCCCTCGACCCTTCTCCACCAATTAACAGGGTCATGGCAGGTTCAACATTCACCACATCCTCTTTCCCCTTAACCCTTGATTCCCCAACCCATCAAGAATCTATCTCAGGCTTAAATATGCATTAGGACCCTGCCCCCACAGATCTCTATGGCAGGAGTTCCAAAGACTCACAACTCTTTGAGAAGAAATTCTTTTTCATTTCAATCTTAAATCGGCTCCCCTTTATTCTGAGCCTATGCCCTCTGCTTAGAGACTCCCCCATGATCGGAAACATCCTCTCAGCATTTACCTTGTCAAGCCACTTAAGAATCTTACATGTTTCACCTCTCATTCTTCTAAATTCCAGTGAGTGGAGTCCAACTTGTTTGGTATTTGCTCATAAGACATTCCCTCCATACTGAGGATCATCCTAGTGAACTTTCTGTGAACTGTCTGCAATGAAATGATATCTTTCGTTGGATAAGGGGTCCAAAACTGCTCACAATTTCCCACATCATTGTCCACTTGCCAACAGTTTGATTGTTTTAAGTAATTTGTCAATATCTATTCATTAACTGTGTTGTGTCCCTCTCGAAACCTTTCCACCTATTTTTATGTTGTCTGAAAATTTGGCTACAGTTCATTCATTTCCTTCCTCCAAATCATTAATATATGTATTGTAAACTGTTGTGATCCCAGCACTGCTACCTGTGGAAGCCTACTAGTCACAGATCAGCAATCTGAAAAAGAAGTCCTTACTCCACACGTTGTTTCCTACCCATTAGCCAATTGTATATCCACAGTGACATAGTGCCTCTGAAATCAGTTTATTTGGTGGCTTAAACTTTTGTAAGGAATCCTGCTGAATGCCTTCTTGAAGTCAAAATTCAACGCATCAGTGTTCACTGAGAAGGATAGAGAATGTGGAGAAATAAATAGTGACAACATGAAAAATGTCCATATAACAGAGAAGGAGGTGCTTAAAACACATAAAGGTGGATAAATCCCCAAGACCTGATCAGGTGTATCCTGGAACTCTCTGGGAAACTAGGGAAGAGATTGCGGGGCCTGCTGCTGAGATGTTTGCATCATTGTTAGCCACAGGCGAGATGCCAGAAGATTGAAGGTTGGCTAACATATTTAAGAATGGTGGTAAGGAAAAACCAGGGAACTATAGACCGGCGAGCCTGATATCGGTGGTGGGAAAGCTGTTGGAGGGAATCCTGAGGGACAAGATTTACTTATATTTGGAATGGCAAGGACTGATTAGGGATAGTCAACATGGCTTTTTGTGTGGGAAATAAAGTCTCAATAACTTGATTGAGTTTTTTGAAGAAGCAACATAGAGGATTGATGAGGGCAGAACAGTGATGTGATCTATATGGACTTCAGTAAGGCAATCAACATGGTAGACTGGTTAGCCAGGTTAGATCCCATGGAATAGAGGGAGAACTAGCCATTTGGATACAGAACTGGTTCAAAGGTTGAAGACAGAGGGTGGTGGTGGAGGGTTATGTTCCAGACTGTAAGCCTGTGACTTGTGATGTGCCACAAGGATCAGTGCTGGGTCCACTGCTTTTTGTCATATATATCAATGATTTGGATGTGAATGTAGGAAGCATAGTTAGTAAGTTGCAGATGACACCAAAATTGGAGGTATAATGGACAACAAAGGAGGCTATTTCAGAGTACAACAGGATCTTGATCAGATGGGCCAATGGGCTGACGAGTGGTAGTTGGATTTGAATTTAGATAAATGTGAGGTGCTGCATTTTGGAAAGGGAAATCAGGGCAGGACTCATACACCTAATGGTAAGGTCCTGGGGAGTGCTGCTGAACAAAGAGCCATTGGAGTACAGGTTAATAGTTCCTTGAAAGTGGTGTCACAGGTAGATAGGATAATGTAGGTGGTGTTTGGGGGTATGTTTGCCTTTATTGGGCAGTTCATTGAGTACAGGAGTTGGGAGGTCATGTTGCGGATGCATAGGATGTTGATTAGACCACTTTTGGAATAATGTGTGCAATTCCTGTCTCCCTGCTATAGGAAGGATTTGAAATCACAAAGACACCAGGTTAAAGTCCCACATGTTTATTTGAAAACACAAGCTTTCATAGCCTTGCTCTTCTTCAGGTGTTAGTGAGAGAGGTAGTATCAGACACAAACTTTACAAGTAAAAATTCAAAGGGTCACAGTATTAATGATGATGTTCTAAACAAATCGAAGATGCTGTTGAATATTAAGTAAGTTAGAAGGTTTTAATTGATTAATATGTATATGTAAATCCCCAAATTCCTTTGAAGTCAGTGTAAAGAAGAGGTGCCACTTTAGGTCAGACAATGCATGTAAAGTGTGAGGCCTTGTGTAGAATCTATTTACATCATAGGATGTATGTGTGTGTTTGTGTGTGTGTGTTTGTGTGAATATGTTGCGGGGAGAGCGTGTGTGTTGTGTTTGAGGGAGACAGAGTGTATATTGTAGTGATGAATGGTTTGAATTTATAATCTATATTTCATGACATCAAGTCACAAGGTCCATGCAGTGGCACGATGGCTCAGTGGTTAGCACTGTTGCCTCAAATCATCAGGGACCCAAGTTTAAGTCTGCCCTTAGGAAAATGTCACTGTGGAGTTTGCACATTTTCCACAGGTTTGTGTGAGTTTCCTCCCACAGTCATAAAAATGTGCAGGCTAGGTGGATTGGGCATGCTAAATTTCCCATAGTGTCCAGAAATGTGTAGGTTAGGTGAATTAGCCATGCGGAATAAAGGGATTGGGTCGGTCAGAGTGGGATGTTGTTCAAAGGATTAGTGTGGACTCGGTGGGCCAAATGGCCTGCTTTCACACAAGAGAGATTCTATGGAGCCATTACAAAGCATTTTACAGTCTTTGGCATGCAATCACTATTGTTATGGAGGAAGATAAATAATATAGATATATGTTGATTTTAATTTTGCCGCAAAATAAACTGTTTCTTGACTTTGTTGAAACAATGGACAATGGAATATCATATAAACAGATTTCAGGCTTTAAGATGGGACTTTTTCAGAGATAAGGCAACTTCTTCCAGCCTCACAGTGTTTGTCATTCTTTTAGATTAGGAAAAGTTCACCACATACTGTGTTAGAAATTCAAAAGAATACAAGTGTAAATTGGAATGCATTTAATCTGTCTATTGGTTTAATTACAGTCAAGAGATGCCACAGTAATCACTTAAATGGAATGCTATGTGATATTTTAGGGTCATTTTGAGTGCTATTATGGTTACCACATTCCATTTTATTCTGCCAGTCCAAGGTAGGATTTCAGTTAAATCTCGAGTACTGCTCCAATCAACTCTCAGTGAAATAGTGGTGTGAAATCTAAAATCCCTCCAGGATGGCTTCAATACCTCCTCCTACACAGCATGATTGTTAAATGTGAATGCAGCCTTTTATGTAAACACATTAATCAAAAGCAAAATGAAGTGTAGTCAAGTGATAAATTTACAGTTCTAAAAGTGCAGCTCCTAAAGAGCTACAGTTCAACTGATCAAATTAATGAGGAAAGGAATCATTGCAAGATCTGACTCAGGCTTTATGGTGAAGGTTCCAAGATGATGTGTGATTGCCAAGTACACTTAGAGTTATGCTGGGTGACTTTCTATTTAATGAGTAGACTTGTACTTTGCCACTAAAATCTTATGACCCGCTAATGACTAAAATCCTCTCATTTGTGAGAAGTTAGCTGAGTTCCAAAAAGCTTCATTATTGTCATTACATCCCAGTGCAACAAAACCAGAGTTTACACAAACATGTTTTTAATTGTCCTGTAATTGTTTTGACTGCATTACACACAAAATCTAATTGTTTAAAAAAAAAAGGATGATTGCAGCGTTCATCTCATTATGTTTCATGGGATTTCATAGTCTGTGTGGGGAAATCCCAACTAAGAGCATGAAATTCCACTTTGCTATTGAAAACAATTAACGTGATATCCCACTGTCTGCTGTTTCAACAATGGCATTAAATCAGATTACTTTATAACACTAGTTAAATGTCAAATTGGCTGTAGCAAAACATGATAAAGTTCAGAGTTGTTTAAAAGGAAGTTGGGCTCATCAGTTATCCAGGAGTGATGATATTACCTTCATTTGTATTTTCTTAACCCACTTTCTTCGTCAATTCTCTGCCTAAAAGCAAGTCCTTGTTGATTATCCAGCTGAATCCTAACAAAGGACAATTTCTTTCTGTTGCTACACATACAGTGAGGCAGCTGACCATGAGTTTACCTCCACAGGAGTGGGGACGGAATCCCAGGAATTTTCTGACCAACACAGAGAGATTATAGACATATATAGCGTAATTGCACAACTCTGGAGCAAGTGGAGTTTGAATCTAGATCTCCTGGTTCAGAGGTAGGGTCACAACCACTGTACCACGAGAGCACTTAAGAACTGAATCCATTGATGCTAATATTAGTCTGATCCATGTGTTAGCCATCATGCAAACTGGGCCCTCTACATGATGTGAAACTACAATTGATTCCATTATTGTAAGAGCTGAGCATAGGACTTCTTCAGACACAACATTCAGCAGCTTCTTGTATGGACAATTAAATAATATTTATTTGAATTCATGATCGTATAAATCCAAGACTCAGAATATGACTCAGAACTCATATATAGGTTTTTAAAATGTACTGTACCACAAGAGCACTTAAGAACTGAATCCATTGATGCTAATATTAGTCTGATCCATGTGTTAGCCATCATGCAAACTGGGCCCTCTACATGATGTGAAACTACAATTGAAGTAATGTAACAAGTATTGGAATGCACAACCAACTCGTAGCATATATCACATGTAAGTGGATTAATCCCCAGTTTAGGAAACGTGTGTGAATGTTATTTTCTGAACAGTTGGATTGTATGCTTTATCACATTTAAATGTCAAACTAAAATGACATGCAAATTTTAAAAACCTATATATGAGTTCTGAGTCATATTCTGAGTCTTGGATTTATACGATCATGAATTCAAATAAATATTATTTAATTGTCCAAACAAGAAGCTGCTGAATGTTGTGTCTGAAGAAGTCCTATGCTCAGCTCTTACAATAATGGAATAATTAAGTGCTACAGAGGTTTTACAATGAGAAGAAATAAAAATTGTGTTGACTTTCAGAAAGGCTGACAACTTTGAAACAGACAAATGAGTTTAACATCAATAACAATCAAAATAATGTTCGCTATGTTGAGATAGCTTTGTAGACTAACTACATGAAATTCCTTAATAAGAAACAGCCAATATTGATACAAGGGAAAGAATTTTTGCCTGACAAATCACATCAGTATGTTTAAAGAAGGTGAACTCACGATGATTGAGGTTATGTGGACTGTCAGAAAACTTTGACAAAGTTCTGCATGAAAGATTTCTGCTACATGAAAATCTTTGGAAATCTAGTGCAATACATGCAATTCAGTATGAAATTAATTAAAAAAGGAAGAAGAGACCCATTTAAGACATTAAATGTAGAACAGCATCACTAGGGCTATGAACTTAAATTTTCATCATGAACGGTGCATAGCAATGATTTAGATCTTGAAGCCAAATATAAGCTTGTCAAATCTGAAGACTGCACCAAAATGGGACCGCTAATAGTTAGGGAATATGACCACAGATTTCAAAAAGGATTTTGGTCAGCGAAGCAATTGGGATGATAATTGAAATAGATAAAATCAAACAGGATGAAAACATTTGCAACACAAGTATGAAATAGATGCCAAAATAATTAACGCAGGAACATAGGAGGAATAATAATTATCACTACCAATGCTTAGACAACATTGAGAGTATAAAGTTACATTGTCCAAACTGTAAAGCATAAGTTCATGGAAGTTATGCTAGTGATTTACATCGCATGATATTTTCAGTGCTATATGCTGTTGATATCAGATTGCCATACAGCAAGATTGATTTCAAGTAGGAAATAGTAAGCTGTAAAAAAAGTTCCAAAAATTCACACTCTTATCTAGAGAAGTAGGTAAAGACATGCCTCTTCAAGTTGTGAAATATTAAATAGGTATGAGTAAGGTAAACCTGGAACAATAAGACTAGAGGATATCAACTTGTATCACTAAAGAATGAACATGAATCAATGAATTTAGTATTGTGATTTGTGGGCTAATGGACATAACTAAAATATTGTGGATATTACATGCCACTGATTAAATGGTGGCCAAAATCAAGGCACAAAGTAATATCAGCTCCCAAGATATTTTGCTTCAACAAAATAACTTTACAGATTTGGCATCTGCCGATTATTAAAAAAATAAACTAAAGTTTCAAACACTATTAGCTGTACTGGTAGGAGCATATTAACATGGACATAGTCACATGAATTATAAATGAGAAACAAACTCTTCTTTACCAATATATTATGAAAGCAATATTCAATAAGGTCAGTTTAAATATTGCTTATTTTGATTTTCCCATTTTATTTTCAGTTGATTGCAATGATTGTTAGGAATAAAGAAGCAGATAATACTGTATAGATACATTTAAAGATGAGCTAATTGAATTATGGGCTAGAATAATAAGTAACATGGTGACACTCAATACTCTCTGAAGAACAATGTTTCAACCATGACTAGTGCAATGGCAAAGTCAAGGCATGGAAGATGGTAAGTTTATTAGAATAGCATACATCAATAGTAACAGAAATGTGGTTGACACTTAGCTGTCTTTTAAAATTATCTATCAGGATACTGAGGTGTATCAAACTGATACAAAGTCAAAAACAGAGGAATGATACAGGATGAGCCATCTGACATTGATCTTTGTGTGGCAGTAAGTCCCACAAGTTCACCACTCTCTGCGTGAACAAATGTATCCTCAACTCAGTACTAAATGGCCTACCGTGTGTCTTTAGACTGTGACCCCCTGGTTTTGGGCTCCTTGGTCATTGGGAACATCCTTCATGCATTTAACTTGTTTAATATTGTTAGAATTTCACAGGCTTCTATGAGATTCCCTCTCGCTCCTGTAAATTCCACTGAATAAACTCTAACCTGATCCAGTATCTTCATAGGTTGGTACTGCCATCCCAAGAAATCAGTCTTGTAAACCTTTGTTCAATCCCTCCATAGCCAGAACATCTTTCCTCAGATAAGGAGACCAAAACTGAACATAATACTCTAGATGTGATCTCACCCAGACTATGTAGAATTGTAGCAAGGGAACACTGCTCCTGTACTCAAAACCTCTCACTATGAATGCTACAACATGCTATTTACTTTCCTCACTACCTGTTGCATCTGAATGCTTACTTTCGGTGTTAACTTTTCAGGTCCAGTGAAGTTTCCTCAGAACAGTGGGAGGGTCACTGGACCCAAAAGCCTAACTCTGATTCCTTTCCATGGGTGCTGCCAGACCTGCTGAGCTTTGCCAGCAACTTCTGCCTTGTTTGAGTTCCAGCATCTGCAGTTCTTTTGGTTATTATTCACTTTCAGTGGATGATGCACAAGGACATCCAGGTGTTGTTGCACCTCCCCCTTTCCAAATCTGTCCCAATTCATGAATTAATGGTTCACAATCAAACAAACAGGAGGTGGAGACTCGACAAATATCCCCATCAATCTACAGTCGATCAAGAACAAAGTGATAGAAGGGATTGACGAGAGAGCTGCCAAGTAGTACGTGCAAAAGAATATCCTGTTCATTGAAGCTCCCTTTAGGTTCTGATAGGTTCAGTGATTACAGCCTTGGATCAAATATAGATAAAAGAGCTGAAATCCAGAGGAGAAGTGAGCCCTTGAGCTCAAAGCTGCATTTCACTGAGTTTGGTATCAAAGAGCCCTGATGAAATTGGAGTCAATAAGAATAGGGAGAAAGCTCTCCACCGATTGGAGTCAAACCTTGTATAAAGAAAAATATTTATGGTTGCTGGAGGTCAATCATCTCAGCTCAAGGAAATCATTGTTTGATGAGTTCCTCAGGGCAGTGTCCTAGTCTTAATCAAATTCAACTGCTTCATCAATGGCCTTTTTCCCATTTTCAGAACTGGGGATGTTTGGTAATAATTACACAACATTCAGCACCATTAGTGGCTCCTCAAATACTGAAGTAGCCTGTGTCCACATGCAGCAGGACCTGGACAACATCAAGACTTGGGCTAATAGGTGACGACAAACATTCCTGTTACACGAGTGCCAAGCAATGACCTTTTCTAACAAGAGAGAATCTAAATATCCTCCCTTGATGTTCAAAGGCCTTGTCAATTGCTGAATCGCCCAATATTAACATTCTGGGTATATGATTGACCAGAAGCAGACCTGAAGCAATCATATAAATACTTTGGTTGTAAGAGTTAGGAATTCTGTGGTGAATAACTCACATCCTGTGCCCTCAATGGCTATCCATCTTCTATAAAACACAGGTCAAAACCATGTTGAAATTTGCATCACTTGTCTGGATGGGTGCAGCTCCAATAAAGCTTAAAATGCCTGACACCATGAAGGACAAAGCAGCCCCCTTGATTGTCACTCCATCCACCACTTCGAACATTCATTCCCTTCACCACTGACGCACAGTCGCAGCAGTGCATACCACCTACAAGATGCATTGCGGTAACTCAGCAAGTATTCTCTCACATTACTTTACAAACCTGCACCTTGACCAGCCAGTATGACAGGAGCAGCAGATGCATGGGAATTCCACCACTTGTAGTTCCCCTCCAAGCCACGCACCATCCTTACTTGGAACTACGTCACTGTTCTTTCTCTATTCCTGGGTAAAAAATCCTGGAACCCATTCCCTTTGCTGCAATCACAATGCACAACCAGAAAAGCAACTCACCATCACTCATGGCAAGCAAGGATGGCCAATAAACCTTGGTCTTTTCAACAATGTCACAGATTGTGAACAAAGTATAAAAATATCTAGAGTTTTGTCTCATCAACCTTTGCAGGATGCAGGAATAAAGCTAAATTCAGAGAATCACATAACCCTAAAAGCTGAGTATTATTGAGCTAAATGCCGTATGAATGCTAAAGGCACAGATTCTATCCCTTGTCTAGCTGTGGTAATTCATTTACATCTATTTTCTAGCTTTGCCCATGACTGATGTAGAGTGATGCCCATCAGGTTTTGCTTGTCTCTCCAGTAGAGGAAGACGCCTATGGTCCTCATGAACTGTGACTAATTATCTTTCCTTATAACAGCAGGAGGATATTCAAACCCATTTTATCTGTACCAGATCTTTGAAAGAATTGCCCCATTAGTTTTACTCACTGTTTCCCTAGCACCCAGCAGGTTATTTATTTTCAACCACAAATCTGCAATTTCCTTTCCAAAGTTACCTTGAATCTGTTTCTAACACTCATTTAAACAATGCATTGTAAATCAGAACAGGTTATTGTGCAACAGAACAGCTCTGCTCTCCTCTGATTCTTTTGCCAATTGCCTTAAATCTGTTAATTGTTTACCAACCCTTCTACCAAACAGTTTCTTGTTCCTTATACTCTAACAAAATCCTACATGTCAAAAATACTTCACAGAACTTGATGACAAAATTCTAATGAAAATAGCAATTCAGTTCATTCATTTGTTACTTTTGCTTTCAGGATTTTTGCAACAGAAAGAATGGAGCATTTCTCTTTGGCAATCTTGATGACATATCTCCTCCCAGCAGCACCAGAAGCAGATGATCAAATTATTAAGGAGCTATTAGGAACCGCTGATGCTGGAGAACCTGAGATAATACTGTGTGAAGTTGGATGATTTCCTTAGCAACTCCTTTCACAACACCTTTCCAACTCACATCATGACCTTGGAATGCACCAGTGCCAAAAACGATTCTTCACCACCTTCCTGAGTTCAACCAGAGATGCCTCACTAATTCTGGGCTCCATGGACTCATGGAGACTTGTCCAGTTTCCATGAATAAACAAAATAGTAAATTGTTGTTTGTCAGATTTATTGTGCATAAATTGGCTGCCTTGTTTGCCTTCCAACCTACAGTGCTTCAATAGCAAACCAGTGATTATGACTATCATGGGGCACCCCAAAGACAGAACAAGTTATAACATCAAGATAAATTCCTCCTCCTTGTAGTGTATTTACCAATTATTATAATCCAAGTAATTGTCTTCAGTCACACTAAGATAATTAACTGACATACGGATGTAGAAATATATAAACGCTCCACATTTTAGTACAGTACTGGTATGAAGAACATTAAATATTTGAAATCAGGTGTTCCCTTATTAACATTTCAGTTGTGACAACTGTTAGATAAATTTTGGGTCAATATGTGAATCTTTGAAACAGGGTGTGGAAGCAAATTTTCAGTTTAGAATCAAAGAATTCCTTCAGTATGGAAACAGGCCCTTCAGCCCATCAGGTCCAGACCACCCCTCCAAAGAGCATCCCACCTAGACCCCGTTCCCTAATTTTCCATGTCTAACCCACCTGACCTAAACATCCCTGGACACTGCGGGCAATTTAGCATGGCCAATCCACCTAGCCTGCATATCTTTGGACTGTGAGAGGAAACCAGAGCACCCAAAGGAAACCCATGCAGACACTGGGAGAATGTGCAAACTCCACACAGGCAGTGACCCAAGGCTGGAATTGAACCCGGGTCCCTGGAACTATGAGGCAGCAGTGTTAACTGCTGCACCACCGTGCCATTCAATTTAATTAATAAATTTATAATGGCAAGGAATAATTCCATTTATTATAGTTCTGCATAAACTGTGATGCAGATATTTCCTCATCATACTATATTGTTAGGAATCCTATTATAGAAAAGGTAGAATAGGTTAGCAACCTTAAAAGAACTCTTCATCAAACTGCATTTACTAAACTAACAAATAATATGTTTCAGATGCTGAATTGCCATTCTGAAACAGTACAAAACATTACTTTTCAACCCTAGACCAAGTGTCTGCTGCACATCTTTCCTTATATTTAACTTCAAACTCATACAAAAACTCTCCTAAAAAAAAAGCCACAGAATAAAATCATCCAACATGCTGGTGATATGATAGAATTAGTTGCCAAGATGGATCCTTAAGTTCTCATAAACAAGTCAAATGATGGTCTCTTTCTTTATTCAGTATGCAGCAGTCATTTATTGCCTTGTAAATGCTGCATCACTGAAGTACATAGCTTAGTTTTATTGCAGTGAAAATAGAATAAATTGAACATGCTCACTGGCTCAGCATAAAAAAAGCTTTCTTAAACAGCACAAGTTACATGGGACAAATGAGAAAAGTAGATCTGAAGTATGGTATGGTATCATATCTTTATACACACTTCTGAAATAAATCCTTGGACAATAATCTCTAGTATTAACTTGTACCCAAACCAAATTAAATCTTTTTTGCAACTGTCACTGTAGTTCACTTTGTGATAGAGTTGATTCACACATTCAAAGCTGCAGCTACAGTATAAAACTGTAAGTTACTTAAGTGCTCAGCAAGGAATTGCTTGGCCCACCACAGTTAAACCAGAATGGCATCTCTGTTACCTATTAAACATTAGGCTTAACTTTCTGCCAGGATTATCCCAGCATTGGCTAACTTAACTCCATTCAGCTGCTCGTAAAATTGAAATACATGCAATGTGCTAGTTACTATTCTAGGCAAACAATCAAGAGGACAAATTAATAACCAAAAACAAAGTAAATTCAAATGTCACAATAGAGTTAGAGTTTGGATGGTTGAAAAGTATAAACTTGGAAATAAAAAGAAAGAATCAGTAAAATCAAAGTTACTTGATTAGAAACACACAATTATCTCACTTTATGGAAGGAAAATGCCTTCCACGTTCAATCTTGACTGCCCCTTCAAATAGTCTAATAAGCTTCTTTGTAGTATCAACCTGCTACAGACTAGAAGACACACTGCAATCTTCTCAACGCAGTCATCGATGGGCAATAAGTGCCCTGTTGTCAGGAATATTCACAGCCCAATAATGAATTTAAGAAAACCACTATAAGAAGCAAATAAATTATTGCTAATGCTACAACAATTGAAGATAAGGACACTTTATAAAATCACAATTGTTAACTTCATGATGTTATTGACACCTGAAGAAACATCTTCTTCAGTATTACTGGGGCCAAAATGACAAAGTGACTTTTTTTGGCTGAGTCCAAATTTTTCAGAGGGATTTTCATTATAAGACTCATGGGTTTTCTTGCATTATCTCATCAAACTCACTGCATCAATTACTTCTAATGTTCAATTTCAGTGCCAACTGATCACGCACTGTTTCCAGACCAACTTGCAACTCAGTAAATATCTACCCAAAAACAATGGGGAGACAATAGCCTGGTGGTATTATTACTAGACAGTTAATTCAGAGACCCAGGAATATTCTGGGAACCCAGGTTCAAATCCTGCCAGGGCAGCTGGTGTAATTTGAATTCCACAAAAAAGAAAATCTGGAATTGAGAGTGTAATGATGACCATGAATCCATTGTTGATTGTCAGGGAAAAGCCCATCTGGTCCACGAATGCCCTTTAGGGGAAAACAACTGTCATCCTTGCCTGGTGTGGCCTACAAGTGACTCCAGACCCACAGCAATGTGGTTGACTCTGAACTTCAATTAGGGTTGGGAATTGAATACTGGCCTAGCCAGTGATGCCCTCATCTCATGAATGAGTTTTAAAAAACTGACATCCCTTGACTCTGTGCCATCTTTAAAAGGCCATGATGCACCTGGATAGGCACTGGTGTCCTGAAGGTGCCCAAATTGTTGGCTGACTCTACTTTACTCTGACAGGAACCTGGAGGTCTGGGTGAAGGGGTAATGCAAAGGAAAGGTACCCTCTTCCTGGAGGAGCAGTAGCGGAGGTCATGCCTTTGGACCTTGCCAACCTGATATGAGGTCACCACCTGGGGCAGTGTCAGCTTCAAAGTTTCAGAGGAATGCAGAATGAAAAGTCAATGACCTTCTCTGCTCCACCAGGATAAGTGTCGTGCTCGTTTCTGTACTACCTACCACTCACTCTATCTCTGCTATTAAAGCAGATCTCCCACAAAGACTCATGCTTTGCCACTATCACTATTGCATCTAATACCCTCTCACCTGCACTGACCCACACCAACTTCCACATTAAAAACTCTGCATGCCATCTGTGCAGCCTCCTCTGTCCTTTAGTGCATCCCACCACCTTCTCCCCACATACACCAGCACTAATAACCATGCCAGTCAGTGTAACCACTTTCATTTCCCCCCTTTTGAACTGTCCATAACAGGGCAGGGGGAGCCCATATGAGTGGAGAGTGCCTGATAACCTTGTCATCATCCCCTGTAAGGAGATAATCCTGGCCAACACAGGAACAATCTGGGACCACTCCTGTCACATCCATGTTCTGCCAAATGAATAATTACCATTGGAATAAGTCTTCATTCTGCTGAATTTCTCACATTAACCCCGGTGTCATTCTTGATCATGCATCATATTCGTCATGACACCTTTTCCATCATGTCTTTGAGGCTCTGCTAACTACCCCATGACCTCTACATCATGGAAAGTGTGGGGGCACAATCTGGTGAGCAACTCATAGTGACAGCATTAGAGCTGGCCAAAGAACAAACAGCCCAGGCCACACAGAGGACTGCTGGATACCAGGCAACATCTCAGCTCCTGGCGGAAGGTGGCCCTGTGGTGTCGGTAATCAGAGGACTTCATCTACATGGAAAAGGAGGAGCCACAGCAGCAGACAGGTCATTTGGGACACATTAGACACTCTCATCATCCAGAAGCTATAACAGTGCAGAGATTCCTGTGGCTATTGGGTCGCTTTCATAAACAGGTTGGCAGCTGCCAATGAAGAGGATTGCTGCAGAGGTACACACACCTGCACTTCATGGGCCCTACACTTCATTGCTCAGGATCAAAGGCTTGGTGATGGGGTACTAGGGGATAGGAGGTGTGGGGGGAGACAGAGAAGTGGGTCAGAGATTATTGGCCCAGGAGTTTCTTTGTTGAGTTTGTTAAAATAGGAGGCTGAATATTAATAAGGTGAGTTGTGGCAGTAACAAGATGTTAAGAAGCCTTAATTCCCCTCAATTTGCATCATGCCACTGCTAAGTGAAAATCTTGCCATGCTGTTTTTGAAAACCATAAAAATGTCAAGATTGGCCTCGTACATATTTCAGTCGCTTCTGCCACACATCGACCCGTACGCCACATCACTAAGAGGACTATAAGATATCAACAATAGCCTTTTTACCATCTGCTACTTTTGTTGCCAAGATGGGCCCATGTAATAATACACAATTAAATTTAATGGAGTTGTGTGAATTATTCTGCATTCATTTTCACCCAATGCTAACTTCTATGTGGCAGTAGAAAGGTCGAAAGGAAATAATAATATTGAAAGAAAACCTGGCAAAGTGCTTTCAAAGACAGCCTTCGACTCTTGTGTTGAACAAGAACAATTGAAATGGACCAGTGCTAATGGAAGAGTCTTACTGCCTATTGTCCTTCACAGGTCTTGAGTAACTAAATCTAATGCAATCCATGTTCTTCATAACACTCATGTAGTTCTAGTACAGTTATAACATTGGAATCTGCCTGAAAAGGTGGAAAATTGTCTAGGTATGTCCTATACACAAAAAACAAGACAAATCCAACTCAGCCAATTTCCGCCCCATCAGTCTACTCTCAATCATCAGCAAAGTGACACAAGGTGTCATCAACAATGCTACAAGCAGTATCTGCTCAGTGATCACCTGCTCAGTGAAGCCCAGTTTGGACCTCTCAGCTCCTGACCTCATTACAGTCTTGTTGAAAGAGAGTTGAAATGGTTCGCGACTGGGAGATGCAGTTGTTTGTTGCGAACTGAGCATAGGTGTTCCGCAAAGTGGTCCCCAAACCTCTGCTTGGTTTCCCTGATGTAGAGGAGGCTACATCTGGCACAACGGATACAGTATACCACATTAGCAGATGTGGAAGGTCATCTTGGGGCCTGGGAGGGGGGTGAGGGGATAGGTGTATGGGCAGGTGTAGCACTTCCTGTGGTTGCAGGGAAAAATGCCAGGTGTGGTGGAGGTGGAGGGGACTCTGGAGCTGACAAGGGAATCATGGAGAGGGTGGTCCCTCCAGAAGGCAGATAAGGGTGGGGAAGGAAAAATATCTTTGGTGGTGGGGTCAGATTGCAGATGGTGGAAGTGTTGGAGGATGATGCGTTGGATCCGGAGGTTGATAGGGTGGTACTTGAGGATGAGGGGGATTCTGTTTTGGTTGTTATTGCGGGGAGGGGGTGAGAGGGATGAGTTGCGGGAATTGCAGGAGACACGGTCGAGGGCGTTCTCGACCACTGAAGTGGGGGATGTTGTGGGCCTTGAAAAACGAGGACTTCTGAGATGCTCGGGAGTGGACTGCCTCATCCTGGGAGCAGATGTGGCAGGGGCGAAGAAATTGGGAATAAGGGATGGCATTTTTGCAGGAAGGTGGGCGAGAAGAGGTGTATTCTAGGTAGCTGTGGGAGTCGGTGGGCTTGAAATGGATGTCGGTTTCTAGGTGGTTTTCAGAGATGGAGACAGAGAGGTCCAGGAAGGGGAAAGAGGTATCAGAGATGGTCCACGTGAAATTAAGGTTGGGGTGGAAGGTGTTGGTGAAGTGGATGAACTGTTTGTGGGAGCATGAGTTGGCGCCGATACAATCATTGAAGTAACGTAGGAAGAGGTGGGGTTTGGAGCCAGTGTAGGTATGGAAGAGGGATTGTTCCATGTAACCTACAAAGAGGCAGGTATAGCTTGGGCCCATGCAGGTACCCATGGCCACTCCTTTGTCTGTAGGAAGTGGGAGGAATTGAAAGAGAAGTTGTTAAGGGTGAGGACAAGTTCAAGTGAATTAGAGTGTCGGTGGAGGGCGACTGGTCGGGCCTACCGGAAAGGAAGAAGTGGAGGGCCTTTAGGCCATCTGCACGGGGAATGCAAGCGTATAGGGACGGACGTCTATGGCAAAGGTGAGGTGTTGGGGACCAGGGAATCGGAAGTTTTGGAGGAGGTGGAGGGTGTGGGTGGTATCATGGGCATAAGTGGGGAGTTGCTGGACCAAGAGGGAGTCGAGATAAGTAGAGATAAGCTTAGTGGGGCAGGAGCAGGTGGAGTCAATGGGTCGACCACGGCAGTCAGGTTCGTGGATTTTGGGAAGGGGACAGAAACTGGCCATGGGGGGTTGGGGAACGATGAGGTTGGAGGCAGTGGGTGGGATGTCACCTGAAGTGAAAGATTGTGGATGGTTTGGGAGATGATATTTTGGTGGTCGGGGGTGGGGTCATGATTAAGGGGGTGGTAGGAAGAGGTGGCAGAGAGCTGGCGTCTGGCCTTGGTGATGCAGAGGTCAGTGTGCCATAACATAACAACACAGTATAAATACTGTGATGAGTAACTCACTGCGTGACTCTCCATTTACAATGCACGTGTCATGAGTGTAATGGAATACTCTCCACTTGACAAGAAACTTGACACCATGCCGGACCGAGTAGGTTGCTTAATTGGCACCACATCCACAAACATTCATTCCCGACACCACTGATGGTCAGTAGAAGCAGTGTGTCCTACCTACAATATGCACTGCAGAAATTCACCAAAGATCCTTTCATAGCACCTTCCAAACCCATCACTACTTCCAACTAGAAGGACAAGGGCAGCAGATACATGTGAACATCACCTGCATGCTCTCTTCACTCTATTCATGATTTGGAAAACATTGCTGTTCCTTCACTGTTGCTAGTTCCAAATCCTGGAATTCCCTCCCTTGGGACATTGTGAGTCAACATACAGTATGTGAAACACGGCAATTCAGGAAAGGAGCTCATCACCATCTTTTCAAAAGCAATTAAAGAGAGGCAATAAATGCTGGCCAGTCAGTGATGCTCACATCCAATGCTGAACAAAAAAATACTTACGTAGAAATTTGCAAGGTTTAGAATATGATCTGTAAGGATCAGGTAGTGTGGAATGGATGCAAAAGCATTAGCATGGGATTACTCTCTGTTTTCTAACATATTATGTGACTGCAACTTTTAGTACATGTTGGATTTTCATGTGGATGTTGGTCAGTGAACCAATTTCCTTCAAATCGAGGCCATGTACATTTACTTGTATCCCATTTGTGATATCTACATTTGTCCAATTGCAAGCGAATATTTCTTCATTAGTACGTCAATTTCCAGATATTTCGTGTTCCAAATTAACGTGTACAGCAAGCAAAGTCCAGTATAGGAATCTCCCTCAGTCAAGAAAGTTTCTGATCCCCATTGCAAGTCATAACTTCATTGATGATAGAGAGCAAATATCATTGGGCCTCTGCCATTTCACAGAAGAGCTGGGGAGAAGAACACTTTGGGTATGGCGTTTTCACATACGGAAGTTTTTAAATCTGTTTCAAAAAAGAGGCTGTGTACTCACTTAAACACAGATTGAAGATGATAGCCCCTTGTTAACCTAATCTTACAGGCAGAAATGGCATGGATTTGGATAGCCCATCCACACTATCTGAATTTACTGTCTACTGAGGCCTGTCCCCAACACGTAGATTAGTTTAACCTGAAGTGAATATATCAGCTATGGACAGTACCCCTTTGGACAAGCAGGAGGGTGGGGTTGAGGCGAAGATGCAATCAGATTCCTAATTCTTACGTTCTTGTGAACAGGACAATATGTTTTGGCAACATTGTTAACAAACAAACCAATATGCGAGGTTGGGGTTGTAAGTCCCCTCCAATTGTTTCCAACCACAGGACTATGTACTCACAGCAGATAAAAATGTATTGGCAATACACAATATTGGTAGCACTAATGTGAATTGGGTGCTATCTCTCTATGTTATAGAGTATGTTGCTCAATGCCAGCTCCATTTGTATAATGTTTTTTAAAACACCTGTGATAATATGGGGCAGTGTAACTGCACTTGTTCACGCAGCATAGACCCAGCTTTTATCTTGAATAGAAGTTGATCAGGAGTGTAATGGAGGCACTTCAACTGTGCTTCAAATGTTCAGTGCCCCTTTGAAACAAGACTCCCAAGAAGATCTTTAAAAGAAAAATGCCCTACTCCTTTCATTACAGTCACCCTATATTTCTCAAACTTCTTTCCTCAGTGATCAAAGGTAATCTTATGACAGCATCACCTGAGGAGCAGTGATAATGGGAACTGCAGATGCTGGAGAATCCAAGATAATGAACTGTGAGGCTGGATGAACACAGCAGGCCCAGCAGCATCTCAGAAGCACAATAGCTGACGTTTCGGGCCTAGACCCTTCAGCAGAAAGCGCTCTGATGAAGGGTCAAGTCCCGAAACGTCAGCTTTTGTGCTTCTGAGATGCTGCTGGTCCTGCTGTGTTCATCCAGCCTCACATTTCATCACCTGAGGAGCAGTCTGCTCCTGCGACAATGTGTCAGAATATATTCTGTTTGAGTTTTCAACTGAAAGCAAGTCTGATCTGATTCTTTCCCAGCTTCTGAAGCCCCAAGATGTTGGTAAAAATCTGATCTGTCCAAGCCAACCAGCATCTGTAGGAGTCTAAGTTGTTGTGACAATGCACATTTTCACATATTGTTGGGCAGGTGATGGCCTAGTGATATTTTCATTAGACTGTTAGCCCAAAGACTCACCTAATATTTTGGAGAATCTGGGCTCAAGTCCCACCACGGCAGAAATTGGATTTTGAATTCAATAAAGCATCTGTAATTAAGAGTCTAATTTTGACTATGAATCGATAATTGATAGTCAGGAAAACCCACCTGGTTCATTAATGTTGTTTAGGAAGGGAAATCTGTCATCCTTACCTGGTCTGGCCCACATGTGACTCCAGACCCATAGCAATGTGGGGTGGCTTGACTCTTAACTACCATCTGGGCAATAAATGCCGGCCTAGTCAGAAACATCCATGTCACATGAGTGAATAAAATAAAACTTGGAGCAATGGATAGTGATGGCAGAGGCTCCAATTCTTTGCCTTTATATGACTGACCAGTAATCTTTCCTACTCTTACTGCCTGCCATTAATACCTCCTGGAAGCATTTCCAAATTATTGCACAATCTCTGTGGCTCCATTACAAATACACTTTCCTTGTCCATGAACCAATGTTTCTGGCTCAAAGATAAGGACACCTTCAATTGCACAGCAAGAAATGATCTGCAAATGCAAGGGTGGCCTGAGGAAAATCATTTTTCACACAGTGAGTGGTAAAAGTATGGAATGCACTGCACTGAGGCAGGTTCAGCTGAGGCATTCAAGAAGGCATGAGATGATTACTTAGACAAAAATAATGTGTAAGGATATGGGGTTAAAAGCCAGAGATTGGCACTCAATAAAGATGCTCTTTTAATGAGCCAGTATAGACATGATGGGCTGTAAGAACTCTTTCTGCACATATAACTTTCATTATTTAGTGAAGACCTCCCATTATTTGAATGCTCTATTACATCATGATGTTCAGAAATTGTTAAATATCATTTACCTTGTAAATTGTCCACAATCAATCCCTACATTGATATTAAAGAATGTGGCCATACTGAGTGAATCATTCACTCTTATCACAGGCCAAAATACAACCAGGGAATCACCTTTTTACAGATATGTAGTATGAAAAATCTTCAACCAAGCACCAACGTCAATGCACACAACACAGGAAAGCTAAATCCTTCTGGATCAAAGAATACAATGCTGAGCTCTCACAAAGTGGAGATTCTATGTTGGTAGTTAATGAAAGGCCATCTGGTCCAAGGAAAAAGCCTTGCACACTGAATGCTTCTAATCTGAATGCAGATACAAATTTGTTTTCAGCACATAAGCATCTTGCTGCTTTTTCAGTTAGATCAACCCTACACATTAAAGCATTAGTGGTGCAGGGTTTGCTGGGGCTGAGTGGGCAGAGTGCCAGCCCACAGAGACAGGTCCCATTAATTAGTAAGACTGGCTGCTCACTCATCAATAGAGTCCTGCAGTTCTGCAGGGTTGCTTATTAGTTGCTATGTTCCATTGTCAGGTTTTTGAGTTTGGAAGCAGCTTGATTTCAAAGAGACCTTTTTTTCTTTTACACCCAGAAGGATGTTCCAGTCACATTGCTTGCAAGGGAATATGTAATGAATGCTAGGATGTTGAGAAGCACCAAGGATCAGAGGGATCTTGCTGTGCATGTCGACTGTTCCCTTAAAGTAGTGCGATTGGTTAAGAAGGAATATGGTATAATTGCCCTTATTAGCTGAGGTATAAAGTTTAAGAGCGGGGAGATACTGAAATGGTATACAAAGTCGGTTAGATCACACCTGGAATATTGTATGCAGCTCTGGAATTGACATGATAGGAAGGATATGTTTGTTCTGGAGATAATGCAGAGGTGATTTACCAGAATGTTGCCTGGACTGGAAAGTTTTGGTTAAGAAGAGACATTAGATAAACTGGAGATAACAAGGTGTAGAGCTCGATGAGCACAGCAGGCCAAGCAGCATCAGGGGAGCAGGAAAGCTGATGTTTCGGGCCTACATCCTTCATCAGCTTTCCTGCTCCTCTGATGCTGCTTGGCCTGCTGTGTTCACCCAGCTCTACACCTTGTTATCTTGGATTCTCCAGCATCTGCAGTTCCTATTATCTCTTCGATAAACTGGAGTTGTTTTCCTCATGCAGAGGACAATGGGTGGGGTGGGGTGAGGGGAAGCAAGTGATTAACGTGTATAAGATTATAAGAGACATAGGAAGAGTGGACAGAAAGAAAATGTTCCTATTGATGGAGAGATCAATAACCAGGGGCATTTATTCAAGCTAAGGGGTAGGAAGTTTTGAGGGGATGTTGGGAAAAATGTTTTCACCCAGAGGGTAGTGGAAATCTGGAACTCATTGCCTTTGTGTGGTAGAGGTAGAAACCCTCATAACATTTCGGAAGCAATTTGATGTACACTTGCAATGTCAAGGCACACAGGGCTATGGGCCAAATGCTGGAAAATGATTGGGTGGTTGATTTTGACTGGTGCAAACCCAATGGGCCTAAGGGCCTTTACTGTGTTATAGATCTCTATAATTCCATAACTTGTAGAGATTTCTCATCAGTCACCAACAAATGACCTTCAATTTGATTCAAGGACCTATGTAGGACATCTTACAATGTAGCATTCATTTTCATATTTTACAAGCGCAAACAGCATTCATTGGTCATGTCACCACAACATATTCACATTGATTCCTTGAAAAGGTATATAATTATCATAAGGCTGACAGTTCACCAGGTTGCTAAATGTTAGGCCATATGGAAGCAAACCAATCGTTCTGCAACCATTTCCTTTTCTCAATACAACTCCACCGCTTGTGCTAAAGGAAGCCCTTTCATGTTAATGGTTATTTCCTCAGTGAGTCTGCCCTGACGCAATATTATCATCGATGAAATCGTTGAATCAGATGAGCTACACAGAAAATAAAACAGCCATTGTCCAAAAACTAATGTGGTTGTCTACTGAGAATTTCTCTGAGACCCTGTTACAAACCTGAGGGAGTGGTGACTGTCACTGGTACCTGTAATGTTTTGCAGATGATTACTTATTCTTGTGTGATTTTGTGGATCAAAAGATATGGGAAGTTGGGAAGTAGTAGCAGGTGTGTGTTATTTGGCCCTTAAATTCTGCAATGCCATTCAACAAGATCATAGACAATTCACAGTCAGTATTTCCTTGAGCTGCCCCGTTGTTATGCCCAGGTTACCTGACTTTGTTGTGCAACCCCAAATGTCTGCAGGAGTTCCTGCTGTGAATTATGCACTTCACGGTCTGTTTACACTGATGGTTTATCTTCTCCTCTTGCGAGCGCAATGCAAGACTGAATATTTGTTAATCACAACTAGATCCATACGTTTGGACAGAAACCTCTGGAAGGTTCATACGTCTCACTGTTGCAACAATAATTCCAAATCTCTGTGAGACAAAGCTAAATTGATAGTAGGTTCTATAATATTCCACTGTTCTTAACTAACTAACAATAGTTTGGGATAGATGTTGATGTGTTCGCCGAGCTAGGACAGCAGACGTTTCACATTGCGGACCCACTCCCCCCACCCCCCCATAATGCTTAAGGTACAGAGCACCAGTTAATAACGAGCACACACCGGAAACAGCAAAAACCAGGCTATATAAATTCGAACCAGCACAGGACAACAGCACTTCACAGGACGCTCCACATCACTGAGGATGTCAGCTGGTAAGGGGACGAAACATCTGCTATCAAACCTCCCAGTTCGGTGAACACACCAACATCTACAACCAGCACCCGAGCTACAAGGTCTTTACTCAAACCCTGAATATCAATAGTTTGTTTTCGGGAGGATTAAGTGAGAATAGAAAACTTGGTGTTAAGTTGCTCAATGCACTCGCTTTCACTTGAATAAAAAGAATGAACTGTGGTGTCATAAGAATTTGAATGGGCTCATGATTTGGTTATTAACTCTGACCTGGTTGATTAACAGAAGCATTTTGAATTTCTTTTACTATAGTTTCAAATCATTTGGCTAAAAGCAGAATGATTAAGTATATACATTAGATCTTCCTTATCTGACTCACTTGGGCTGACTTCAGTGAGTTCTTTGTGAGCAGCCTATTATTTTATCTATCAAGTAAACTACTGGAGAAACTAAAGCATTTCCTCCTGGTTCCTGGTCAGATGTAACAGTTTTCCATCTCAGGTATATTAGGCCCTTGCATCACTTCATCAATTTTTCCAGTTCGGTAATACAAGTACTCCTGAACTTTGCAAATGAAGTAAAAACTTGTTCTATGTAATTATGATCAAGTGATTTAATACATATTTCAACTATTGCTAACTTAATATATTTCCCTGATATCTTGTGCCATCATTATGTTTCTTTATGAACAGTCTCAGCCTTATTTAGAAGTGTTCAAATTCTAGCAATACAATAGTCCCATTACACAAAATTACTTGAAGGGAATGCCAAGGGCGAACTATGTTTGGGTGTGAGTGAATGTGACAGAAGTATAATTCATTTCTAATATGTCTATTAGGTTCGGTGGCATAATGCGCGCACTAAATATTTTCAAAATAAAAATCTCTGATTATGAAATACTGTACTTCTAATGAGTGACAAAAATTCTATTCTATCATTTTATTCCTTTCTTTTATTAAAATGCGTGGTTATCACAGACTGCACATTTTACTGCAAATACAAATAAAATGTAGCAAAGGTATCCTGCATTAGATTCCATATCCTTTAAACTTCAGCAACCACAAACTAGTCTATGGTGAATTCTATGAAATAACGCAAACACATTTGCAGTTTTTAAAAACATATTTTGGTATTACAGTCAAAATGTTTATGATGTTCACAATATGTATCCATTAAAACCATGCGCACAAACCTGAATTGAGTTCATGTAGCAGGAACTGATTTTACACTTCTGTCTCTTTAATGAGTTGTTATCATAGATTTCAGAAACAGCAATTGGTTGGATATGAAGTACTTCATTACCCGCTACAGCATTGTTTTAACAATATAGCATTTAGCTATTTCAATTTAATTGAAATGCTTGCTCAGTCGTTCTAGGAGTAAATGTAAAAGATAACATTGGCAGCAAAAATAAATTCATTTTATTCAAAGAAAACTTACTGACCGTTCAGATTATTCATGACTAACAATGCAAAACAAGTTAATTTTTAAACCTACACTTTGATTTAACTTGTAGTTGAAAATTGATTATTACTTTTTTAAAAAAAGATACTCCCGCATTAAAAGTTCATAATCAGCTTAGAGTTGCAAGTGTTTCAGCTTATATCACAATCTATCTAAGTCCCTGTTGTTTTGCCAGTCATTCTCAATTTTTAGTTTGCTAATCACCGATTCTATTTACAGTGAATAAACTATAAATTGATATTTTAAGCAGAAATCATTATCAAAATTCCAGAGATAACAAGGTGTAGAGCTGGATGAATACAGCATGTCATGTAGCATCAGAGGAGCAGGAAGGCTGACGTTTTGGGCCTAGACCCTTCTTCAGAAAATGATTTTCTGAAGAAGGGTCTAGGCCTGACCCGTCAACCTTCCTGCTCCTCTGATGCTGCTTGGCCTGCTGTATTCATCCAGCTCTACACCTTGTTATCTCAGGTTCTCCAGCAACTGCAGTTTCTGCTATCTCATCAGAATTCCAGGGTGTTTTCTAAGCACATTGGAAATCAAGAAATTATCTAAGTGGAAAATGCAAGCAAGAAATTATCTAAGTGGAAAATGCAAGCAAAATATATTAATGTTATTTCATAACATCATACAGAGCATGATGGCTACCTGGGATGGATCGCAAGATAGGACGTTAATCTAAATTGAAAGTTCCCATGACATCATAAAACTGAGAGCAAAGCACAAATCATTTATAGTGAACATCTAAATCGTCATATTAGATTATACCCTTGAAATTGCTATTTGATATCTGTTCTTATTGACAATATACGTATAACTTTTAAATTTTATGCAACGCTTTATCCTTCTCATTGTATTTCAGCTGATTTTAGTCTAGCTATAGCCAATAGTGTGGGTGTTCTCGTATATTAGATGTTTAAAATTTTGTTTTTAACGGTGACAGCTAAAACAATCATGTAGACCAAGAAGCAAAGGAATGTTATGTTCAATTCAGGCTGTAGGTATTAGTAAGAACAAACATGGGAAAACAAATGTTTATGTACTTAGAATTCTTTAAAAAATTGGCAATTGCATCTATCTATTAGAGTAAGTTTAAAAAAGAACATTTTAAATAAAAAAGCTTTATTGGAGTGACCAATTGAAACCTATATCTGCTCTTTTCCTTTTCACATAAAAAAATTCTTGAATTTGTTGTCATTTATTTTGGAAGTCTGATAGGTGGTTCTAAAAACTGCAAAATCTAAATTTGGCTGTGTTTATTGCTATCAATTTTCAATAGATTTGATGATATGTTCAGAAAACTAACATATGGGAGCAGAGTTTCCACTTTGGATGCAATTGCCATTTCAGGTAGAAATTGCACTAGCTTTTCAAAGTGAAGTTAAGGAGCAAATTTCTATTCAAGCACAAATCATCATAAAGTAAAATCTTCCATTAATTTTGCAGGGTTTTAGAACATAACTAATTATTTCTTCCCCTTACATTAAAGTAAATCCCCAATCTATTTTATGATTAAGACTCGTGTGCAATATATGAATGCAGTTGAAAACAGTTAAAATGTAGCATTTTTCAGAAGGGCATCTAATACGGTACCAGTGAGTAGTGCAATTTTAAATACAATTTTAGAAAAACTATACTGAACCAATTACTGCTTTTATTGGTGTCATCAGTCTGCTTCTTAATAAAGTGAATTTTTTAAAAAATTGTAAACCTGTTGCTATTAGTGCTCTTATGCTTTAAGAAAGTTTAATTTTAAGACCCTCTTTAACAGACCTGCAAATGTGCATAATTAGAGAACATTTGTTATGGTGATTAGTTTTGTGCATGGAGCTGTCTTCCATAAGTAGTTTATAAAACTAATGCAAAAGATTGTGGAAATTCAATTTGAGCTGGACATAATTTGTGCTTGAGATTCCTTGATCTGTGCATTGGTTTAAACAATTTCCTTTGCCAACTAGCAGGATTTATATTCCATACAGTCCAGAGACTCTGCCCATCTAATCATGTACAAAGTTGCATTGACTTTGGCAAATTATTTTAAGACATTATTAACAAGTCTATCATTTTCTACATTATATTGGTTATACTTTGTAATCCTAAACAATATTAAGTTTATTTTTACAGATCATCGTGATATAAATCAAACACAGGTAAAAGCCACAGACAACACTCATTGCCACAACATTAACATCAATTCTCTGTTACAGTCTGTACCTTTCATACAAAATTGAGTTGATTGAAATCAGAATTGATTGTCCTCAGTGTTTTCTGGTTTATTTGCTGATGAAAACTCTTCTCAACATTACAAACATTGCATTTCGTTGACATGAAACATGGAGTAGTCATAAAGAAGTTGCTTTATTTTCAAATCTGAAAACAATTTCTTGTAGTACTATTGAAACGAATAATTAACTTGAAAGCTAAACAAACCAATCTGTCAGATGATGCGCTGTGTAGTGTAGGAATCACTGACTGTTTCTAGAAGTTGTTTATTTTTGCATCCTAACTACACACATAACTGATTGCCAAACAGCAATGAGAAATTACTGGAAACTAACAACTGTATAAACAACATTTTAATCTATTAAAATATACAAATCCATCAGGTCATCATTAGCAACAGGGTCTGTTTCAAAATGCATAGAATCTTCCATTCTTATTTAACAGTTTATAGTTATTCAAATAAATCCTCTTTGAAGGTGCTATTTCACTCAACATGAATCCTGTTCTATTTCAATCATGCACTGGAAACAGAGCGTTGCAATCTACACTGAAATGATAGCAATTCCCTGGAAACAACTTGATAAAGTTAAATGCAGCTTAGACCATTCATTCATGATATTAGCAGAACACAATTGTTAGAACAAGATGAGCTCAGACTAAAATAAATTAAACTAAATCATGAAATATCTTTCCAACAATGAGGCAGTAATAAGAACCAATGAACGTGGGAATAGTATTCTGTGCCCTTCAGTTATTTTTTAAGATAAATAACTGCTGATATTCTCAGAGAAATTAAGCAATTCTACCAACCCAAATGAGTCTGATATGCAAGTCTGAATCTTCAACATTGAATAAACAGCTTAATACAAATTTACTAAAATAACACTTGATTATACTCTAAACAGGATGAATATCGAAACAATCTTTCTAAAGTTTGCAGTTTGCAAAATGTTCACATAATAGCACATAATTCATATTTGATATCGAAAGACTGCTTAAGGTATACCCTTGTCTTAAGAGGCTTAAAACAGCTTTCAAAACCTGACAAAACCATTGCAGAGAAAGTCACACACAGTAGGCAATTACATAACTGTTAATCACTGGAAGATCTGATCATGACAAAGACAAATAACTGAATAACTGTAAAATATCAAATACTGAACAGATATCAGCAATAAGGACACCCATGTTACAGATTGTTACATTACTACTCCGTAAGAAACACAGCTTACAGCTAAATTGAATATTTTGAGACAGTCTAAAGGATGATGAAATATCTCAAATGGCAATAGCTAAAAACAATTGTACATCAGATCTTCATACTAGACATTGGGTACAGATAACAGCTTACTAGATGGAGAGTATATTTGAAGCACGTTAATGAGCAACCTAATGAATTATTTTATACAGTAGACATTCTGTCAAATGACGCACAATCACTACAACAATAATGGAAGCTTCAATGAGTATACAAATTCATTTTACGGTTTAATTTGTGCTATAAGCATTCAATAAATGGAGGAAATTTTAGAAGTCTTGTTTCCATGTCAAATTCATTAACTGGCTTATAGCCTTGTATCTTTCCTTTCAGTACAATTCTAGCACTTTCTCATCCACAGCCGCACTGCACAGAAAGCAGTAAAATATTTTCATCTTGCTTGAACTTTACAGACAGACAATACAGTGGAAGAAAACACACAGATTCGTTTGAAATGTTGCCTTTCTGTTAAGAGAAATAGCATTACAATTCAGAGTCCTCTTGAACCAAAAGTCATGCCTGTATTGATACCATTTACCAAGCAGCATTTCAGAAATTCCCAAAAGGGAACAAACGTTTCCCCACAATATCCACTGATCAGTTAAAAGAAAGAACAGAGCCAAGGGATGCATGCGCTAAATTCTGAGCACACTTCTTGTTATCTAACAATCAACTTTGTACACAAGCCATGAAGCAGGGGACAGTGAAGAAAAAGACACTTGCTGCCAACTCACCATCCACCATGTCTTGGCTGACATGTCATAGCACAGCTGCCATTTGATGGAGCTGTCAGATGCTTTCCCAGCCATGATGTTGCCAGCAACCTTCATGTGATGCAGCTTGCAAAAGATAAGAAACCTAATCGAGAAAACATATGCAACGGCATGTTAAGGCCAATGTAAGACAATCCTTATTATGCTGCATCATGGGTAGAGACGCTTTGCCCCCTAATAACCCAATCTTGCAGCTGTATTAACAAGCATATTAGGTTTTCTTAGGCTGCAATTTCTAGAAAGTGGGAGCTTCCACTATGATCTAGTGGGTGGCTACATGGGCGAAGAGGCAGTCCAGTTTTATTTGCATATTCTCGGTTCCACGCATTCCACTCGAGAATGGTTACCCCAATTGCACTTAGCGTTTATCATCAAAAGATATTTTATGACTGATCTAGATTTCAGTGGTTTTCTCAACTTGTGACTGGGACAGCCCTGTTTCTGTGCTCTGCACATGGGCCAGAACACACAGGTTGTGCAGACTGCTGGGAGGGAGCCGAACTTGCCACAGGCTATGACTTCTCACCCCATAACACCAGATGGAACTGGTTAAGGCTTCATTCCACATTTTGTTTTCACTATCTTGCTGGAAAAAAAGAGAAAAAAGAACTCATTATCCCTGCAGTGAATTTATTCCGCACGTGTTTTACTATGCAGAAATTGAACAGACCCTTTCACATCCGGCAGCAGCCTACATTACAAGTGCAACTGAACCTTAAGGCTTGCTTTCAAACTCTCATATGTTTTGGGTTTTCTTTATTGCCTCTGACGGGACAGTTATCTATAGTGAGCCTTGTCTATGCCAACAGTGATATAAACTGTTAAAAAATGTGAGAGGCTGCCAAATTTCCACATTGTGTATCTGTTAATCTGTGCAAATACAAAAGTTGGCATGGATATTAACACTGAAGCCACTTATTCCCCCTTGCCTGATGGAATGTTTGTTTTGTTTTTATGAGAAGATCCCTCATATATTTGGAACTGGAACAGAGTTTCATGATTTATTAATTAGAGGTCTTTGTCTTCCAGGATACAACACAATCTTTATTGATTTATCTTATAATGCAATTACCATCTTTCTAAAAAAAACTAACAATAAAATTAGTGGTAAACCATTTGTCTTTAGTGAAATCTGTTTGCTATCTTAACAGTTCCTTTAAATCCCAAGATGATTCAAATACAGTCCTTCCCAGATATTGTTCACTCATCAGGAATGCAGATTTTTTTAGCTCACTTTCTTGAAATAATGTTTTTAAAAAACTTTCAACTATGTCATAGCAATGTTGAACATCGCTTCATAAATGGGACCTGAGTATTCATGAGAGGGCATTGAGCCTTTATAATGAATGGAAACAGTTCTAATCCCCACTGAGTATCTGTTTGTGCAGGTGTGTTTTTTTTTAAAATATATACTTCATTTGTATACTGACAGCGTTGCCTGCTATAATGAGGGCCTCTTTCCAGAAGTAGGCACTATATTTAAAACATTCAGTTATTTTTATGTGTTGATTATCTTCTTGCAATAATGTACCTCCAAGAGGAGTTTGTTGGGAGAGTTAATAGCTAGCCCTGTTGACTAGCAGCTGGTGTGTAAATCAGGACAGAGTTCATGGCCCAACTGAGGAAGAATAGGGGTATACCAGTATAGCTTGTCCTGGTAAAGCCTTGATATTTTGTTGTGGCAAATAATTACTAACTGCCAGTCTTCAAGCAGAAAATTCAAGAGAAAGGAGCAGATTATATCTGCATTTGTGTTTTGATGGTTTTGAACGGTGGGGTTCTCAGTGAAGATGTGTGTTGTTACAGATATTAGACTTTGTCCTGCATTCTCCATTATTCAACAGTTAACTCTTCCTTTCTCTAAACAGGCCACTTGGATGATGCACTGGACATTTATTTCAATCGCTTAGAATTTTCAGAAGGGGAAAGAAAAATTGAAAACTGCAAATACAACCTATTGCACTTGCCTCAATAAAGATTTTATTAAATAATTCAGTTACTGTCATGTTAGTGATAGCGGTTTGGTAAACAATCGCTCATCAGGGATTGATTAAGCCTTTGGGCTGGTTTATTTGAAACGCTAAAACATATTGTAAGCTATGAAGCAGACATTACAGCAAACCAACTGATTTCTGACTGTACAGTTTGTAGACATAAAACAGGAAGACTTGCAACATTGTATACACACAGCGCAAGAGATGTGTCACATAGTTTAAAGCTAAGGTACACTAACAAATTCATCCCACTTTTCCAAGAGAAAGTTTAATTAATCACAAGAACCATTATATTTATTAATCTCTTGTTTTATCATCTTTTCATTCATGGAATGTGAGCATTGCTAAGACTGTATAATCTCAGAGATTGTCAAGCGTAGATATGTCCTGAGTTAGCTATCCAACCTTCTCCTCTTGAATTTCCATTGTTTTCTCTTCACAGCAGAGAACTGAGATTTTTATCTCCAATAAATTAGAGAAAGTGGTTGGCCTCTGTCTAAATGACATGAATTTGAGATAATGAGTACAAAAGTTTAATCTAACTTTGAATTATTCTTCTCATGTGGCCCATATCTTTTGGGGTTTTTTTTCAGCTCTATAGTCATTAATTCTGTTGAGTCAAATTTGTGTAGGCCTTCATTGCTAATGCTAAGCAATTCTTAATGGTTTATTTTACTGCATCGTACACAACCAAACAGCACCCTAATCACTTGTCCTTATTAAGTGAGTTAAACTGCCTCTCAGTGGGGATTTGTCTGCTTATTAGCAAGCTGTCTTTTTAACACTCTGCCACACTGTAATGAGCAAACACATTGAGGGTTGCCTCACCCAATTTAGCACATTTAAGCTAGTCAACCATGTGCTCCACCTGTAGCTTAACATGGTAGGTTAACTCAAAGCATTCAGAAAAAATATCTACTTCTCTCTGCCTTAAAAGGGCATCTCTTGATTTTTAAGCGACTAGATAGATTCTATCACAAGACAAGACAACATATTGATATCTACACTGCCAAGATGCCTAAGGATTTTTGTATAAACAAAAAAAAAGCAAATAGATATAAGACGGAATACCGTAAGAAATTGGAACAGGAGTAGGCCATTTGGCCCCTTGAGCCTGCTCTGCCAATCAATAGGATCATGGCAACTCCTCACGTCCACTTTCCTGCTCTGTCTCCATAGCCCTTGAATCCCCCACTCATTGAGAATCTATCTCAGCTTTAAATATACATAAGGACTCTGCTCCTACAGCTCTCTGTGGCAAGAAGTTCCAAAGACTCCCAGCCCTCTGCAAGAAGAAACTCCTCCTCATCTCAGTCCTAAATGGGTGCCCTGTTAATTCTGAGACTATGTTCACTGGTCTTAGACTCTCATGAAGAGAAACATCCTCTCAACATTTGCCCTGTCAAGCTCCTTAAGGATTCCATATATTTCAATGAAGTCACCTCTCAGTCTTCTAAATTCTAGTGTTTAGAGTCCTATCCTGTTTAAGTTTTGATCACAAGTCAATTTTTCCATATTGGGGATCATTCTTGTGAACCTTCTCTGAACTGCCACCAATGAAATAATATTTTTCCTTAAACTGCTCACAGCACTCCAGATATGGTCTCTCTAGCTCAATGTACAGAGGCAATAAGACTTTCCTACTCTTATCCAACCCCGGTGAAATAAGGGTCAACATTTCATTAGCTTTCCTGATTACCTGCTGCACCTCTGTGCCAGCTTCCTATGTTTTGTGCAAAAGTACTCCCTTGGAGTTGCAACTTTCTGCAGTTTCTCTCCATTTGAATGATATTCCATTCTTTTGTTCTCCTTCCGAACTGAACAAATTCACATTTTCTGACATTATATGCCATTTGCCGATGTTTGGTCCTCTTACTTAATCTATCAGTATCTCTCTGTAAACCACTTGCATCCCTCTTGCAACTTGCCTTTTCACCTACATTGGTGTTGCCTGCAAATCTGGATACAGTGCATGTATTTTCTTCTTCCAAGTGAAGAATGTTTACTGTAAACAGTTGCAGTCACAACACTGAGCCCTGTAGAATCTCACAGGTTACAAGGTGCCAACGAAAAAAAAACTTCTAATTCCCTCTCACTCACATTGCCAATGAGCCAATTCTCCATCCATGCTAATGCGTTACCTCCAACACTGTGTGTCATAGCTTCTGACTTAACCTTTTATGAGGTACCTTGTTGAATGCTATCTGGTTCCCCTCAATTTACTCTGGTTGGGACTTCCTTGAAAATCCTTATTAAATTAGTCAGACATATAGGATATAACTGGGAAGGTGATGGCCTAGTGATATTATCACTGGAATGTTAATTCAGAAACCCAGATACCATTCTGGGGATTTGGGTTGAATCCCACCACAGCAGGCATGGAATTTGAATTCAATAAAATATCTGGAATTAAGAATCTAATGATGACCATAAATCCATTGTTGATTATTGGGGAAAAAAACCCATCTGGTTCACTAATTTCTTTTAGAAAAGGAAACTGCCATATTTACCTTGTCAGGTTTATATGTGACTCCAGACCCACAGTAATGTGGTTAACTCTCAACTGCTGTCTGGGCAGATAGGGGTGGGCAATAGGTGCTGCCAAGCCAGCAATGCCTTCATGCTGTTAATGAATAAATAAATATGGAAAAAGTTGTAATGTCTATTCGAGTTGAAACATTCATATTAACACATACACACACCCTTCATTTATTTTTAAATAGCTTTCTGTAAAGCTATTTTCTCAATGTCAACACTGCTGAAATACTTCTACTGACTCACAGACAGTGATACAAAAAATCTATGATGTTGAGGTGCCAGTGTTGGGCTGGGATGGACAAAGTCAGAAGTCACACAACACCAGATAATTCTCAAATAGGTTTATCTGAAATTGCAAGCTTTTGGAGTGCTGCTCCTTCATCAGATGAAGGCGAAGCGTGGTCTGATGAAGGAGCAGCACTCCAAAATCTTGTGATTTCAAATAGACCTGTTGGGCTATGGCCTGGTGTTGTGCGACTACAAAATAATTTATGAATGGTGTTCAAAAGAACTCTTCAAGTTCTTTGGGTGGCCTTCTTGGTTCGTTACATATTCCCTCAAACAAACTTACTTATATAATGTTAACCGCTGTCTATTTCATTTATTTTGACAGATTCCCCTGCAGGACCCTGCCTCATACTTGAAGGGTGTGAGAGGGGTAACTGAGTTTGAATTCTGTCCCTTTACCTGGAATGGGAAGCATGTAGCTAATCAGTTCAATTTCTGTGAACACTGGCATCCAACATGTACCAGTCTCTAGGAACCTACATGGAGCATCTCCAATGCACCTACAGGATACCTATGCACTTTAATGCTGTCCCTCAGAGGCACAACAGCAACTATCATGGTCATGCTGCAGTAAGGACATTTTGTTGTTATGGACCCCAGCCCAGCTCAGACAGAACCATACTGCATCTCTGAAGCTATTTAGTTGCCCTTTTAGAACAGCCTACCTGGATGCCCACAGCATCTTTGCCTTGCTTTTTTGAGCCTTGCCCCTTCCACGGAATACAAGGCTTACAGAACTGCAGTCCTGCCTTGCCATTTATTGCAGATACAAAGCCAGGAAATTTATAATGTTTGTTAGTCGTTTTCAATTAACACAAAGGAGATACCCTTCTTTCAGGATAATAGTCAATGGCAGCCTCCAATAACAGTTCACAATAACGATCAGTTAGTCATCAGGAACTCCTCCTTGTTGGCCTGAGCAGCTCAATATCAGGCAGTCATACATCTGCCCTAGCTCCTTCTACCTTATTCTGGGCTGGATTCCTCAAAGAATGAGAGAAGGGTAGGTACTATGGTGAGACAATGGTGGAGTAGTAATGACACTTGAGTCCTACCCTAGACAATGTTCTGGGATGTAGGTTTGAATCCTACAATAGCAGTTGGTGAAATATGAATTCATTCAAAAATCTAGAGTTAAAGCTAGCTTAATGGTGACTGCATAATCATTGGAAAAGACTATCTGGTTCATTAGTGTCCTTTAGGGAAGAAAATCTACTGTCCCCACCTCTTCCGGTTTACAAATAACTCCAGATCCACTGCAAAGTGTGGAGCTGGATGAACACAGCAGACCAAGCAGCATCTTTGGAGCACAAAAGCTGACGTTTCAGGCCTAGACCCTTCATCAGAGAAGGGTCTAGGCCCGAAACGTCAGCTTTTGTGCTCCTAAGATGCTGTTTGGCCTGCGGTGTTCATCCAGCTTCACACTTCGTTATCTCGGATTCTCCAGCATCTGCAGTTCCCATTATCCCAGATCCACAGCAATGTGTTTGATTCTTCCCTACTCAATGGGCAATTAGGTATGGGCAATAAGTGCTGGCCTAGCCAATAATGCCCACAGAAATAATTCCACAGAGGTCAGTATACCATCACCAAGTCACCCATTATTGACACGTGGAGAGTCCTTGACACTATTCCAACTTTCTCAGAGTCAGCTCTCAGAATGACATGATGTCTGACACTCCTGTTTATATCTTTCACCCAGGGCACCCTGATTGGACCAGGTTAACAGCCCTAATCAGGGAACTCATATTCTATGAGGTCCACCTGGCTGGCCTTGTCACAATCATTACAATCCAGCCTCTCTGAGTCCAAGGACATAGGAGAGTCCTTTCTTTTGTAGCTCCTCTGGTGTGCTTTTAGCACTGGGTCAGGACCCTCCAACTCTACCTCGGATACAAGTGGAGTGTAATGCACAGTAACTTGCTTACTGTGCCCAGAGTCTCTCAGGAGAAATTCACTCTTCTTCCAATGGCAAAAACATCGATGCAGTGAGATTCACTGTATCCATTTCAGATTCAGAGATCTCTTCAACGTTTGACAATGAGGGTTAACCTATGGATTCTGACAGTCTTTCTAATTGTTCCGAGGAGCAGAGCATGTTTTGCTCCCAAACCGTTTTGTGAGTTTACAGCTTTCATGTGGTCCATGTGCCTGTTCATGACTGTCACACCTACCTGAACTTTACACGTCACTGGTCCTGACCTTGTGTCGATCTAAACTCTGACCCATGCAGGGCCACTTCTGTGCTTCTTATACCAAACTTCATCCCCTGCAATAAACTGTCTCTCTTGCTTGGCAGAGACTGGCACCTGGCATTTGCATTCCTGATGCCATTTCTCTCTCTCCGACAAATCCAGGAAGATCAAATTTAATATCATATTATTGTCCCCATTAGCAACTCTGATGGAACTAACCCTATTGTTGCATGGGGGGGTGATCCTATAATCAAACAGGAGCTGGGACAGTTTGGTATCTAGTGAAGCTGTAGGCTGTTTCTTCAAGCCTACCTTCAAAGTTTGGACTGCTGTTCCTGCCAGGCCATTGATTGAGGGATGGATGGAATGGAGCTGTCTTTATATGTTAAATCAATTAAATCAATTAATTATCAATTAAATCAATGTTAATTCAATTTTAGGAAGTACTCAAATTCCCTGCTGGTAAATGACTGCACGTTATTTGTGACCAATGCTTCTGGGACTCTGTTGAAAAAGATGCGGGCAGCTTTTCTCTCGTCATCTCCATTTTTGATGAATGAACTTTCTGTATGCCCAACCATTTTGAGTAGCTGTCTACAATGACTATGAATATTATGCCCATGGAAGAACCTGCGTAGTCAGCGTGTAACTGAGTCCAGAGATTATCTGGCCATTTCTATGAATGTAGGGGAGCTGTTTGTGGTACTTCTTATTGTTTTTGCACTCTGAGTTATACCCCAACAACATGGCTATGTTTAATACTGGCCACTAGACACAATTTCTCATCAACGTCTTCATTTTGGAGGCTCCTGGATAACCCTGTTGGAGCTCAGCCAGTATCAGGCAGCACCTTTGCTCAGCACAATCATTCTTGCTCCCCACAATAATATGCTGTCGTCTGTTGTGATCTAGCTTCTCCAGGTCCAAAGTGGTTTCATGTCTGGTTCTGATGACCCTTTGGCTTCCCCCATCACGATCAGTTGTTTCAATTTTGCCAGGACTGGATCTTTCTGCACCTAAAGTCTGATATTTACAGCTGTGACTGGAAATTTGTCCAGAAAATTTAAAACCATTATGGACTCTTACACTGGTGGTGCATCTGCCAGTGTGAGGCGGATCAATGCATCTGCATTTACTACTTGGCCTCTCAGATGATGTCCCAACTTGTAAATGTATGCATGTGGTAGTACAGTCCACCACTGAATTTGACCTCAAGCTATAAATGGCAAGGTCTTGTTCTCTTTAATTAGATCCAGTATGGGTTTGTCTAGCCTATGTGTTCTCTTATTCAATTTAGGTCTAGCAGGACTCCGTTGCTGCATTGAGTCTGCGTACCAGCGCCAACTAATGACTCGCCAGTCTGGATCCTGAAGAGAATTGCGACTATTTGGCTGGCGCTTGACTTTGTTTTGGGACTTTGTTGTGGGCTGACTTAGAGTCCCTCCGTTCAGGATATGTCCACTTTACTCAAGTGATGGCCCCCAAGTTCAGTCAGATGGGTGAGGGTGCCCACTTCTATCAGAATACACTGCAACTCATATGCTCCTCTTGCCATGTTTTCTAATTATAAAGCCAGCAGTAACGCCTGTTTGAAGCCACGTTGGGCTTCAGCTAGTAAGTACTTTTGCATGGTTACATCATTAATCTAACACACTAACCAGTCTCCCAGCATCTTATTAAGGGTTAAACCAAAGTCAAATGCCTCTGCCAGTCATCCTAGCCTAGTCCTGGCACAGATCCCCTGGTTCTGGAATTACTGAGTAAAAAGCAATACCATCTCAGAATTAGAAGAGGCTTGGGGTCATAATATCCCTTAATTAAATCAGTGAACTCTTGAAAGCTTTTAGTATCTGGTGTTACCTGGAAAGTTAGGCTACTAATAACCAAAAAAGCTGCAAATCCACAAGCTGTTAGGAGAATTATTTATTGCTTTTCATCTGCCCGAATGCCATTTGCCCGGAAAAGTGTTCCACATACTCGGCCCAGTCTTCAACAGCAGGGTCAAACAAATCAAACTTCCCAAATAATGGAATGAGACTAGAATGATACTTACCCCAACTCAAAAATGATTGATGTGAGTGAGTATCTTCAGGAACATGCTTAACTCTCATCACCAGTGAAGTAACTTCACAGAGGTTGGTATTCCATCACCAAGCCACCCTTTATTTATACCTGAACCACCGTTGACACTGGTCCACCTCATCGAGAGTCATCTCTCAGAGAGTCTGACACTCCTCTTTTTATTTGTCAGCCAGAGCTTCCCGATTGGACCAAATTAACAGCCTCAATCAGGGAACTCATATCCAGGAGGTCTATCTGTCTGATCTCATTACAACATGACATCCTTATCCCATGAGTGAATAAAAATATGGCCCAGTAAGCCACTCAGTTCAGTCGTAATTAGGGAAGGCCAATAAATGTTCGCCTCACCATTGATGCCCTAAAAAATAGTTAAGGGGTTTGAAAGAGTAGAACCGCTGTTATCTTTTGGAGAGGAGTTCCAAGTGAGTGAGTAGGAAGTGTAGAGACTCAGTTGTATCAGGGTTTGGGGTGGGTGATAGCAAGTGAGGGAAGATGTTGTAGGCCATAGGAAAAGTGGCAAAGCATGTCATAGTGGGAGGTGAATGGCGCAGTAGACAAAGAGTGAGGTGTTGGAGGGAAGGTAGTGGCAATTATGTTGGCAGAGTGGAGACAGTCATTGGGCTGTTTCCTACAGTGCTGTGCATTCCTCCAGATGGCTCAGACTGCACTAAGCTGGGATGGCAATATCAGATCAGGTTGGCATGGTCCGGTTTTGAGGCCTTTACTGTCATTAACGGGCAGTATGCCTCTGCACATCCTGTTCATCAGGATCTCCAGGCTCCTATCTACTAGCAGGGTGCCAATTTCCTTGTCTGCCATGTCTTGTGCAATGTCAGGAACTGTGCAGGAAGTCTCCAGACTAGAAATGCTTGTCCGGATGCACACCACGCTTTTAAAGATGGCAACAGCAGCTAGAATCCTGACCTAATCTGAGATATCCCAGCAGGGGCCTGTTGTTTTGGGAACAGTGAGTAATAGGATGTGGCTAGAATTGGGTGAGAGGGGTGCCATTCAAGTGAGGCAGGTAGTTAATGAGTTGAATTTGATAAGATATGGCAAAAATTGTCACCAGGCCTCGTAGCATAAAACCCTCTATGAAACTTGATGTAAGCCAAAAAAGTATAAGATTTAGGTCCAAGTCTCTGAAGGATTCTTGAGCACAACCTGAGGCAAAAGCACCGTGACGTAATTGTTGACAGGCAGGGAAATTCCTGGCACCCATGTTAACAGCCAGAGATAAACATAACCCCAGTAAATAAAAAAAAATGAAGATCCTTACACTCAATCCAAACAATTTACCTTAATTCCAGATTCAGAAGAGCACATCTTACTGTACTTGATTGCCACTTCTTCCATTTTCTACACCAAACCTCCCCAGAACAGTATGCATGAGATTTCCAAACAGTGCTGCATTGCAATAGGTTTACTTTGTAAGGTTGATGTCCACAGTAACGGATAGGAGGTTCTTTTGGGTGTGTGCGTATATATATTACTTTCATAAAGAAAACAATGACATCTCTGATAGCATTTGTTTATTCTATGTGACTGTGGCAAACAAAAGACAAAAATGATTTTGTGTAAATAGCAGATTCACACCTTGAGATTATTTATTAAAAATAGGCAATATATTTCAAAGGAAGCTTTTTCCAAGCATGTTTTAAATAAAATCTTTCATTAGTATTGGTAAAATCTTTAAATGCAGGCTGATAAAGGTAATAGCGAAGACAATATTGTTACTGATACGTACATCTGCTTAGACATAACTCTCATCTCTTCCATTTACAACTAATAAAGCTGAATGTATTCAAACTTACAACAGTTATTTCATTGATAGTGAAACACTCGAGAATGTCATGAGGTACAATGACAGATACGAAATTAACCTATGCTCTTTCTAGAATAGCTGTTAGTCTATGACATCCCAACAAAGATTTAAATAATTACAATGTTCATGCTGACATTTACTGATATTGTGCATCTGCTCCCATTTCATAATCACGCTTTTTTAAAACTCTGTCTTATGCCATGAGCCAAACAAAAAAGTCCCAAATTATTCCAAAGAGAAGGTTGTAGTGTTCCCTCCTTTACTGTCCCAAATCTCAACACTAGAAAAAAAATGCTATTGTCCAGACTTTGTGTCAGTAGAGACGAATATGGCTCACTGTTTGTCACAGTTTCATTTTTCCCTCGGCTTCTACTTTTCTTCCATTCATTCTGTGGGATGTGAGTGTTGCCGGCTGGCCAGCATTTCTTGCCCATCCTTAGCTGTTTTTGAGAAAGTGGTGGTGAGCTGCCTTCTTGAATTGCTGCAGTCCACTGCTGGGGATTGACCCACAATGCCCTGAAGGAGGGAATTCCAAGATTTTGACCCAGCAACAGCGAAGGAACGGCAATATATTTCCAAGTTAGGATGGTGAAAGGCTTGGAGGAGAACTTGAAGATGGTGGTGTTCCCATACATCTACTGCCCTTGTCTTTCTCGACAGAAGTGATGTGAGTTTGGAAGGTGCTGTCTGAGGATCTTTAGTGAATTTCTGCAGTGCATCTTGTAGAGAGCTACATTGCTGCTACTGAGCGTCTGTGGTGGAGGGTGTGAATATTTGTGGATGTAGTGCCAATCAAGCGGGCTGCTTTGTCCTGAGCGGTGTCAAGCTTCTTGAATGTTCTTGGGGCTGCACTCATCCAAGAAAGTGGGGAGTATTCCATCACAGTCCTGACTTGTGCCTGTAGATGGTGTCAAGCTTTGAGGGGTCAGGAGATGAGTTACTTGCTGCAGTGTTTATGTGGTGAGTCTAGTTGAGTTTCTAGCCGAGGATATCCCCCGGATGTTGATAGTGGGGGGAATTCAGTGATAGTAACACCATTGAATGTCAAGGGGTGGTGGTCAGATTGTGTCATATTGGTGATGGTCATTGCCTGGCATTTGTATGGCACAAAAGTCACTGGCAACATGTCAGCCCAAGCCTGGATATTGTCCAGATCTTATTGCATGTGAACACGGACTGCTTCAGTCTCTCAGGAGTCACAAATGGTGCTGAACATTGTGCAATCATCGGCAAACATCCCCACTTCTGACCTAATGATGGTCATTGATAGAGCAGCTGAAGATGCTTGGGCCTAGGACACTTCCCTTAGGATTTCCTGCAAAGATGTCCTGGAGCTGAGATGATTGACCTGTAATGGCCATGACCATCTTCCTATGTGTCAGAAAAGTTTGCCCCTGATACCCATTATTCCAGTTTTGCTAGGGCTCCTTGATACCACACTTGGCTGAATGCACCCTTGATGTCAAGGACTGTCAGTCTCACCTCACCTCTGGAATTCAGTTCTTTTGTCCAGGTTTGAACCGAGGCTGTAATGCGATCAGGAGCTGAGTGGCCCTGGCGGAACTGAGCAGGTTATTGCTGAGCAGGTGCTGCTTGATAGTGCTGTAATAACTCCTTCATCACTTTACTGATGATCAAGAGAGACTGATAGGGCATTAATGGGCTGGGTTGGATTTGTCCTTTTTTGTGTATAGGACATAATTGGGCAATTTTCCACATTGTTAGGTAAATATTGAAAATGCACTGGAACATCTTGGCTCAGGAAATGATGAGTTCTGGAGCACAAGTCTTCAGTACTATTGCCAAAATGTTGTCATGGCCCGTAGCCTTTGCAGTATCCTGTGTATCCAGCCATTTCTTGATATCACGTGGAGTGAATCAAATTGGCTGAAAAGTCTGGTGTCTGAAATGTGGGGAGTACTGGCGGGGCCTGATATGGATCATCCGCTCTGCACTTCTGGCTGAAGATTACTGCGAATGTTTCAGCCTTATCTTTTGCACTGATGTGCTGGGCTCTTCCATCATTGAGGATGGGGATATTTGTGGACCCTTTTCCTCCAGTGAGCTGTTAAATTGTCTACCATCATTCATGACTGGATGTGGCAGGACTGCAGGGCTTAGATCTGATTACTGCTTGTGGGATCGCTTAGCTCTATCTATCACTTGCTGCTTATGCTGTTTGACATGTAAGTAGTCCTGTTTGGCGGCTTCACCAGGTTGATACTTCATTTTCAGATATGCCTGGTCCTGCTCCTACTCCTGGTATGCCCCCCTGCAATCTCCATTGAACCAGGGTTGATCCCCTGGCTTAACGGTAATGGTTAAGTGGGGGATTAGCCAGGCCATGAGCTTACAGATTGTGCCTCATAGATGCCCAGTCTTTAGTTGCTATATTTTTGCAAAGTCTGTCCCATTTATTCTCAAAGTGAAGACGGGACTTTGTCTCCACAAGGACTGTGCGATGGTCACTCTTACCAATACTGTCATGGACAGATGCAACTCCAGCTGGCAGGTTGGTAAGGATGAAGTCAAGTATGTTTTTCCCTCTTGTTGGTTCCCACACCACCTGCTGCAGGCCCAGTCTAGCAGCTTTGTCCTTTGGGACCTGACTAGCTTGATCATTCGTACTGCTGCTGAGTCACTCTTGGTGGTGGACATTGAAATCTCCCACCCAAAGTACAATTTGAGCCCTTGCCATCCTCAGTTCCTCCTCTAAGTGTTGTTCAACATTGAGGAGTACTGATGCGTCAGCTGAGGGAGGACAGTATATGGTTATCAGCAGGAGGTTTCCTTGCCTGTGTTTAACTAGAAGCCATGAGACTTCATGGTGTCCAGAATCAATGCTGAGGACTCCTGGAGCAAGATGCTGCTGACTGTATACCACTGAGCAGCCCCCTCTACTGGGTCTGTTCTGCCTGTGGGACAGTAAATGTACAGCAATGGTGATGGTGCTGTCTAGGACATTGTCTGTAAGTTATGATTCTGTGAGTATGACGATGTTCAGGCTGTTGCTTGACTAGTCTGTGAGACAGCTCCCCCATATTTGGCACTAACCCTTAGATGTTAGTGAGCAGGACTTTGCATGGTTGACAGGGCTGTTACTGCTGTTGTCCTTTACGAAGCGCAAGTCAATGCCAGGTGATCTGGTTGATTTCATTTCTTGGAGACTTTCTGTGTTTAGTATTACTGAATGGCTTGCTAGGACATTTCAGAGGGCAATTGAGAGTCAATCACATTGCTTTGGATCTGGAGTCACATGTAGGGTAGACCAGGTGAGGATGGCAGATTTCCTTCTCTGAAGGACGTATGTGAATCAGATGGATTTTTCCAACAATTGGCAATGATTTCATAGCGATCAGTCAATTCTTAATTTCAGTCATTTTTAAAAAAAATTGAATTCAAATTGCACTATCTGGCATGATGGGATTTGAGCGCAAGTCTCCAGAACATTAGCTGTGTTTCTGAATTAGTAGCCCAGTGATATTACCACTAGGCCATCGCCTACCCTATTGCTATATAGATTTCTGCATGGAAGTTTGGGGTTATTTGAAATCCATTCTGGTTCAATGTTCACTCAGATTTGAATGGACGCTTTGACTTTTCTTAGCATTATCATGTTTACCAAGTATCCATCAAACAAGCATTTCAACTTCAAAAAACTGCAAGTTGCTGGTATAAGCATTCCTATGGGGTGTGTGCTGATAGTTGTTGCTTGATTTAACCCTTAGCAGCAAGCACTGAGCTCTGTCATTTCTCATCCCATCCCATTATTCTCCAAGAAACACAAACCTTAAAGGTTAAACAGCTGATTGTCTTTTTCTAGTACAGTACAGAGCGCCACCACGTGCAATTAAATGAATTATGTTCCAATATAAGCTTTGGTGGCAAAGACATTTCAGCCCTTCTGATCATACTATTTTGATGACCAACTTTCAAGACGGCAAGCCAAACTCACTGCAGCATGGATGCTGGAAAAAGTGAAAAGTTAACAGAAAACGCTGGAAGCAGCCAGCAGGGAAAGCATAACCTTAGGGCAGAGAAACATGTAAAAGCTGGAAGGATTGGAGAAATAGCAGGTTTTAAGAATGAACAGAGGCATGGAATGGTGAGACAAAAGGTCAAGTCTATCATGCATGGAAGGCAGAACAGAGTGAATAGCATATGATCACGTAAGGCCCAAATGCTGGTAATGAGACAGGTAAAAGAAAATAGAAGAGCATGGGTTCACTCAAGTTGTAAATGGTACCAGCAGAATATACCAGCAGTTGCTGTCCAATATAATGGGAGGAGTAGTTAAGACCTGAAATTATTGGTGTCAATGTTAGTTTAGAAAATTGTAAAACACTGAATTGAAAAAGGAAATGCTGTTTCTCAAGATTCTGTTAATCTTCATTGGAAATATTTAGAGTAGGAATGGGTGGAAAATTAAAATGGCGAGTGAGCAAAAACTCAAGGTCAGTGCAGCAAAGTGGCCACCCCATCTGTATTTGGTCTCTTTTGTATAAAGGAGATGACATTGTGAGTAGCAAATACAGATTGAAAGAAGCATAAAGAAATTGCAGTTTCTCTTTAAAGAAGCAATAAGGCCTTGGACAATGGGAAGTGAAGAGGAACAGGAAAGATGTTCTGCTCCTGTGCTTTCATATGTGCCAAAAGAAAGGGGAGAAGTATTGTCAGCAATGGAAACATGGATCAGTTTGTCACAGATATCACTTTTTGATTGCTGTGACATGAGGGGGCGGAAGCTACATTTGGTGGTGCCTTAATGCTGAATGTGGTGAGATTGCTGGTGGTGCAGATGGGGGTGGTGATGATTGCACATGGAGGTTGATTAGGTGGGAGATGAAGATGGGTGGGGACCCCTATTGTGGCTTTATGAGGTTCCTTTTTTCTTTCACAGGATTTAGGAGTCACTGCCTAGGCATTAATTACCCAGCTCTAATTATTCGGAAGGCAGTTAGGGGTCAACTACATTACTGTGGGTTTGGATAGACAACTAGGCCAGACCAAGTAAGGATGGCAGATTTCCTTCACTGAAACTATAGTAAAGAGTAAGTTTTGAAAGAGTATGAGATTGACAAGTCAGTAAAAGAGTATGTTGGTGGCTGCTAAAGACTGAGAATGTGCATGTGGTAGTGCATAGCATTGAGCGTGAGACTCAGGAATCTTTGAGAGCAGTGGTTTGAGGAATGCTGAACATCATGGAGAAGTCTGTAATCATGGGCGGATCGAAAATATGAAGAGTGGAATTCCAATTGAAATCCATGGAGAATAACTCGCAGCTGGAGGCAGTTGCTGAGGAAGGAGTTGCGGCTGTGAAGACAAATTTCAGTCGATATCTGATCAAAAGTGTGAGAACAAGAGCACATAAGTAAAAATAAACCTCTGGAGAGGAGAGTTTCTTGTTTTGTTCGAACTCTCTATCTATAACACCCAGCAAGACTACAAATATCTGAAATATCTGCACTCCACCTGGCCTTTGGTACCTCCCTGACTGCCATTGTTCTGCCATAGGCAATTGTGCTTGCAGAATTGGAGTCACTTAAACATCATTATTTCTCTGTTTCTTTCTCCTTCTTTGAGTGTCATTTATAAAACAACTCATTGACCAAATGTTCGATTACTTTCTTAATATACCCTCAGGTGCTATGTATTAGGAAATGCCCCTCTGAACTGACTTAGGATATTTTGTGATTTTTAATAGCCCTGTATAAATGCAAGTTGTTGCACATTAAACAAATTTTCAGAACAGTCATTCTGTATACAATTTAACTTTTTGACATTGTAAAATACTTCAATGCTGCCTTTAATAAGCACAGTGGCACAAAGTAACATTGGCGCTGAAGTGGTACGTCATGGAAAATTCTACATTTTACGCTTCATCACTATCTCTAAATGACAAAGCATTGTAAAAAAGGGTCAAACAGAGGCTAGAACCTTTACATCAGATTAGATTGTGCAGCAATTAGATAAAACATATTTCTCTTTATTTCATCTAAGCAGATAGAACATAGAACATTACAGCACAGTACAGGCCCTTCAGCCCTCGATGTTGTGCCGACCTGTCATACCGATCTGAAGCCCACCTAACCTACACTATTCCATGTACGTCCATGTGCTTATCCAATGATGACTTTAATGTACCTAAAGTTGGCGAATCTACTACCATTGCAGGCAAAGCGTTCCATTCCCTTTCTACTCTCTGAGTAAAGAAACCACCTCTGACATCTGTCCTATATCTTTCACCCCTCAATTTAAAGCTATGCTCCCTCATATTCACCGTCACCATCCTGGGAAAAAGGCTCTCCCTATCAACCCTATCTAACCCTCTGATTATTTTATATGTTTCAATTAAGTCACCTCTCAACCTTCTTCTCTCTAACGAAAACAGCCTCAAGTCCCTCAGCCTTTCCTCGTAAGTCCTTCCCTCCATACCAGGCAACATCTTAGTAAATCTCCTCTGTACCCTTTCCAAAGCTTCCACATCCTTCTCATAATGCGGTGACCAGAACTGTACACAATACTCCAAGTGCAGCCGCACCAGAGTTTTGTACAGCTGCAGCATAACCTCTTGGTTCCGGGACTCGGTCCCTCTATTAATAAAAGCTAAGACACTGTATGCCTTCTTAACAGCCCTGTCAACCTGGGTGGCAACTTTCAAGGATCTGTGTACAGGGATACCGAGATCTCTCTGCTCATCCACACTACCAAGAATCTTACCATTAGCCCAGTGCTTTGCCTTCCGGTTACTCCTACCAAAGTGCATCACCTCATACTTGTCTGCATTAAACTCTACTTGCCACCTCTCAGCCCAGCTCTGCAGCTTATCTATGTCTCTCTGCAACCTACAGCATCCTTCGTCACTATCCACAACTCCACTGACCTTAGTGTCGTCTGCAAATTTACTAACCCATCCTTCTACACCCTCATCCAGGTCATTTATAAAAATGACAAACAGCAGTGGACCCAACACCGACCCTTGCGGTACACCACTAGTAACTGGTCTCCAGGATGAACATTTCCCATCAACTACCACCCTCTGTCTTCTTTCAGCAAGCCAATTTCCGATCCAAACTGCTATCTCTCCCACAATTCCATTCCTCCGCATTTTGTACAATAGATACTGTGGGGAACCTTATTGAACGCCTTGCTGAAATCCATATACACCACATCAACCGGTTTACTCTCATCTACCTGTTTGGTCACCTTCTCAAAGAACTCAATAAAGTTTGTGAGGCATGACCTTCCCTTCACAAAACCGTGCTGACTATCCCTAATCAATTTATTCTTTTCTAGATGATTATAAATTCTATCCCTTATAACCTTTTCCAACACTTTACCAACAACTGAGGTAAGGCTCACTGATCTATAGTTACCAGGGTTGTCTCTACTCCCCTTCTTGAACAGAGGAACCACATTTGCTATCCTCCAGTCGTCTGGCACTATTCCTGTAGACAATGATGAGTTAAAAAGATCAATGCCAAAGGCTCGGCAATCTCCTCCCCGGCTTCCCAGAGGATCCTCGGATAAATCCCATCCGGCCAGGGGACTCATCTATCTTCACCCTCTGTAGGATTTCTAATACCTCTTCCTTGTGAACCTCAATCCCACCTAGTCTAGTAGCGTGTATCTCAGTATTCTCCTCGACAACATTGTCGTTTTCTAGAGTGAATACTGTTGAAAAACATTCATTTAGTGCTTCCCCTATCTCCTCTGACTCCACACACAACTTCCCGCTATTATCCTTGATTGGCCCTAATCTTACTTCCATCATTCTTTGATTCCTTAAATACCTATAGAAAGCCTTAGGGTTTACCCTGATCTTATCTGCTGACAACTTCTCATGTCTCCTCCTGGCTCTTCTGAGCTCCCTCTTTAGGTCTTTCCTGGCTGCCTCGTAGCCCTCAAGTGCCCTAACTGAGCCTTCACATCTCATCCTAACGTAAGCCTTCTTCTTCCTCTTGACCAGAGATTCCACCTCCTCTGTAAACCACAGATCCTGCGCTCTCCAGCTTCCTCCCTGCCTGACAGGTACATACTTATCTAGGACACATAGGAGCTTTTCCTTGAATAAGCTCCACATTTCTAATGTGCCCATCCCCTGCAGTTTCCTTCCCCATCCTGTGCTCCCTAAATCTTGCCCAATCTCATCTTAATTGCCTTTCCCCCAGCTATAACTCTTGCCCAGTGGTATACACCTGTCCCTTTCCATCACTAAAGTAAACATAACAGAATTGTGATTGCTATCACCAAAGTGCTCACCTACTTCCAAATCTAACACCTGGCCAGGCTCATTACCCAGTACCAAATCTAATGTGGTTTCGCCCCTTGTTGGCCTATCTACATACTGTGTCAGGAAGCCCTCCTGCACACACTGGACAAAAACTGATCCATCTATAGTGCTCGAGCCAAAGTGTTCCCAGTCAATATTTGGAAAGTTGAAGTCCCCCATGACAACTACCCTGTGTCTCTCACTCCTATCGAGAATCATCTTTGCTATCCTTTCCTCTACATCTCTGGAGCTATTTGGAGGCTTATAGAAAACTCCCAACAGGGTGACCTCTCCTTTCCTGTTTCTAACCTCAGCCCATACTACCTCAGTTGACGAGTCCCCAAACATCCTTTTGCAACTGTAATACTGTCCTTGACCAACAATGCCACACTTCCTCCCCTTTTACCATCTTCTCTGTTCTTACTGAAACATCTAAATCCCAGAACCTGCAACAACCATTCCTGTCCCTGCTCTACCCATGTCTCCGAAATGGCCACAACACCGAAGTCCCAGGTACTAACCCATGCTGCAAGTTCACCCACTTTATTCCGGACGCTCCTGGCGTTGAAGTAGACACACTTCAAACCAACTTCTTGCTTGCCGGTGCCATCTTGCGTCCCTGAAACTTTATTTCGGACCTCCCTCCTCTCAACCTTTTCTATACTCGAACTACAATTTTGGTTCCCATCCCCCTGCTGAATTAGTTTAAACCCACCCGCATAGCCTTAGCAAATTCCCCCCCCAGGATATTGGTACCCCTCTGGTTCAGGTGAAAGCCATCTTGCTTGTAGAGGTCCCACCTACCCCAGAAAGAGCCCCAATTATCCAAGAATCCAAAACCCTCCCTCCTGCACCATCCCTGTAGCCACGTGTTCAACTCCTCTCTCTCCCTATTCCTCGCCCCACTAGCATGTGGCACTGGCAACAAACCAGAGGCAACAACTCTGTTTGTCCTAGCTCTCAGCTTCCATCCTAGCTCCCTGAATTTCTGCCTTAAATCCCATCTCTCTTCCTACCTACGTCATTGGTGCCAATGTGGATGATGAATAATAAGTTACTGGAAAGTCACTGATAAGTATGAAACTTTCTTGCATGCATTGGTAGGGCTAAGAAGACAAAATTTCTATAGACATTGAAGTCTATCAAAATTGAAACATTTGGAATTTATTCTGTATATAAGGACCTAAACTGTGTACTTTGTTAAATGCCAAATACTTGGATGCTCCAGATTCAAAGGCATGCTCACCATCAGCTGTTTAAATTCAGTTCCTCATACAAAAGTTTCGGGCAACTAAAATATGCCCACTGTGTGACTGAGTCCCACAGGTTTGCAAAATGAAGCATTATATTGATCTAACCCCTTATCGTTGGCTGTAAATCCAGCTGGCATTTTGTCTCTGGATTTTTGTGTATGAAAAGAAGCTCTTCACATGTGAAGCCTACAACGTCGAAACATTAGAGAGGAAGCATTTGGATATCTTTTTGATAGTTAACCCCCAGCATATACCCCCAGTATAGCTGCCAGCATTATATTTCCTGGTAACCAGTTACTGGTGGTTGTGGTTGGTTAGTATGCAGTTACCAATCTATTTTACGACTCTTTTAAACAATGTATTAATCAGGTTAGATAGCCCTTGTCGTACTTAACAAAAAATAACAAATCAAATGGTCAACAGAAACATACAAACTAGAATGAAAATTTTTCAAAATCAAATCAAAATATCATTCTCTCGGGTGATCTGGCACTCCATCCCCTATACTCTACTCTACTGTGCTGCTGGACACTCCCTGCTCCCTCACAATGGACAACCCAGAATGGACATAACCACAGAAGAGGGGCAGACAATCAATCCATCTTTCTACCGTGAGTCTAAGACCCTGTTTCACCATCACGATAGACCCCAATGCAGCCTTAATAAAAAGAGCCACTTGTTTTACATAACTAGAAATAGTTCATTGCATGATAACAACTGGTGCAACAAACATTAACCAGTCAGGCATAATTCCAACTATCAGGAAGTAGGTGTGTCACATCTGTCTCCATCAGCACCTGACGCAAGACCAACCATTTCTCCATTCAAAGACTTATATGTTATCTGCAGGCATTAACTTTTTCTGAACCATTGCTTGTGCAACAGAAACTTGCTTTCGATAAAGAAAAAAACAAGGATTACCAGACTCTCCTTCATACAAAGCTGGCAAATACCAGAAATCATAGGTACCTATGAATGAACAAATAGCACAGATTGTGTCTGACACAATTGTCTTCTGGTCAGTACCTTTCAGATCCTGTCTTGAGCTTTGTGTATAAATTTCAACATTGGAAACAAGAGCAACTGTGCACAATTTGTTACAGAAATATCATTATTATTCCCCCACTGTCTTTTAGCTTTGATAATTTTGTTTTGCAAAAGAAACGAAATTTGCTGCATATCAAAATATAAATTTATAAATTATGTTTCAAGAGAAAACATAGTATAGGCAAACTTTTGCACCATTTTATTTAGTCATTGTGGTACCTCCATCTATAGGTGATCAAAAAGAAATGAATTCAAGTGTGGGACACATTTTGGGTAATAAGCAGAATGTTAAATATTGTGGGTAAAACTAATGTTCTTTCAGGGTTGTTTCACCTGAACCTTCTCATCACAGTTACACACAGAAAGGTGACAGTGTAATCAAAAGAAGCAATTTACAGCCATAATGGTCCAATTGCTGGAATATAAATGTATTTTATATTCGGAACAGGTGGCTTGCAGACTGAAGCAGCAATTTTGTTCCTTGGCCTTTTAGCACACAAAATCCAAATCATTTTTGGCAACAAATTAACTTAGGAAGTACATTTCAAAGTTTGCCTCGTCAGTAAGGAAAGTTTACCTTTTCATACTGCATGGGTATTGATATTACTAATTTGATATTCCTAGTTGGTAATGAAAAGCAGTAGTGTTTCTTCATCTCATCCACTATAACTTTAGGGTGATCAGTTACTATATCCTGGAAAGACAATGTAAGGACCATTCAAGCAGTTGGCACAGGGTTTCTGCGGCTCTTCCACCGAAGTGGATGAGTGAACAAATACCAACAGAAACAACACCCAACAACAGGGTGGGGCAACTTGTATCGGGAGTGTGGTAATCCATCATAGGCGGTCTCTTCTCAGATCTCTTCTCATGAGAGCTGGTCCTTGTCCTCTGACTAAATTCCATGGGCTTTGCTCTCTGATTGTCTACCAAGATTCACATAGGCAGTTCATTGATTGACAGACAATGATGTTTGACCATAGAGTCTCTTGTTGGTCACATCAGGTGGAGCGTGAAAGCATTCTGTTCACTGCCTGCCAGATGTCTGCCAACAGTCAGACTGTTGGCTCCCAATGTTCAGATGGTTGTTATTCAGCTAGTAAATATTTGAGGGCCCAACTGCTGTTCCGGGATTGCCGACTGCACAAAGAAAACTCTTCTGTTCCTTTTTGCATATTTGGTTGCAGCTGTTGTTTGTGCTGCATGAAGAATTCAGTTATGTTTGATTTGTTGTTTTTTTATCATTCTTATCACGATGCTAATGCACAAACAGTAGATACATTGTATGAAGCTGTAATGACCTCCATGCACAGACGTACTATGCATGGTACATTTCTAAGTCTCTGTCTCATCGGATTTCCTCTATTATCTACCTGCTCTACCGCTTCAGGCAATGCGGGTGCTCATAATTAATATCAGGCAGAAGCAATCATCGAGGGAAGAAGCAAACACTAGAGTAAACTTGGCAAATGTAATAATGGAAGAATGCACTCAGTAAAACATAAACACTGAGGACATGAGGTAAAGAAAATAAAAGAAAAACTTTTCAAATGTTTGTTGGGTGTGTCTTCCCACTTGCTGTGGAAAATAAGATGCTGCAAAGCAGACAAGCTGAATAGGAACAGGCAGCACATACACATGCAAAGTATAGCCCTGCACTACAACATGGGTCAACCTATGCCTGATGGCAGAATAATATTCAAGTGCAAATATTAAATCTAATGTTAGGGTGACCAGGCAGTGGGTGGATGATAGAAACTGAATACTTATCATTACTGACATATCCATTTGAACACAGCCATAATTTAGACAAATTAGCATCTCAGACTAATTGTCCTTAGTCAGTGATACATTAATGCTATGATTGATTTTAGTTCCGTATCCACGCACAGTAAATGAGGGATTTCCACAAAGAATTTTCATTACTATCAGGTCAGGAATTCTAATTAAATTTGAACCTTTGTCTCCAAACTTCAAAAATATTGAGAAAGATACATATTTTCATTCCCTGAAGCCAACACTTGCATTTTTTGCTAACTTACAGAAAGATATTGATGTCAATGAGAAATATATTCCCAGAAAAGCAACCTATATTGAACGTAAAACCAGCTTATTTAATAGAAGAGTATTGTATGAAGGAGAATCATGTCTCCTTTATTCCTGCGTGATTCCCATGACTTTTCATTCCCACTGAGATTTGGCATCCAGTTAGGAAAGCACTGTTGAATCGCTGAAACAACAGAAGGTGATCTTCTTGGTTAATGTCAAGGCAGACCAAGGTAGCCAACAGGGAACACTATCTGCATCCTACTGATGTCATACACAAGACAATAACAGAAGCTGCCAAAGCAGGAACACATTCTATTCTCGTGTCAGAGATAATGGAAACTGCAGATGCTGGATCTGCAGTTCCCATTATCTCTGCACAATTTTAACCTCACTGAGAAGCCTCTTCCAGGGATGACTAACCTGAAGAAGTTACCCTCCTCCCTCTGGACCAACCTCAGGGAATCTCTCTCCCACTGCAACTCCACCTATCTTCTTTTTTCTCCATCTTCGGTCTGCCTCCGCCTCTCTCCCCATTTATTCCAGAACCCTCTCCCCATCCCCCTCTCTGATGAAGGGTCTAGGCCCGAAATGTCAGCTTTTGTGCTGCTGAGATGCTGCTTGGCCTGCTGTGTTCATCCAGCTTCACACTTTTTTATCACACATTCTGTTCTCCATCACTTTTATTTTTCACCATCAAAATAACTCAAAAAGTGTTCCAAACATTGTATCTGTGCCTTACTCTGAAAATCCTCTGAGAGATCTGTTAAGTCAAGGAATGGGATATTTTAAATTAATATTTCACATTACCAGATGTCAAAAGAATCCCACGTTGAAAATATTTCATTCAATATTTACATTTAGTTCAGAAGTTCAGAGTGTTTTACAGTCTGGATATCACTCTTTGCTACAGAGATTCCTCCTCCCAGTCTGGAACACCCACACATAACCCCAGTAGATTGCTATTGACCAAGGGATCAATGCTATCATAAATGCGTCTAGGCCTATCTGTTACATTAAAGAACCCCACAGCATAACCTGACAACATTCAGGCTATGCTGATACCTTTGTGCAATACACATTGGAGACAGCAATCTCCTCAAACAAATGAAAGCCTGACCACTTACTCGTTTTACAATGAGGAGCTTATTGAGGTTATATTGATAGTTTGGAAACGTAGCTTTAAATTTAGGGAAAATGAAGGGCTCTTGTGACCTGTTCTGTAGTCTGCTTAAAGTAAGCCTGGGTAGTTTGATTGGTGGACATCAAAGAAGGTGTAAAGAATTTATGGAGACAATGGCAACGGTGAAGTTACACTGAGGAGGCTCCGAGACTCCCAAAGTTCCACAAAATCAAAGAAACAATAAACGGCCGTGTTGGGAATCATAAGACAAATATGAGTTGGGATCGAGGATAACTGATTAGCAATTCCACCTGAATGTAAGGTTAATATTTTTCATGGTGTCATGGAGAAGAAAGAGGGCAGAATAAGCTCTTTTGAGGTCAGATTACAAGGTTCCCTGCAGGTGAAAGCATGTTGCAGACGGACACTTTAGTTTTGTGTGGTCAGCCTGTTGCTTGGTATTGCATCTACCAAAACTACTGTAGTGGGAGACAGTTTTCTGTTGAAGATTTGCCCTTGCATAGCTAGGGAAAGAAGGAACATCACCACAATCTTTGTGGATTTAAGCAATTCTCAAAAAGCTGAAGAAAATAACTGGAGTGGAATACAGAAACTTGTCAGAAATTGGTGTGCTGTACATCAAAATGCTCCATCTTGGGTGGGTCCCTACTGTCAAGCGTGATAGGCAGCCCCTCTATGTGTCTGCACTAAACTGCAGCTCAGTATGGTAGTACTGATAGCAGTCACAGCATGGTCAGACAATGCCAGGCGTAGATGCTGTGAGTATTCAGGTAGATGTTAGGTTATTCAGTTCTAAGAGAGCTGTATGGACTACCATTCTGCAGTGAGTGAGATGAGTGATCAATGTAAAAGGGAATATCATTTTATACAATTTAAAATATAAGTTACTTCCAAAAGGCATAGGGCTGAATCTTTTTGTGGCTACGTTTAAGTTGCATCAAATCTCTTACAGGGTTTTTCACCATGAGGACTAACAAGGTTTCTCAGCCCATCTCATCGAATTCGCTGCAATGTCTGACTTGTGATGCACTATTTTGAAAATCATGCCCCAGTGCACCCACATAGCCATTGACAATCTGGCATTGACCTTCACTGGCAGTGTCGTGGCATAGCAGCTACAAAACCCAAGCTGCCCATGTCGCACCATGGCTGACACTCCTTTACAAAAACAACCTTATTCTCTCAAAGACAGTAAGAACTGCTGATGTTGGAGTCAGAGATAACAGAGTGTGGAGCTGGAGGAAGACAGCAGACCAAGCAGTATCAGAGGAGCAGGCAAGCTGACGTTTTGGGACACTTTTTCTGATGAAGTGTCCCGACCCTATATGGCAGATGCTGCCTGGCCTGCTGTGTTCCTCCAGCTCCACACTGTGTTATCTCTTATTCTCTCACCCTGTTTAACAATCACACCTGGTAAAGGTATCATGCACTCATTACTACCTATTACTAGGTACATCTCATCTAAACAGCCTCTAAGTTAGGGATCCCCAATGCCCACTGCAACTTGTCATTGTTCAGGAGGGGCACATCAAAAGCGTGCAAATCAGTTAGACAAATCCAAACATGAACTTTTATTTAAGTAAGCAAAAGAGATCACAAACAAAAGGTATAGAGGCGGAAGTTCACCCAACAATGCAAACCAGATTTTGGCATTATGTCCGAGGAACATTGCATCCTCCATGATGGTCTGCTGCACCCAGTTTTCATCCATTGGAAGTGGGCGTCAGTAAGGCTCTACCTGACTTGTAGCACCCAATGCAGATATGTTCTTTCATGGACAAGGACAGCTGCTTCCTCGCCTGTGTCCTCACCCTCTACCACAGAAGACTGCTCCCAGTCTCCCAATTGCTCTACATCCAGCACATCACCTTGTTGCCTTGTCCAATGGATTGCTACATGAGAAACTGGCAAATGGTGTAGGTGTACGATTGATGTTGTGGTGTGCCATACATCAAGATATCTTGCCCTGGACAGATCCTTCCTGTCAAGTATGACAGGCAGTCTCTCCATGTGTCAGCACTAAACTGCAGCTCAACTGACACCTTTTGGATCTAGCTGAAGTACTAATACTCTAATAGGCACAGAATGGTCAGACAATGCCAGACATGGACACTGTGAGTATTCAGGTAGGTGTTAGGTTAGTGAGCTCTCAAAGGGCAAATGGACAGCTTTGAAATACAGCCTGGTCCAAACCTTGAGGTGGCTGCCTTTCCATCCATGATTCTGTTTTAACCTTGCAATGCTAGCTGCTTTGTAATGCCAATTTGTGCTTTCTGAGTGGCCTTTTCAGAGAGGTTGCATGATGGTTGTGAGGTACTGGTAAATGCTGAATGTCAATTTTCTTGGAGGATGTGTGCATTTCGCTGGTGCCTGTGGATCATGCCCTGTGATGCTGTTTGTTTGTACACAGCATGGAGGCCATTTGGACCAAGTAGTGAGTTAAATTCACCAGGTACCCAGAGATTCTGATTTTCACATCATGGATTCTTTGCATCTAATTTTATTGGCATGGTTGGGAATACAGTAAGTTGAACATTCCTAAGAGAAGTTGGAGGGACAGGTAGTATTGAGGAGGTGGGGAGGCTTCATAAGGATTTGGACAGGTTAGGAGAGTGGGCTAAGAAGTGGCAGTTGGAGTACAATGTGGGAAAGTGTAAGGTCATGCACTTTGGTAAGAAGGGTAAATGCATGGACTATTTTCTAAATGGGGAGTTGCGAGTTTTAGTCTAGGATTCTCTCAAGGTAAACTTGCAGGTTGAGTCAGTAGTCAGGAAGGCAAATGCAATGTTGGCATTTATTTTGAGAGGAATATAAAAGCAGGGATGTGCTACTGAGGCTTTATAAGGCTTTGGTTAGGCCACATTTGGAGCATTGTGTGTAGTTTTGGGCCCCATATCTCAGGAACGATGTACCGGCCCTGGAGCGGGTTCAGAGGACATTCCCAAGAATGGTCCCAGGGATGGAAAGCTTAACATATGAGGAAAGTTTGACAACTCAGGAACTACTCTTATTGGAGTTTAGAAGGATAAGTGGGGATCTAATTGAAGCTTACAGAATACTGAATGGCCTGGACAGAGTGGATGTTGGGAAGCTGTTTCCACTGGTAGGAGAGACTAGGACCCGAGAGCACAGCCTTAGAGTAAAGGGAAGATCTTTTAGAATGGAGATAAGGAGAAACTTCTTCAGCCAGAGGCTGGTGAATCTATGGAGTTCAGTGCCACAGAAGGCTGTGGAGGCCAGGTCATCGAGTACATTTAAGGCTGAGATAGATAGATTCTTGATTACTAAGGGATCAAGGTTTACAGGGAGAAAGCTGGAGAATGGGGTTGAGGAACTTATCAGCCATGATTGAATGGTGGAGCAGACATGATGGGTGGAATGGCCTAATCTCCCATGTCTTATGGTCTTATGGTCTAAGTTAGGCCATCTTCAAGACTTTTAATAAGTGATAATCCCCCTAATTGGCAATTCAACACTACCTGGAGAGAAGCTTTCTGCATCACTTGCCAAAAACATAAAAGATTGATTGTGCTGTTCTCGATGTTGATATGGGCCTACTTGGACTTCCTGTTTGGTTCTACCTGAGTTAAAACACAAGGACACAGTAAATATGTGGAAAAATATCCTTACTTGTCAAATTGCTTACACCTTACAATGGCCTGATCTCATACAGTAAAAGACATTTGAAATTGTTCAGAATTACCTCTGTAAAACCTCAATAATCTTCCTCTCCTTACATTCTGCCTTTGGACAAATGCAATTCAGTCCATCATGCAATCCATACAGTCAGACATCTTTTCTGTATATTTGTGAAGCTCTACAAAATCCCAGGGCACCTCTGTTGCTTTTGCAGCTTCAGCTAGTTAGGGCAACAGGCGGTAAGCACCATTGGTCTGAGTCTTAGAACTCATCGACTTCATTGAGCTCCTTAATTGAATAAGACACTGCATCTGCGCTTGCATGATCCATTGGTTATATTAACCAATGGACGGTATATTCTACTTTATCGTACATTTCCATGGTTTTCTCTGGTGGGGTTTCAATTTGGAAGCTCTGCAGGCAAGCTGAAAGGACCTTGCCATTGGCCTGGTAGTCCTCAGCTGTCACACCCCTCATTCTTTTTAGTCACATCCAAACTTTGACATTCAGCACTATTCTTCATGCATTTTCCATCATGGACATGGCCTTTTGAATAATTGGGTTGTATTCCTTTTTCTTATTGATACTTTGACAATGTGAGAGATCAGTTGTTGTCAGTCATTGTTATTTTAGGTTTCTCATCAGTTTCGGACTGGCTGGAGGTTGACTCAAGTGTTGGGAAATAGGTGTATGCAGCTTGAAGCTCAAGGCCAGTAATGTCAGGGTGTACACGGCAGTTGTCTGAATGTTCATAGGGTTCATTGGAGGTCATCTAGGTGTTTTGCTTTCCTCATACTATATGGGTAATGTCTTGAAATTTGTAAAAAAAGCAGTGAGGCTTCTTTGATCTTCCTAACACATGCTTTTCAATATATTCCACATTCTATAGCAGAGACGCTTTCTTTGATGCTCTTTCCACCATTATGCTTCATTTTTAAACATTAAAAAGTGATCTAATAAGAATGACAACACAGTTCAGTTTCATTGGCATTTAAAAGGTTCTTTGTTCATATTCATCCAGAATGTGGGTGAGACTGTTTTGCAGTCGATCATTAGTCATTGCTGCCAGAACTGCCACACCCCCAATAGTTACCAGATAGAAGACAATGCTGTGTCATGTCTTGAAATAGTCCAATGACCCATTGCTGCCCATCATCTCGATGAGCCTATCTGCTAGGGTGACTTCCCTTTCCTCAGGAGTGGACTGGAGACGGGAAAGTTCTCTGCTTGGGCTGCCTTGAACCAGCATCTTTGATGATGAGACAACCAGCCGTTCTCTTTTTCTTCCTTGCTGGAAAGAAGTCCTGCTTGTAAAACGCCTCCAAAACTTTTCCTTCTGTTTCAGAATAGTTAACAAGCTTGATGGTGGAAACTCTCCCTCCTTAGCAATGCTTGATTTTCACTTCACATGGTTTTCCTCTTGTCGTACCAATTTCATTTTTTCTTCAATCAACAGCACTCTTGTGCTCACACATAAGACCATAAGATTTAAAAGTAGAATTAGGCCATTTGGCACATGTGGCTGCTCCACCATTTGATCACCATTTCTCAACCCAATTCTCTTCCCTTCTCCCGATAACCCTTGATCCCCTTACTAATCAAGAATAGTTCTGTCTTAAATACATGCAATGACTTGGCTGCCATAGTCTTCTGTGGTAATGAGATCCACAGATTAACCATTCTCTGGCTGAAGAAATTCTTCATCTTCTTCGTCACTTTACTCTGATGCTGTGCCCTCAAGTCCTAATCTTTCCTACCAGTGGAAACATCTTGTCCATGTCCACTCTATCCTGGTCACTCAATATTCTGTAGTTTCAATAAGATCTTCGCTTGACTTTTTAAACTCCATTGAGTGCAGACCCAGAGTCCTCAATTGCTTCTCATATTACAAGACTTTCACCCTGTGATCATTCTTGTAAGCCTGCTCTGAAACCTCTCCAATGCCAACACATTCTTCCTCAGATATGAGGCCTATAACTGCCCACAATATTCCAAATGCAGACTGATCAGAGCCTTAAACAGCCTTAGGAGTACTTTTCCGTTCATTTTTTTTTCTCTAGCCTTCTTGAAATGACTGTTAGCATTGATTTGCCATCCTAACAGCTAACCAAACCTTCATGTTAACCTTTAAAAGAATCCTGAACTAGGACACCTAAGTCCCTTTGTGCTTCAGATTTCCGAGGCCTTTCCCTCTTCCAGAAAATAGGCTATGCCTGTTTTCTTTCTATAAAAGTTCATAATCTCACACTTTCCTACGTTGTATTCCATCTGCCACTTCTTTACCCATTCCCTCGCCAGTTATGATGATACGATGGCTTTAATAGGTATATTTTGTCTTGGGAGGTCTTAATGAAGAAAGATTGAGATAAGCATACTGAGTGGTCTGCTCAAAGCCAATAAAGTTAACAGATTCTGAGGCCTAGGTTTGTTTTTTGAAAGCTGGAATAATAGAAGCAGCCTGAATGGGTGACGTCAAACTCCCACAGATCCAAGGATTTTAGTTTAACCTTTCAGCAGTTGTTGGAGTCTTGAAGCTGGATGTGGAAGCTTTTATTCTTTTCTTTGTTATAGTAAAAGCTGGTGTTCTCTTCCTGATGCCAGAATTGCATGTGAGACAATATATTTCACTAAATTGTCAAGTGTGCATTAATGAGATGTTACTATATTGGAAAGGCTAATTAGTGGAAGTTAATATATATGGTTATTTTGTTAAGCATTTTGATAGAGTTACAATTAAGCCGATTCTTTTCTTTTCAGAGGAAAATTATTATGACCTGAAAGAGTTACTAGAGTCACATGGGGAGATATGTGGGAATACACAGGGAAGCACTAACCTAATTACGAATGACGTAGATATGGGAAACACTCTCCCAGATAGGCAGCATCCTTACAGAATTAACCATCTAAAGTTGGTACAGGTTTAAAAAAGACATTGAAGCATGTTCAAAGACAATATAACTGAAGTGAGTTACAACGAATTGAGCTCACCTATAGTAATGCTGCCAAAATAAAATGGTACCCAATGATTATGTGTGGACTCTCGCCAAGTCAATGTAGTTGCAAAATCTGATTCATATCTTATTCCACATTAGGAAGGCTGCATTAAGAAAGTGGGACAAGATACTTATATTTCAAAGTTGATCTTACTCAGAGGGTACTGGCAGGTGCCTTTATCTGCAAGAGTGAAGGACACTTTGGCTTTTGTGACACCGAATGAAACGTACCAGTTTAAAACCATTTGCTATGAAAAATGCACCCCCCAGCTACATTTCAAAGACGAACCAATAAAATCATTTCGGGATTACCCAGTTGTATAATGCACATCGATGACCCAATGCTTTTTAGCCACACATGGAAGGAAAATTTGGGCTATTGTTTGGAATTTTTGATTGACTTCAGGAGGCAGGCTTGCTGATAGACCTGACTAAGAGTGAGCTTGCAAAAGCCCAAGCCATGTTCCTAGACCTTGTCATTGGGCATGGACAAATGACTCCATGGAATTGAAAGTAAAGGTTATTGGGAGTTTCCTTTACTATTGATGAAGAAGGAAGCGCTACAATTCCTGGGACTGCACATTTTTTATTGGAAGTTCATAGTGAATTCTAGTGGTGCGGTTGCTCCACTGACTGACTTATTGAAGAAGTGCAGGAAATTTCAGTGGATGGCAGAATGTCAGAAGCCATTTAACAGCCTGAAAGCTGTATTAATGACTGCCCCAGTATTAGACCCACCTAATTAAGCAAAGCTATTCAAGATGGCCATCAATTTGACTGATGTGGAAGTCAGGGCTGTACTTTTACAAGAAAATGATGAGAAGATAAAAATATTTCTTGGGTAATTTCCCAGAGAATTGAATAATCTACAGAAATATTCCATAATTGAGAAGGAGACCTTGAGTGTCATAGATAATGGGAACTGCAGATGCTGGAGAATTCCAAGATAATAAAATGTGAGGCTGGATGAACACAGCAGGCCAAGCAGCATCTCAGGAGCACAAAAGCTGACGTTTCGGGCCTAGACCCTTCCTCTGATGAAGGGTCTAGGCCCGAAACGTCAGCTTTTGTGCTCCTGAGATGCTGCTTGGCCTGCTGTGTTCATCCAGCCTCACATTTTATTATCTATGACCTTGAGTGTCATGTTGGTTTTGAAATATTTCAATGTTTACATCGCCAGTAATATGTCTAAGGCAATAGTATATACTGATTGTAACCTTTAAAAGTCATTGGAAAGATTTAGGGGTAAAAAATCCAGCCTGTTTAAATGGAGCTTATTATTGCAGCCATTCACTTTGAAAATTACACATGTAGCAGGATGATTACTGATGCATTCTGACTGTGATGAAGGAAGATGGAGGCATTTTCTGGCAGGGAAAAACATATTGAAAAGGACTGTAGCAGTGAATGTTTGCATGCTTAGAGTTAATGTAATGTAAATATGTTGTAGTGTGCTGATAATGTAAGGCTGAAAATTGTTTTAAAAATTAAGCCAATTTTGTATATTGGTGGCTCATATTTTTAAGGGGGCAGGGAAGTATGACAATACTATTGCTTTAAGAGAAGCCTTGGTCTTGGTGTTTTTTATTGCAGAAAGATTGAGGCAGAAGTGCCAAGCAGTCTTCTCAAAGTTAATAAAGTAAACAACTTGTGAGGCCTTTTTTTTAACGTTGGAACAATAGATGCTGCCTGGCTGGTTGGGATCAAGCTCCCACACAACCAGGATTTTTGGTTTTATCTTTCTGCAGTTGCTGGGGTCTTGAAGCTGGATGTGGAAGCTTGTATTACTCTTTTGGTTACAGCTAAAAGCTGGGGTTTTCTTCTTGCTGCTAGAATTGTACAAGAAAATCCATTTCACTGAATTTGCCTTTGCCAAGGATCCATTTATGGGATATTACTATATCCAAACAGTTAATAGTAGTAGTTAATACATATATTATTTTATTAAGCATTTCAATACAGTTACAGTTCAGCCAATTCTTTACTTCTTTTAGAACACGATGCCTTACACTTACCTGTAAAATAAGAAAAGGTTAAGGTCTGGGCTCTCTTCTTAATATATTTCGAGGGGGTTTGGACTTGTCCATAACACTGCCTAAGTCCTTCTGCAGCCTCACCATTTCCTCAACAATATCTATCCCTGCACCCATCTATGCATCATGTGTAAACTTAGCAACAATGCCCTCAATTCCTTCATTGAGTTCATTGTGTGAATTGTCCTAGCATGGATCTCTGCCTCCTCCGGAGGCTTGGGGACCGCTTTGCAGAACACCTCCGCTCAGTTCGCAACAAACAACTGCACCTCCCAGTCACAAACCATTTCCACTCCCCCTCCCATTCTTTAGATGACATGTCCATCATGGGCCTCCTGCAGTGCCACAATGATGCCACCAGAATGTTGCAGAAACAGCAACTCATATTCCGCCTGGGAACCCTGCAGCCTAATGGTATCAATGTGGACTTCACCAGTTTCAAAATCTCCCCTTCCCCCACCACATCCCTAAACCAGCCCAGTTCGTCCCCTCCCCCCACTGCACCACACAAGCAGCCCAGCTCTTCCCCTCCACCCACTGCATCCCAAAACCAGTCCAACCTGTCTCTGCCTCCCTAACCTGTTCTTCCTCTCACCCATCTCTTCCTCCCACCCCAAGCCGCACCCCCATCTACCTACTAACCTCATCCCACCTCCTTGACCTGCCCGTCTTCCCTGGGCTGACCTATCCCCTCCCTACCTCCCCATCTATACTCTCCTCCCACCTATCTTCTTTTCTCTCCATCTTCGGTCCGCCTCCCCCTCTCTCCCTATTTATTCCAGAACCCTCACCCCATCCCCCTCTCTGATCAAGGGTCTAGGCCCGAAATGTCAGCTTTTGTGCTCCTGAGATGCTGCTTGGCCTGCTGTGTTCATCCAGCCTCACATTTTATTATCTTGGATTCTCCAGCATCTGCAGTTCCCACTATTTTTCATAGATATCAGTTGTCCGTCTTGGAACAGAGAAGATGGTACTGACAAAGTTCCATGAGGTCCACTCTGTGGTATCTTCTGACACAATAGGTCTGCAGACCAAATGACAGGATTATTTTTCAACATATCATCTTTTCCACATGTACTGTTATACAGACTCCATCAGGCTACGTTATGCCATGGATAAACAGGAAAGCATATCAGTCAATGTATACATAATGTGTAGCAACATCCTTGTGGGGCATCCACAATCATGTAACAACAAAGAAAAACACACTGAAATATAGCTCAGATAGCTGACCAGCAAAATTCAAAAATGAAGGAGTACAGAGAATGTCATGCATAGGAGAATTGAAGATTTCAAAAATTGAAATTATAAAGATGGGGTGGGGGCAGCTATGAAGGAATTTGTAAACAAAGATGGAGACCTGTTAAGGTATTTGTTGGACTGGGAGCTTATGTAGTTCAGTGAGCACAGGAGTGAAGGGTGAATGAGTTAGGATATAAGGATACAAGGAGTAGAGTTGTGGATAAGCTCAAATTCATGTAGGGTGCAAAACAGATAATGCATGACCAATATAATAAAGATACTGATTCAAGGGTGGATTTTTCTCATTTGGGCTATATGATTGTAGGTCCAAACTCCACATCCCATAATTTATTCTGAAATTCCAGTGCAGCATTGATGGAAAGTATTGTCCTTGAAATGACATAATCATCCAAAGCTGTGCATTTTCTAGATCTCAAATTTAGGCTGAAGTAATTTTTTTGCATATTTTCAAATGACAGGTAACAGTTTTGAAGCATACACTTTCTGATTTAATTAATGAGGGTATTAAGGATTTTTGAGCACTTCCCAAGCAGCTAAGGAACTGCTGATCAAGAACAAATAACTGAGGAACCTTGCTAATGTAGCTGTGGAAACACATTGCCTCTGTTTCAGTGTCAATTTCAGAAAGATCTTTCGAGTGTGAAACGTCTGTATCTGGTGCAGATTTGCATTAAAGGAGTAATATCATCTACAGAAATTAATTTTAAAATGCTTCATTCTCATTTGGTTTAGGTAATGTCATGTTTGTTCCATTGTTTGTCTGATGGGTTAGATGTTTTCATGTACTTTGAAAGGGATGGGAGTAACATCATCAAAAAGTCAATGCTATTGTCAAGATGCCTCATTGGGACTTTTCCAATGAATCCTATTAAATTCAATAATAGGGACTGAAAAATCAATGAGAATATGTGATATCAAAACATCTAGAATGAGTGTTGCAGACTGTCACATTCCAAGGCCCAGGGCGCTCCAAAGTTTATGTCAAGTTAAATGGGGGTGGGGGGGGGGTCCATTCAGTTACTGGGCCCTCCTGGTGCCTCAAATGTATGTAAGTATTGTCTTGGAGATAGCAGGAACTGCAGATGCTGGAGAATCTGAGATAACAAGGTGTAGAGCTGGATGAACACAGCAGGCCAAGCAGCATCAGAGGAGCTGGAAAGCTAATGTTTTGGGTATAGGTCCTTCTTCAGAAATGGGACCCCATTTCTGAAGAAGGACATATACCCGAAAAGTCAGATTTCTTGCTCCTCTGATGCTGCTTGGCCTGTTGTGTTCATCCAGCTCTACACCTTGTTATCTCTAAATGTTGTCTTGTACAAGTAACAAATGTCTTGGGTTTGTTGCTGAATAAAGTGAACTTCCAATGTTTGTTAGTTTCTGTGCAGAACCGAGCTGCTTTGTGATGCTATGTATGTAAAGATGTTTTTATGAATAAAGTATATTTTTGAAATAAATAAAGCAAAATATTAAGAAGCTTGGATGAACAAGATTTAACTGAAATGTAAGCTTAAAACATGAAACAATTCCTGTTAACTTTTAAAATAAAGATATTTCTCCAAAAAATTAGATTTGTTAACCTTTTACAAACGCTTACAGCAATTAATTCTTCCTCAAGTGCTGTTTGTTTTGTCTTGTAATTTGAACAAAAGCGTTCAATTGTAGAAAAACACCCTGATAGTCTTGGGGCATGGATTGATATATCTGCAAGTTCATTTAATAAAATGTTCCTGTGAATTTACACTTGATTTATTCAGGAAAAGTCCAGGTGAGGAGCCTTTCCAGTGTTTATTCTGATTGAGTTGCCATCTGCCAAAAATCACAGAGTATATTATTCTTTCCATTTGTTCAAAAGCTATTTCTAAGTCTAATAGGGAATAAAGTATTTTTCCATTCAATTTTACATCTGTGGCTGTATGAGTTTCTCATCAGAATGAGCCATTAAACGAAAGAGTTTATTTTGCATTCACTTATTGGAGTTGCTTGTTAATGAATTTATTGGATAAAAACATCACTCACATCAGGGTTAATGGATATAACAGTTTTCAACATGTTTCAACCCACCACTTGCCCATTTTTCACTTTTTTCTTGAAGCAGAGCGAATGGTGTTTCACATGATGTAGCCAATGGCTGCCACACACTGCCTACAAAATTGCAACAGGAGCTGTATTATTGCCAAACCTGCCAGCACACTAAGTGCAACTGCGTATCTCTAAACATTCCCCTTTGCTTAACAAAATTATATGCACTGTCACTTGTGCAAATTACTCAAAATAAATGATCACTAAGAAAATTAGCATTCATTAACAAAAGTGTGTTAACTTTGTACTGTTCTACTTTTATCAGTCTCTGTACCTTTGTTGCATACATGGCTTTAAATTGTGCAGGTCTCTTAATGGCATGTGCGCATGCTGTCTTGACTATTCATATTATATCTGCTTGTTCATTGGTTGGTGTTTCTTCACTAGGCAGTGTTTTTCTTGTGGCAAGTGCTTTTGCCATGCAACTTGTTGATGATCCATTTTCATTGCTGGTAAGTGGTGGGTCTCTGGGAATCAATGGTTGTGCTGCACTATATGAAAATGATAACATCATGTCTTCTTGATCAACTGTCTGCAGTGAAGCTACAGCTGCTTACAGCTATATGTAGAAAGACAATTGTTTAAAAGACATTTGGACAAATTCATGAATAGGAAATGTTCAGAGGAATAGTGTCTAAGATTAGGCAGCTGGGATTATTACAGTTTGGGAATGAACGTGGTTAGCATGGACTGGTTAGGCTGAAGGGTCTGTATGAGTCTATGACTCTATGTTATGATGATAAATCTGGTCATTTGCATTCACAACATACGATCAAGATGGTAACCATTCAAGATAGGTGCTAAGATGCAACTTGGGCTGACTATTGTTGAAAGACTTTGTTCTCCATTGCTCAGTTCTGGCAGTGATCACGCAGTTTTACCAAAGTGAAATTTGGCTTTCTGTCATTTCACCTTGAAGTTGGCAGTTGTATCTATTGCTACATCTGGCTTCAATAATATTTTTACGATTGGAAGCATTGCTTGGGTATGACATGACATTAATCTATGCAGTGGATGACTTTCCATGTCTTTGGTAAGTGTGACGGATTTTCTTCTTTATTACCTTTGTTGATTTTCACCACGACTTCACCCTCTCCATTTAACCAGAGTTAGTGAGAAGATGATGCACGTTGTTGAATTTTCAAATCTTTTATGAAGTAGCTAAATTCTTCTTTCATGAATTGAGGTCCATTGTCATTCATTACAATGTTCGGAATGTTGCAATAGTTGAAGTATGCTTTCAGGCATCTTACAATTTCCCTGGCAATCATTATCATCAACTGGTCAATCTCCCAATAGTCATAATAATAGTAGATGGTTACAAGATAATCAGGCTCTGTAAGAGTGAACCAATCTACTCCAAGCTGTATCTATAGACTGTTATGTTATGAGAAGGCCTTTAGTTTGCTTAGTTTGATATTTGTTACAAGCAATACACAAGCTAAAGTGTATTTTAATTTCATTGATTATTTTGGATAGTGGAGCACTACTCTTGCCATAGAGTCTTAGAGTTGTACAGCACGGAAACAGACCCTTCGGTCCAACTCGTCCATAGATCCTAAATTAATCTATTCCCATTTGCTGACATTTGGCCCACACCCCTCTAAACCTTTCATGTTCATATACCTGTACAGATGCCTTTCAATGTAATTGTACCAGTCTCAACCACCTCCTCCGCCAGCTCTTTCCAGGCAAGCACCTTCCTCTGTGAAAAAGTTGCCCCTTCGGTCCCTTCTAAATCTTTCCCCTCCCATCTTAAACCAATGCCAAGTAGTTTTGGGCTCCCCTACTATGGAAAAAGACCTTCACTATTCACCTTAACCATGCCCCTCATGTTTTATACACCTCCACAAAGTCACCCCCCCAGCCTCCGACACTTCAGGGAAAATAGTCCCAGCCTATTCAGCCTCTCCCTACAGCTTAAACCCTCCAACTCTGGCAACATCCTTGTAAATCTTTTCTGCACCCTTTCAAGTTTAACAACATCCTCCTTAAAGCAGGGAGACCAGAATTGCACATGGTATTCCAAAAGTGGCTGAACCAATGCCCTGTACAGCTGCAGCATGACCTCCCAACCCCTAAACTCAATGCACTGACCAATAAGGACAAGCAAACCAAATACCTTCATTTTTATCCTATCTACCTGCGACTTCACTTTCAGGGAGCTATGAACCTGTATCTCAAGGTCTCTTTGTTCCTTAACACTCCCCAGAATATGTTCTGCCTTGGTTTGCCTTACCAACATGCAACACCTCACATTTATCTAAATTAAATTTAATCCAAATTAAATCTAAATCTAAATGCTACTCCTTGACTTATTAGCCCATCTGATCAAGGCTCCATTGATAACATCCTTCCCTGCAAACTTACTAACCATACCTCCTATATTAACATCTAAATTATTTATATGAATGACTAAAAGCTGTGGACTCAGCACCAAGCTTCGCGGCACACTGCTGGTTACAGGCCTTCAATTCCTCTTGATTGGACTCAGTTCCTTGATATCTTGCATGGCTGTGCTTTAGCATCTCCTTTCTCATCTCCTCAGGGAAAACAACTCCATTTCCTTTGTACAATTACCATTTATGCCCAATCCTCTTACATAATGACAGATGTATCATTTTGCTTACAGACCATCTCTTATTCAGTACTCCTGGAACTACAAATTGCAACGTTTTGCGTAGTTTGCTTGATCTGAGCAAGGCATTTGTCTTTCAAATGTAAATATTTTATGCTGATTGCATTTGAAGCATGTCAAGCTAATGTTTCTCATTTGAATCTGGAATATTGCACATGCCGTTACAGCATACTTAACTTTCTTATAGTGTGTGCTAATCTCAAGAGCATGCTTATTTTAGCGTGAATTTAGACTGTAAGGATAAAACAGAGATTTTTATAGTGAAAGTAAAAAGCATTCTTCAGTTACTGAAACTTATGCCAGATGAATCTCATGCATTCAAGAAATTAGTATCAGCAGAAATACTTAAGAAACCTTGAACAAATAGAAGTTAATATGAACAAAAACATTCTACAGAGGTATTGAAATAAGGGGAAATTTAGAGACTAATTGTTCCATCACTGGGTGAAGGAGACATTAATGACATTAATTCATGACCAGAATGGATCATCTTTTTTAATGTTTGTATGAAGCAATATTGGAATTTGATAACAGAGATGCTTACAGAATAAGGGTGCTCAAATTTTCAGTATTCCACGGAGTTTTGCTCCACTCTTTCTGAAGTGATGTTCTTCCTGCATCACTTGAATAAAAACAATCAGAAGGGTCCAGGCCCGAAACATCATCTTTTGTGCTCCTGAGATGCTGCTTGGCCTGCTGTGTTCATCCAGCTTCACAGTTTGTTCTTTTGGATTCTCCAGCGTCTGCAGTTCCCATTATCTCTGATCATAAACTAGTGTTCAGCCTCAAGTGGTCAATTATTAGAAGTCACAGCGTCGGCTATGTACACCACTTTCCTTTGATTGTAAGTCAAATCCCAATAGTGTCTCTCTCTCTCTATGAAGTAACATCCTTTGCAGATGCTTTGAAGTGGATAGAAGTAGTTTGGGGAAGATGTTTTGAAGTATTTTGTGCTCGAACTCCATTGTCACTTTGACCCAAATAGGTTTTGATTAAAATGCTCACAAGCCGAAATAAAGTCTGGCACTCTTTCTTGATCTCAGCATAGTATTGTTCACTTTGTGTTAAAGTTCTGGAAGCAGATGTAACGGGATTGTCCTGGCTGCCTATGGATTGATCTATACCCTGTCTCACTGGCATCACACTACAAGGCAACTTCATCACAGATATTGTAGTACCTCAGCTCTGGCATTGCCATTTCTAGTTGTTTGATTCTAGTGAAAGCTGCATCTTCATCCATGCCCGAGTACCACTTTATGTTGTCAACAATGAGTAATCTCATGACAAATTAGAACTTTGCTCAGTAGTTTACAAATCCATCAAATCACTGTATTGTTACAACATCTTTTAGTCGCTGAATCTCTGATACCTTGTTAGGATCCAGGTGAAGTTATTTTGCTCCCAGTTCATGAGTTATGTGCTCAAATTCAGATAACTTTGTATATTTTTCTTGTCCACCTTCGGGTTCATCTGACAAGGTCTCTCAAGCAGTCAGACTAGATTCTGAGAGAGTAGGAACTGCAGTTGCTGGAGAATCTGACATAACAAGGTGTAGAGCTGGATGAACACAGCAGACCAAGCAGCTTCAGAGGAGCAGGAAGGCTAACATTTTAGACCTGGACCCTTCTTCAGAAATGGGGGAGGGGAAGGGTGTTCTGAAGTAAATAGGGAGAGAGGGGGAGGCGGATAGAAGATGGATAGAGGAGAAGATAGGTGGAGAGGAGACAGACAGGATGAAGAGGCAGTGATGGAGCTAGTAAAGGTGAGTGTAGGTGGGAAGGTCGGGAGGAGATAGGTCAATCCAGGGAGGACGGACAGATCAAGTGGGTGGGATGAGGTTAGTAGGGAGTGGGGCTTGAGGTGGGAGGAGAGGCTGGGTGGGAGGAAGGACAGATTAGTGAGGCGGGGACAAGCTGGGCTGGTTTTGGAATGTGGTGGGGGAGGGGAGAATTGAAGCTTGTGAAGTCTACATTGATACCATTGGGTTGCAGGGTTCCCAAGCAGAATATGAGTTGCTTTTCCTGAAACCTCGGAGTAACATTGTTGTGGCATTGCAGGAGGCCCAGAATGGACATGTTGTCTGAGGAATGGGAGGGGAAGTTGAAATACTTTGCAACTGGGAGGTGCAGTTGTTTGGTGAGAACCAAGCATAGGTGTTTTGCAAAGTGGTCCCCAAACCTCCGCTTGGTTTCTCTGATGTAGAGGAGGCCACAATGGGAACAGCAGATGCAATATACCACATCAGCAGATGTGCAGATGTGCATCTGTCTGATGTGGAAAGTTTTCTTGGGGCCTGGTATAGGGGTGACGGGGGAGGTGTAGGGGCAGGTGAAGCACTTTCTGCGGTTGCAGGGAAAGTGCCGGGTGTGGTGGGATTGGAGGGGAGTGTGGAGTGGACAAGGGAGTCCTGGAGAGAGTGGTCCCTCCGGAAAGCAGATAAGGGTGGGGAAAGAAAAATGTCTTTGGTGATGGGGTCAGATTGCAGATGGCGGAAGTGTCAGAGGATGATGCGTTGGATCCAGAGGTTGGTGGGGTGATGCACAAGGATGAAGGGGATTCTGTTTTGGTTGTTATTGCGGGGAGGGGGCGTAAGGGATGAGTTGCTGGAAATGTGGGGGAGACAGTCGAGGGCGTTCTTGACCACTAAAGGGGGGATGTTGTGGTCCTTGAAAAAAGAGGACATCTGAGATGTACAGCAGTGGAATACCTCATCCTAGGAGCAGATGCAGTGGAGCGGAAGGAATTGGGAGTAGGGGATGACATTTTTGCGGGAAGGTGGGTGGGAGGAGGTGTATTCTTGGAGCTGTGGGAGTTGGTGGGCTTGAAATGGATACTGGTTTCTAGGTCGCTGCCAGAGATTGAGACAGAGAGGTCCAGGAAGGAGAGAGAGGCATCAGAGATGGTCCAGGTGAACTTAGGTTGGTTTGGAATGTGTTGGTGAGGTGGATGATCTGTTCGAGCACCTCGTGGGACCACAAGGTGGCGCAGATACAGCCATCAACGTAACGGAGGAAGAGGTGGGATTTAGCGCCAGTGTAGGTACAGAAGAGGGACTGTTCCACGTAACCTACGAAGAGGCAGGCATAGCTTGGGCTCATGCGGGCACCCGTGGCCACACCCTTTGTCTGTAGGATGTGGGAAGAATCGAAAGAGAAGTTGTTGAGGATGAGGATGAGCTCGGCTAAGCGATGAGGGTGTCAGTGGAGGGGACTGGTTGGGTCTGTGGGACAGGAAGAAGCGGAGGGCCTTTAGGCCATTGGTATGGGGAATGCAGGTGTATAGGGACTGGAAGTCCATGGTAATGATGAGGTGTTGGTGACCGGGGAATTGGAAGTTTTTGAGGAGGTGGAGGGCGTGGGTGGTGTCATAAATGGAGGTAGGGAGTTCCTGGAACAAGTGAGAGAAAATGGAGCCCAGATAGGTGAAGATAAGTTTGGTGGGGCAGGAGCAGGTGGAGACAATGGGTCAACTAGGCTGATCAGGTTTGTGGATTTTGGGAAAGAGATAGAAGTGGGCACTGCAGGGTTGGGGAATGATGAGGCTGGAAGCTGTGGGTGGAAGGTCACTTGAGGTGATGAGGTTGTAGATGGTTTGGGAGATGATGGTTCAGTGGTCGGGGGTGGGGTCATGATCAAGGGGGCAGTAGGAGGAGGTGTTGTAGAGTTGGCGTCTGGCCTCAGCGACGTAGAGGTCAGTGCACCATACTACAACTGCACCTCCCCTTTTGGTGTGTGTTATGGTGAGGTTGGGGTTGGAGCAGAGGGAGCAGAGGACTGCACATTCTGTGGGGGAAAGGTTGGAGTGGGGCCGTACTGTCACCACCGCCACCAATGCCACTCCACCCGCCTCTGATGCCACTCTGCCCACCACCAACGCCAACGCAACTCAGCCTACTGCCAATGCTGGTAAAACTCTCTCACCACTGCCGACGCAACTCTGCCCACCAACAACGCCAATGCAACTCCGTCCACTGCCAACCCCAACGCAACTCTGCCTACCACTGACGCCGATGTAACTCCGCCCACCACCACCGACGCATCTCCGCCCACCGCCGACGCCGCACGGCAGCTCGAGGAGAGACAGCAGCACCCAGCCCTGCCAGGTCTTCACCGTCCCCCCAGACCACCTCCTTACCAAGGATGAATGGTCAATCCTCAGTAAAGGGCTCACCTTTGTCCCCCTCCACCCACACATCAACGAATACCGGTCACACTTGGACATCGAGCAGTTTTTCCGCCACCTCCACCTCTGCGCTTACTTCTTTAACCATGAGCCTAATGCTCCCTCTACTGATGCCTTCTCCCACCTCCAGCACACCCCCTCCTCCTGGACACCACCCCAAGGCCTTCAACCCTCCCTTGACCTCTTCATCTCCAACTGCCGTTGAGACATAATCGCCTCAACCTCTCCACCCCTCTCACCCATTCCACCCTCTCCCACACAGAACATGCAGCTCTCCTCTCCCTCCGCTCCAATCCCAACCTCACCATAAAACCCGTGGACAAGGGAGGCGCAGTTGTAGTATGGTGCACACCCCCATCCCAGGCCCCAAGAAGACTTTCCACATCAAGCAGATGTTCACCTGCACATATGCTAATGTGGTATATTGCATCCACTGTTCCCGTTGTGGCCTCCTCTACATTGGGGAAACCAAGTGGAGGCTTGCGGAATGTTTGCAGAACACCTCCGCTCGGTTCACACTAAACAACTGCACCTCCCAGTTGCAAAGTATTTCAACTCCCCCTCCCATTCCTCAGACGAAATGTCCATCATGGGCCTCCCGCAGTGTCACAATAATACTGCCTGGACGTTGCAGGAACAGCAACTCATATATCGCTTGGGAACCCTGCAGCCCAATGGCATCAATTTGGACTTCACAAGCTTCAAATCTCCCCTCCCCTTACCACATTCCAAAACCAGCCCAGCTCGTCCCCGCCTCCCTTACCTGCCCTTCCTCCCACCTATCCCCTCCTCCCACCTCAAGCTCCACTCCCATCTCCTACTGACTAACCTCCTCCTGCCCCTTGACCTGTCCGTCCTCTCTGAACTGACCTATCTCCTCCCTCTACCTCCCCACCTACACTCGCCTTTACTGGTTCCATCCTCGCCTCTTTGACCGGTCTGTCTCCTCTCCACCTATTTTCCCCTCTATCCATCTTCTATCCACCTCCCCCCCTCCCTATTTATTTCAGAACCCCCTTCCCCTCCCCCATTTCTGAAGAAGGGTCTAGGCCCGAAATGTCAGCCTTCCTGCTCCTCTGATGCTGCTTGGCCTGCTGTGTTCATCCAGCTCTACACTTTGCTATCTCAGATCAAATTTTGATCATGATCTGTGATGACTTCTTCCATTGTGTCTTCATAGCCATAGTCCAGCAGATCATCCACAATAGTTTCTACTCCAGGAGTATCACTGACTATTCTGTGCTGTCAACATTGGTATTCTGAAGCAGTGGGAATGGCATACAGAATATAGGTAGAATATTATAGTCTTCATCAAGCTTTGCTTGCCAATATCTTTGCATCAGGTGTAGTAAAAATCTTTGCCTAAGCAAGTTGTGGCAAGATTTCTTCAATTGCTGGCCTGGGGTCTCTTCCAAGCTTTATTGAGATCCTTTCAATCCATAAATGCTGTCAGTTTTACAGATTTTTCTTTCACTGCAAACATGCTGCTAATCCAATCTGTAGGAGTTGTTACTTTGCAGACAGAACCTCAGTTTGGCACTCCCTTCTCTGAACCAGAGTGTCAGCCTCCAAGTCTGTGTTCTTTGGGTCTTGATCTTGCAGTCTCAGAATGCATTCAATTTCAATCTACTTTAGTCACTGACGATTAGTCAGGCTTATAGCAATAAAAGTGCTTCAAAAGTACATTTCAAGACTGATATTTTAATATGCAAGATAATAGATTTATTACAGTTACGGTACAAATGGGAACTGTAACAATTTGGAGAAAAATTGTAACATTTTACAATGTTTTCATTGGGAAGGAACTCAAATTAAACTCATCAGACTGAAATTTGTTTTCCACTACCCTTCCTTACATGACCAGTACTAATTACACAAACCCCATTCTACATAAAGTTCAGAGTTTATTAAAAGCTTAACACTTCAGTGTCCAAAGCTAAATTAGAGTCTAACGCCTTCCTTCCTGCATGAACTCCCCTAGTATACGTATAATTTAACACTTGACAAAAACTTCAATCCAGTAAAAGCCCTATTATGGCAAAGCATGTTTACTTGCAAAGGAGCTCTTGTAAATGGGAGCTCGCTCGTTGTTAAAGAATTGCTTGCAAAATTATTGTTCTCAAGCATAACATGATTCTGTAGGGGTGAAAATGTATCATATGGCTCTATCTCTCATTCCACATTTGAAAACATAAAATTGCCTTGACAGATAAACTGTCGACTGGGGAGATCATTGTCAAATTAGAGACCCTGGAAACAAGCATGTTTTCAGATGATGTCCCCGTGGGGCTGCATGTTGATGAAAAACAGGAGGGGGATAGGGTAGATCTTTGAAGGTTGGCAGAGGTAACAGTGCAGGAATAGGAAGTGTAGGCATTGTAGGTAGTTCTCTGTTTATTAATAATTAGTTGTGGAATCAGCAGGAATGATTTTGATTCTGATTGTTTCAATTAGCTCCACTATCCCTTGCTTCAAGCCCCTCTCTGCTTTGTGTGTGTAATGCGACATCCTCCACTAAGGGAAGCAGCAGTTGGTTCTTCATTTGACTCGGTTTTTTTTGTTATAAGTATTCTTCCATAGGATCCAGTAGTGTCAAGCAATGATAACAGGATCGTAAGTTTGTGAAAGGGTTTAATGTGGTTGTCATAGTACAGGCTAACCTGAAGTAGCTGTCAGTGGTAAAGAAGGATAATGCAATTTGTAATTAGCAGTCATGGGAAGAAGTTTTTATTGTATTGTAAGACTCTGTGGGTAAGAGAGCCTGAATTGCTGTATAGTTACAGTGGAGTTTCCTCCTCTGATACTCATCCATTTTTGCTTCTATGACAATGTGTGTTTTGTTTGAAGTTACATGCTTAAACATCTCCTTGTACTATGCAGCTTCTTCTGCTTTTATTCTTGCCCTTCTTTCTGCCTTCATTATAGCAATGGGTCTATTGAAACCCAACTGAGTGCTGGGTGGGCTGCTGTCCCACCAGAAATGTTGTTGGTCACAGTTGCATTTTGTACTATCTTCCATGACCATCAGTCTGCATTGAAACTGCAACAGATCAATCTAAGAACATCTTCAACGATATAGTCTACAGCAGTCAAAAGATCAAGAGGAATATGGGTTGGGTAATTTGTTCAATGTGTCAGATGTAATCATCCCGATATCTGTCTTATATCTAACATCAAAGTCATATCCTTGCACCTTGACAAGTAGATGCTGCAAGCATAACAGTGCATTCATTCACAGTTTGCAGCATGTCATTTTAATGACTTCTGATTTGTTTCAATCACGAATTTTTTTGTTAAATAGCTACGTGTGAAATTACATTATGCCAAGCACAAGAACTTATGTCACATTCCACACCGGAATATTTGGTTTGTTCAGATAATAGAATTTTTATATCAAAAGCAATAGGTTTTTGCGCCTTCCAAAAGACGTGGGGCCAGGCCGATTTGTGATGCAGGAACTTTTGAGAATTTTGACCTTCTTGCTGTTGCTCTGTTGCAGCAAGAAAGATTTTGCCAACAGTCCCTGCTTGAGAGCTTCAAAGATACATTGATGGTTATTTTGCTGCTAATAGGGGACATCCTTCTTGAGAAAATGTCTCAAGGTGATACTTTGTCCATGAAGTTAGGAACATAAAGCAAGAGGAAATTTAAGGATCCAAAGCAACATTTCAGATATTCCTTATCTTTCTTTATCTTGTTGGGCCAAGAGTTGTTTAACATTCTTGATATAGCTAGATCAGGACAGACTTCATGTGTGGCATAAATAGATCCAAAGCAGTGTGTAATTGATGTTAACCTGGCACTTCATGCCATTAAATACCAGTCATTGTTACCATGCTTGCATTATCAGTAAATGCAAGTTAAAGTTATGCTCTGTATGTCTTATCCATGACTGCAAAAGGTAAAAATGAGACAGAAATGCAAATAAAATCAGGTATATTTCCAATTTGTCTACCCATGTTCTATGGGATTATGTCCTGGCTAACTTTTTCTTTATTCACTCACAGATGTGGATGCCTCTGGCTAGGCCAGCATTTGTTACCTTTCCCTAATTACTCAGACGGCAGTTAAGAGTCAGCCACATTACTGTGGGCCTGGAGTCACATGTAGGCCAAATCAGACAAGGATGGAAATTTCCTCCCCGAAAAGGGACCAGATGGTTTTTTTTCCCAACAATTGACAATGATTTCATGGTCACCATTAGGGTCTTAACTCCAGATTCATTTTGTTTTGAACTGAATTCAAATCCCACATCTACCAAGGTGGGATTTGAACCTGGGTCCCCAGAACATTGGCCTAGTTTTTGTACTAACAATAATACCACTACACCATTACCACAACAATAACTGTTGGCAACAATACTGTCCAAATTGTGTCCTAAACATCACAAGATATTAGGATTCTTTTCTTAAATAGGCAGTCCAGAATCTATGCTTCTTGTCTAGCTTTGAAGCAATCTTACTTCATGAGTTTTTGGATTTAATCCTTTTAACGTTTGTATCTTGTGTGGCCATGTTTTAAGTGAAAGGTTGAGGTGCTTGGATGTGGGAATAGGCTTCTCTAAAACACATATAATGGAGCTGCACCAAACTCTGTGGCCGTTGACCTTCTGTATTACATTTTGTTGGTTTGGTGCACTTTACTGATCATAATAATAATGTCTGATCCTAAAATACATAGTTTTTTGGCCTGGCAGTATGGTTGCATAGTAATGTTATTGATGAATTACTTAAAGATAGATGCAAGTATTTTGCTTACCCAAAAGTTCCTTCCAGAATGCTGTAACAGGTGTACGGACAATGATAAACTCAAATGAACCTTTCTCACAGTTCCTCTTCGGAGAAATCACACTCATGCCCTTTGCTGTGGCATCTTCAGAAGAGCTTGTCAGTAGGTTCTTAGGTTGCTGTCTGTACAACATGAGCTGGAATCTGTTAACTGTAAAGTTAATTTTTACCTTTTGCTGGTCTGCAAGATCTTTTTAGATCTTTGCTGGGTCTCTCTGATCATCCAATGAAGGACCAGATGAAGCAATTCTTGCAATGGCCTTCTTGTCTATGCCAAACAGGATTTTTACAGCTCTTTTCTTAGAATCATCTATTATTTGTTCTGTAAAATAGAACTGCATATGTTGTTTGCATTTTTGTAATTTCGTAAGTGTGTTCCTGGATTCCCAATCTGGACAATTACCCATATGGTTGCCTTTATTCCTGTGTAAAACTTTGTATCGACCAGCTTAAACTCTTTATCCTCACTTTGTATCAGTATGGATTACTATTCCTATTGAAACTTTGCTAACAAAGAGTTTACAGCCTTATTGGTAGCATTCATGATGTTATGTGGGCTTCTATCACACTGATGTGGAGAACAAATTGGCAGAACCATCTGTTTCTACATTCCGAGTTAGCTTTCTCTCAAACTCTACTTTCTCTCTCCTTACATATTATGGGCATTCTTTGCTTTTTCATAACATATTCTGAAATAGTGTTACTCTTTGCAGATTTGTAGAGTGTGTAATTTGATACAATTCTTAACCTTTTAATGTAGCCAAGGGTGATGAATCCTCAAAAGGTCTGTTTTTCTCTCACTGGGTCTGGTGTTTGCTGAGAATCGCTAAGCGTTTCATTAGAAATCTGCTATTATGCATCCCCTGTCCTACCTTTCAACCAAGTTTCCTAGATCACTTTAGCTGATTATGCCATCAAACTCTGATTGTAATTTTTCTTTTGGTTTAAGATACTAGTTTTAGGCCCATACTTGTCCCCTTTAAACTAACATGACATTCTATCATGCTATGATCACTGACACTTCCTTTATAATAAGGTTATTGACTAATCCTGGCTTATTATACGTTACCAATTCTGGAATACCCTGCCCCCTGGTTAGCTCCAGCATTAGCTTCAGAATCTTGAATAAACTCTATGAACTCATTTTTCAAGTTGCCTTTACAAATCTAATTGTCCCAATTTACCTACAGATTGTAAATATCCATTATTGTATTTCCTTTTTACATGCCAAAATTATTTCTTCCAATTTGTTCTATTCTACAGTGCAGCCATAGTTAAGGGGCCTATGAAGCCCCAAATTACCTATCACCTTTCCCATATTTAATCATTTTTTACCTTAAACTTATTTAACATCTTGCTTCTTTGAGCTAAATTCGTCTCCCACAAATGATATCCTTAATTAACAGAGCTACACCACTATCGTTTAATGACTTCTTGCCTTTTCAGGACATTAAATACCTTTAATATGTATGAGTTTAGTCACTCTATAATGACTCTATAATGGTTGCCAAGTCATATATTCAAATTTATTGCTAACAATTCATTCACTTTGTTACGAGTACTGTTGCTTTCAGGCTTGTAGTTTTTAGCTATGTCTTTTAAATAATGATTCTTAAATGAAGATGCATGTTAATTTCATAAACTCTGTTCTTTCCACACCCTAGTTTTTTAAAATCAAATTGTTAATCTGTTTCTTTACATAAATGTTTCACTTTGATTTAACACATTTCTTCTAACATGATCCCTTCCCTCCACTATTTAGTTTGTAGCTTATGACTCATCAGAACATTGCTCGCAGCATAGTTCAGGCGAAACCTGACTGAATTGTACGGCTTCCACTTGCCCCTGTACTGATGCCAGTAATCCTGAAACAAAAGCCATTTCTGCCAAACACACCTTTGAGTCATGTATTGACTTCTCTAATCTTATTTATACTGTGTCAATTTGCATATAGCTCAGGTAATAATCCAGAGGACTTTCTTTCCCAACTCTTTGCTATTTCATGTGATGTCACTGTCTCCAAACTCCACCCTCCTTTATGGATTGTTTTCTCTTCCTCCATCTTCAAACACTTTGCTGTTTTATGGGCTCTGTCTATGTTTCCAAATTCCACCCTGCTTTATGGGTTCTATGATTCTGTATTGGGATAATTGGGCTTGTCTAGGCTTCAAATTGCCTGATATGTGATTTATTGCATGGCCACCAAAAAAATCAACAACTTCATTTTTACCATTTCATAATGGTTATTTCTACCTCTTGATTCAATATTATAAGACACTTTTATTTCTAATCACATTCCATCAAGTTAAACTTAGCCCACCACAATCTTAATGAAAATAAGTCCAGCAAGAGTAAATCTTAGAGTTACAGCTGCCAGACTGCTTCTCAACCTCATTTTGCCCACTGCATAGCCTCAAAAATAACATTCATGATTACAACACACATAAAAAAAGTGATAAAAATTCTGATAAAAGCACATAAAATTCTTCTGCTGTGAACCAACACAACCTATTGAGCTTTGTGAATGTACTGCTCCTCAGAAAGTTATACAACCAATTCTTGCTTGCCCTACTCAGCTGAGGCTTGACCTAGCGCTTCCATCGTAAAAAAGACATTCTCACCTCTTCCTATTTTTTTCCACTATTTTGCAAATCAAAACCATCTCCAACATTCACAATTGTTGAAGGCAGTTTGCTGCTCAGTAATTTTCTTCCTGCGCTTTATGGGACTTCATTCAAGAAAAATAAGATAAAGCTGGGAGCACTTTGCAGATTCAGCTGAATTCTCAACCGACAATGTTTTGGGAAAGAAAATGAATAGAAGATGGAGCGGACTTGCACCAATCCCAGAAATCATTGTAATTGAAAACAAAACAGGTCAGTGGATTGAGAGGAGAAACTGTGGATTAAAGCAATAACTTGGCACAAATAAAAAAATGTAAAACAAGGA